>NC_089897.1:6794020-7126357 GCF_040182565.1 Anser cygnoides | reverse complement strand
TTTCATCATATTTTTTTCCCCTTTTCCTTTGAGGAGGGGGAGTGAAAGAGTGGCTATGGTGGAGTTCAGCTGCCCAGCAGCTTAAAACTACCAAGCAACAGTCCTACTATCCACCGACCAGCGTCCTTATTCAAGCCTGTTGCAGCTATGTATGCTGCTCTGCTCTGTCTGGGATGTGGACCTACCCATGGTATCTGGGGCCAGCTCATATGGACTAGAGCCTTACAATCTGCAGGAATTCCCCTTCAGTGGGAAGTTGCATCACATAAAGACGGTTCTCCATGGTGGAAGACAAAGCCTGTAGGAATTATTAGAAGTCGACATCCTCCATCGCTCTGACCCCCGAGATTTGGACATAATTTCCAAAATGAGCAAAAGGGATCTGGGATCTGTGTCTGCCCTGATACGAAGGAAATCACTGCCCCTGGAAATCTAGTCACTATGCTTTGGTGACTTCATCAGCGTTTTTGTTCTGCTTTGTATGCATCAAATGGAAAAGAGCTACCCCAGGAACACTGTGCTTTGGTGGCAGAGATCTGCTTGCAGCTGAGGACATTACTTATGTTTGTGTGTGAAAATCACACTTCCCTGCTAAAGTACATAATATTGGGCCACATGCTTTCTAGCATATCACCTGTCAGGGAAGCAAAGCCAGGAAAAGCACTAATACAGCCCTATGTGTCCCTCATGGCTATAAGCACAGCCACAAGCACAAGCATGCTAACACACAGGAAATCTGTGCATGATCCCCAGAATTCACAGATGCAACGTGCATTTCTGTGCCCGTGCCCTGACACCAGCTGGCAGCAGGAGGTCAGCTCCCAGCCTCAGCTCACTCTCTGTTCCTTGGGTTTGCTTTAATGCCTCCTTTGAGACACTGCCTCAGCGCAGTGAGTTTGTGAATGTGACATATCATTCAATATTATCCACCATGAGCCACTCTGTTCCTATAGCAACTGCCTCCTTAGCCCAGTTCCTGGGTCTCTTCAGGTCTGTTTGATATTCACCTTGACACCTTTGGTGGAGGCCTTGAAGGAACACACAAAGTGTGAAAACACCTTGTACTTATTAGGCCAAGGTAATTCCTCCCCACATGGATGGGCACATATCATCTCCAAGAAAGGGGCTCCCACCTCCACGACTCCCGTCCATCCTCCACCTCTCTATGTCCTTGCATGAATAACGACCTGCACAGCTTAACCTGGACAGGAGCCTGAAGTCCACAACGAGAAACGCTCTGATCTGGGCTCCTTCCAAAAGGGCCACGCAGATATAACTAGAAGAATGCGTAAAACGTTGACCCTAGCTGACGTAATTTCTGTTGGTTGATCTGATGCAAACCTGTGACGCACCCAGCAGCCCCTGCAACTCCTGTGATTTTACCTGCAGCCCCTGCAACCCCTGTGATTTTACCTGCAGCCCCTCCAACCCCTGTGACAGGTCCTACAGCTGGCTCCGGGGACTACCGGGAGCTCCACCGGGGGCTCCTCCACGGGCTGCAGCGTGGAGATCTGCTCCATGTGGGACCCGTGGGCTGCAGGGGGACAGCCTGCTCCACCAGGGGCCTCTCCCCAGGCCGCAGGGGAACTGCTGCTGTGAGCGCCTCCTGCTGCACTCACCTTGGGGGCTGCAGAGAGGTTTCTCACTCCTCCCTGACCCAGACGCTGCTGTGCAGCAGGTTTCTTTCCCTTTCTTAGGTGGGCTCTCACACAGGCGCAAACATCATCCTTTTTGTCTCAGTTCTGGGCAGCAGCGGGTCCCTCTGGAGCCTCCTGGAACCGGCCCTTATCTAACATGGGGCAGCTGCTGCATTCTCCTCACGGAGGACACCCCTGCAGCCCCCAGCTACCAGAACCTGTCCTCGTAAACCCAACACAAGACACCGACCGAGCCTCCCTGATTCCCAGCAGGTGGGTCAGGCTGGGAACCCAGGCCAGTGCCCGGCAGACCCTCCTGGGCCTTGAAAAGCAAGCTTTATGGGGACGGAGCACCCAGAAAGAACGGAGTCACACAACAGGATTCATTTCCAAAACCGCCTCGTAGACACCTGGGCCAAAGAGCAGGGCCTTGAGCGGGTATATCACAATGACAGAGTTCATTTCCTTCCCAGTAGCTGGCATGTGCCGTTTTTTGGGATTTCGGGGCTACAGCGTGCTGCTAAGAGGGATGTCTTAGCTCTTGCAGGGCAGTGCTTCCACTAAGGCCAGGACTTTTCTGCATCTTCTACTGCCCTGCAAGCGAGGATGCTTGGGGCACACAGGAAGCTGGGAGGGGACACAGCTGCAGGGATTCCATAAGACACAAGCAAATGCAGCCTTGGCTTGGTGACACTTCCTGTTGATTACTGCTCAACACAAATTACCTCGAGCAAGTAACTGTGACGACTAAAGGAAAGAGACGTATGGATGCTGCTAAGCTCTTCTAGATTGTACCAGGTAGGAAAGATACCTCTGTAGCAGGCGTGAAGAGGATAGCACTAATTAATTAGATGAGAAGTGGAGGAAAGGCACTTAGAGGTAGTGAAAATCAGTTAACGTGATGATCCGGGGAAGCTTCAGTCTGCTTAAGGAGTAGCAAGAACAAGCCTAAAGTCATAGCCAAATACAAGAAAGAGAGGAGGACACGCAGCATGAGAAGCTCCCGAGAGAAAGGAGCTCTGTTTTGGGTAAAAATCAGTCCCTTTTTCTATCATGGAGACATCCAAGGGCGTAGGACACGTGCACTTCAGGGAACCAAGAGATGCTGTGCATTTCTCTCGTCCCCCTGACACAGCCACTAGGTGACGATGCTTCCAATTCTCTCTAAAGAAACCTTGCTTTCTCAGGCCCAGGTGTCCAGCTGCACACCAAGGACGTCCCTGGCTCCCAGGCACAGTTCCCAGGCCGAAGGCCGAGCTCCCCTCCGAACCCCCATTCCAGCAGACCTTGCTCCTGGCATGGTGGAGCAGCCACTTCATGTCAGCCTTTTCTCCTGGCAGTCAGCTTACCGCCGTAACCTCTGCCATCGGGGCGCCCGAGAGCCGTGTGAGGTCAGCAGAGAGTCACTGTCAGCCTTTGACCTCACAAAGGTGGGTGGCCATAAGTGCCCTGAGCGTCCAGCTCGCATTGAGTACTGCTGGTGGCACTCGAGGCGTGGAGGTCTGCATGGTGCAATGGGAGACGCCGATGTCCTGCTGCTGGAACAAGAGACGCTGATGTGCTGCTGGTGCAGGAGGAGACCTGAAGGTGCTGCTGCTTACAGGTGCTGAGGAGCGGGCAGCCTCAGCGGGCAGCTGAATCAGAGGGCAGTGAAGCCAAGCAGCTTCCTTCTCTGGGGAAGGGGGCACAGAGAAAGTGATTGGAAATGGGGTACAAGCCCTCAGCCTCTAAAAGCAATCCCTCAGATGCTGAGGTATAATAAAGTTAGGTATATCTGTTTGACTCTAGACCCCAACATGTTTGTTAGTGTTCTGGTTTGTCCACTGCTTTCTTGTGGGGGATTTGAGTTGGCCATTACTGTTTAGGTGAATGCTGACTTCATAGCTATGGTGCACTTCATTCTTAAAATGGGAAGTTTCTACCAATTTCCTGTCCAAACTTGCTCATAAGCCAACTGCAGTCATCATTTCAGATGTCTCCCAACTTACACATTTCCTATTTCTCCTTGATATTTACTCAAGAAATTCATTTACGTAGAGACAACATATTCTTCTCTCAGCTGGCCTCTGGCTGGGCAGAATGATGTCCTTTCATTCCCTTCCAGACAATAGGCAACCTGTTCCTTCTGTCTTGTGAACTCTTCCTCCTAAGTTCAATGTGAATACAAGTGGCAGAACTGTGCCTCATGTCTCAAATGAGTGTCAGGGCTGCCTTGTCCAGTGTATTCATACTGGAGGGGAAAAAAAATGAATAGCCATACCCACTATATAACCACTTAACTTTTTCAGTCCTCCTTGTGCTAACAGTGCATGAACGTGAGGTTTTGTTGTCATTTTGTTTGTTTGTTTGTTTTAAACTCCTGACTGCCATATAGCAAACATGACAAAAAATCACCCTTTTTTGAGAATCTCTGAGAATGGCTCTGCTTTGTATTATCACATGTCACTTCACCTGAACCATTTCAATCACAAGCGATAGCCTTCTGTCAGGCTTGGTAGTACTTCCCAACCTTATGTCACCTGCAAATCTCAAAGCTCCTGTGTAATTTTTAATCTTCAGCCACCATGTCCATACCGAACATATCTAACTTTGAAGTCAGCTCTGCCCTGAATAGGAGGTTGGGTTTTCAGAGGTCCCTTCCAGCCTACATTTCTCCATGAGTCTTTGCCTCCTTAGCAGCTGCAGTTTCAGAACTGTCTCTGAGAATTACCATAGGTAACCACTCCTTTGCTGGTAATTCCCTCTTCAGTGTGAACAATTGCAAATTCCCTTTATTCACTTGCAGCCCCAAAGCTCAAATCCGTAGATAATGTATCAGAAGCTCACAGAAAGTGAAATAGATGGAGTTCATCCCCTGTGTAGGGAAGAACTGGTCCTACAAAGGAAAGCTACTAAATTATCTGGAAACAATTTAGCTCTGATAAATTATCTTGTAAATTACACATTACCCCCTACTTCCCTGGTCTTATCTGTTCTTGCTACAAAACTTTGCACGGTGTTGATGTCAAAATAACAGGCCCACACTTGTCTGGATGACTCTTTACCCTCTTCTGGACAGAAGTATATTTGTTACTCTCCCATTCTGGGGACTATCCCCGATTTGCACAATTGTTATGCATTTTTCCTACTTGACTTGTTGTTCTGCGTGCCAATGCTGTTAACAGGCTAGGTAGATATCAGCTTTTCATTTTTCACTTGAATCACTATAGATTTTTATTTCACCCCAGATGATGTTGCGCCTAGTGCCCTACCCTCCTTTTCAATGGGAGTCCTGTCACTGCCCTTAAGATCACATTGTTGTTGCTGTTAGATGCAGGAAATCAGATTTGCAGCATTTGAGACATCAGTAACTTTTGACCTAGTTTTGCCTCAAGTGTGCAACTGTCCTAATTTGTTCTCTTTCTTCCCTCTGGTTTCTGTGGCTTAAGTACCACTTACTATTATTGTTTAATTTCCTATGTGAAGGAGGTTTTTGGTCATTCTTACTTTATTTCTGCAGTTTTTAACCTCTGAAACATACCTTTTCTCATCGCTTTCTTCCTCTTTGAATTTTGAATTTTAACTATGCCTTCTCTGCACTCAAGTCCCAGAGCTGCTTAGTCAGACTCAATTATTCATTTCCTTAGATTTCAAGGTTTGCATTTCTAAGCCTCAGAACCTTCATTCTAAACCTGGTTTTGTCTGTCTTGAAATGTAAAATGAGAAAAGTCAGCTCATGATCACACTTTATTCAAATTTTACTACATTTAAACCCATACAGGAGCCAAGTCTAAAACGGTCTTGTATTTTTTCACTTTTGGGAAGAAAGCCATCACATAGTATACCTGTATGAACATAAGTGGTAATTATCTTTCAATCTTTTGCTGGAAGTTAAAGTCTCCCATAATTCCCATTATTGTTTACGTGTCTGATAACTGTACAGAGATAATTCACTATTAGACTGGAGCTAAGAGCAAAGAGCGGGCTAGCAAGACTGTCTATCTTTAGCATTGATTTGCACAAAACCACTCTTTTGCTGACCCATAACATTTAATTTCTCTATCCTCTGCTTCTTGCTAACACAAAGCACCATCTTATTCCATCCATTTGCCTTGGTTTCCAGCCTTCCTGAGATTTATCGGTCCTTGTATGACATTCATGCCTTTGTTTCACCCTTCCTGTGTTGACACTTGTCATAACAGTTTTAGATCCTGAACATGATCATCTCAAAGTTTGCCTGACAGTTAGGTCTTCCTCACATTGTCATAGAGTATCAGGTCTCCACCACTTGAAATAGATCGTATTGGATTAGATTTTTGGCACCGTCTCTTGTGCTGGTAGTCCATTATCTTCACAGTCCATACAACTGGCCATCAGTGAACATGAAGCGGCCTTATCCTGCCCGTTTACCTTTCTGGAAATCAGCCACTCTCTCTGCCTAGAGCAGGGAATGGATTTTCCTCACCTTTCTTCAAAAGCTCTGAAGTTTTCTGTGATCTTTCCAATTTTATGGTATGATAAGCTTTTGCTTCCACCGAAGGGTAGAAGTCATTATGAATAGTGCCAACAAAACAGAAACATAACAATGAAAACGATATTTTAATTCAGAATAGGTATTTGAAAAGTTCACCTTTTCTAGCACAAATGGGGAAAAGAAAAAAAGGAAAAAAAAAAAAAAGCAGTCCTAAAACATCAAAACTGTGGCCAAAGAATTAGAAGAAACACTATTTTTCCAAAGCTGCAATGTTTCCCATTCATCTGGCTGGGCCAGCAGAGCACTGGAGACCTGGATGCACTGCACTCATGGCTGGTTACCCTAAATGACCTGCAGGGAGATCTTCTTATCTCTATCCCTCTGTTTCTCCTTTCAATCTCTGTTTTGTCTGTTTGTATCACTAGCTCTCAAATCGCCACTGATATATGCACGTGCAGCACCCAGCACAACCTTGTTTCAGGCTCCAGCGGGACCTTTAGGCATTACCATCCTGTAAACAAATAACAATGATAGTGAGTGTAATTACAATCGTCAAACTATTCCAGCTCCACATCATTAGCCATGCCCTGAGCTAAATAACATTTCAATCAGTTCGATATGTCATCTGTGGCTTTCTTCACTGTCACTTGCAATCCAGCAAACTCCTTCCTTCACGTTTCTAGATTAGACAGAGGGTTCTCAACTGCAGACATCCAATGCCCTGTTCAGGAAGCAGTGAGACCTTTCCTCTTCTCACAGATTTAAGATGATATCCAAGCATCATGAGACACAGTGCGTATGTCTCCTAGGCCCATCCCATGAGAGCAGGACATTTACCACACATGAGAAGAAGACTTAATGCAGTGGCAAAGCAAAATACTCAGTGTCAAAGCCATGTCGAGATGATCATTAAAGACAGATCAAAATTACCCAATGCAGGAGGAAAATCTATCGTTTGTAGAAGATTATGTTCTCTGATTATTAGTTTCAAAATTAGTTTTTCCTTTGGATTTCCTCTGAACTTAAACTTAGTTTGGAATGCCTTTGGTTTTGAATATTTCTAAAATTGTATTACTTCTCCTAAGTAAGTTGCTAGTCTGTTCTATTTACGTGAAATTCGAATAATATTGTGAAGCATCTGCCATCAGTTTTACTGTGTGCCAGGCTGAGTTCCCTGATGAATTTCAAATTTCAGATATGAAACGGTAAAGGTTAAAAAAAAAAAAATGTTACAAAGGGTACTTCATGCAGTAGCATAAACTTCTGTTTTCTCAAAACTTGTATCAGTTCATCTCACCAGGACCAGCAGGGGAAGCACACTCTGCCTAGGCACTGGCAAAGGCACACAGTGAGACTGTAGGGTCTCTTGCTGGGGTCATTCAAAATTTGACTGTACAAGCCCCTGAGCAATATGACAGGGCTTTAAAAATGGCCCTGCTTGAAGTACGGGGGTGATCTGGAGACCTCTAAGGTGCTTTCCAACAAAAGCTTTTCTATAATTGTATGAAATCACCTGCAGTAGATTAACCCTTGTCGTTATTCCCATCACAGGAAATAACTGTGACCCCTGGGTAACAGGTGAGCTTACTGCGACACCAGGGAGAGCCTTCCTGTACTGAAAGGCAACCTGTAGGAAAGCTGGGGAGGGAGTCTTTATCAGGGCCTGGAGCGACAGGACAAGGAGTAACCGCTTTAAACTGAAAAGTTAGATTTAGAATATATATTAGGAACAAATTCTCTACTGAGAGTACCTCACATCCTGTGCATCTGCCAACTTCTGCATTTTATGGTTGCCTCCCCTACTTAAGAGAGGATATTGGAGTGCTGTGTGAAACACTCAGATCTTACAGGAACAAAACAATACCTTACCTTTTGCGTTCAAATACGTGCCCAGTACGTTCAGCTAAAACAACTTCTAACCTACAGCGTTTGGTCGAAAGTTCCAATTTCTGTCTCAGTTTCATGTACACCAAATTTTCAAGCAGGATTTCTGGGCCAGTGTCGTCTGTCTGTGATAGACTGCTTTGCTAGATCATCATTCACTGCTCCCTCTGCCAGGCACAGGCCTTTCTCTCTTAATCCCTTGTAAGAAAACTTGCAGAGGTATATGGGGTAGCAGTCAGCAGTGTAAAAGAATAAGAGACATACTGCCTTCGTACATAGATATACAACACAATATCAAAGACCTCATCAAGGTCCACCAAGGAAAGGAAGCAATGCAGGAGAAAGAAGACAGGACAACAGGGGGAATGGAGAGCATAAGGGAGGAGGCAGCCAGTGGCCTTAAAAACAAAGCATAAAAATAACTTCCAGTAGTGGGACATAGTGAATTGGAGCTCTAAGGTCTGCATCTAGAGATGTCTTTTATCTTTATCATGCAGTTGTGGAGATGGGTCCTCTGGTTTTGGTCATGTTTTTTCACATTCTGCAATTATCTCCCAAGAACCACCCCCTGTTGGGCAGAAAGGTAGAGGTGCGCTCCAGAAACACAGCGATGGCAAGGAGTCCTCCACTTCATTCTTCCATTTTTTTCCAGCTGGAAGCATTCATAGTTGTCAACTGAATTGGTTTTGAGGAGTAGGAAAGACAGCATTGCTGTCTCTTCTTTCTTTCTTTCTTTCTTTCTTTCTTTCTTTCTTTCTTTCTTTCTTTCTTTCTTTCTTTCTTTCTTTCTTTCTTTCTTTCTCTTTCTTTCTTTCTTTCTTTCTTTCTTTCTTTCTTTCTTTCTTCCTGTCTGTCTTTCTGTCTGTCTGTCTGTCTGTCTGTCTTGTCTCTTTCTGTCCAGCACTGATTTTATTGCTACTTGTGCATATCCAGACTGTACAGTTTTCTCCATTCCCTCTGTTTCTTCCCTGTGTCTTGCCCCTCTTCCCTGCAACTGAACAGCATTGCCTTGATCAATGAAGTGGCAACATGCGGCTTACACAGTAAACTGCTGCAATTACAGCTATAGCCATGGAGCACAGCTGCAGATCAACAGAAGACCACCAATAACTCACATTTCTAAACTGCTTGTCACAATTCTTCAGTATGTAGGCTGTGATGCTGCCAAGAGCGATCTCACCTCTTAAGCACCCATCCATTTCTTCTCTTCCCAGACTCTCAAGGTATCCTGGTCAAACCACCCCCCTTGCCCCATCTCTCTGTCCCACATTCCTTTTCCCTCATCTTTTTTTTTTTTTTTTTCAGCATAGTATCTCCATAGAAGCTGCTGCTCCCCAACTCCGAGTTGACTAGGGCTGAACTATTGAAAAAGAAAAGAAAAGCTATAAATTATAGTGAGAGATGGTGAATACCTAACGATCTCTTAAAAGCAGGAATTTAAGGGAATAAGTAATTGATAAATGGAGTTAAGATCACTAGGAAAAGATCCACTGTTGCAATCAGTAGAGTTAAGAAGTTTTTCAAGTACATTAGAAACAAGACCTGAAGGTGCTGCTGCTTAGAGGTGCTGAGGAGCGGGCAGCCTCCGTGCCGGTGGCTGAGCATGCTCCTCTTAATTACTGCTCTACCCTTCCTATCTTTTTACTAAGGTGGGTAGAGAGAAATGCCCATATCTGTTTATTTCCTGGTAAGAAATGTAAGAGCCTTGTATCTGCATATTCAGCAGATTCATCCCAGCGCCCTTGGTACTGGCGATCTGTGTTGATCTGTAATAAAGAGCAATCGGTAGCACACCAAGTCTCCGTGACCTTGCATCTAACAGAATCGTCCGAATCCCTGTTGTGATCTCTCTACAGCTGTGGGCTGGCTAAGCTGTCTGTTGGATGGTGAAAATGGGAAATGATTGGGATGGGAAATGATGAGTGGGCCGAGAAATCATTGCTGGGATGGGAAGACTTCCTTGGGGTGGAAAGCCATTGGGCTAGGAAATCAAAGAGATGGGAAATCTTCCCTGGGTTTGAAATCCTTGGGAAGCAAAAGCGTCGGGATGGGAAATCACTCCGGGGATGGGGAAGTATTGGGATGGGAAGTCTTTAATGGGGCGGGTAACATTCCCTGGGGAAGGAAGTACTTGGAAAAGTAATCAGAGAGATGGGAATTCTTTGGGATGAGATCTCTTTGGATTAAGAAACGCTTCGTGTCGATGGGAAATATCTCGTATGGGAATCTGTTATCATGTGAAATTGTAAGGATGGGAAATGACCGTTAGGATGAAAAGCTGGTACTGGGACGGGAAATGCTTGGGACGGGGAAGTGTTGGTGTGAAACCGTCCTGGGCATGGCAAATGATGCGTGGGAGGGAAAGCCTGATGGGGATGGAAAAGTCTTGCGACGGGAAGCCTGCTTGGGTCCAAAACCTGCAGTCCTCACCAAGATGGCGGTGAGGGGCTGGTCAGCCGTTGGGACGGAACCGCCGTTGCCCGCGTTCCCCAACCGACCGCCCCACTCTCCAGCCACCATGGCAGGTACAGCAGCCGGCTCCCGCTCCTCCCGGGGCTGCGGCCCTGCTGGCGAGCCCAGCGCCCCAGATCTCACCCCAGCGCCCTTTTTCCCACAGAGGGTTTCCCCAGACGGCTTCCGCGGCTTCCGCAGACGCAAAACTCCCCCTTCGTCGTCCCAGCCGTGCCGCCAACGGTGGCTGCGTGGCTGCTGCCCTCCCTCCCCGGAGCGATGGCGCTGCCCTTGCAGCCCCCCCAGGTACCCACCCTCCCCTACGCGCTGCCCCAGGCCACCGTCTGGCACGTGGTGCCGGGGGTCCAGGGGCAGGTGCTGCAGCTCCCCGCCGGGGAGTCCCATTCAGTCTCTAATTTTGTTCTTGGTAATGGGACAGATTGTATTAATGTTTGCAAGAATGTGTGAACAACCAGCCTCACCTCCATGTCATATTTTAGGATTAAAACTTGTGGTCGTCCCTGTCTCAAAACACAGACATGCTTTGCAACAATCGCAATCCCTCTTTAGCTTGAAGGAAGTTGTCAGTGCCAGAATGTACTGACTATGACAATTTACTTCATCATCCAAACTGGGCAGAATTTTCAAAAACCTCTTCCAAGATTTCACTTCTCCAAACATTATGTAAAAGGCATTCAGCTGTAAAGCAAGAAGATGAAGTCCTTTGTTTCCTATGCCAGAATGACATTTTCAGCACTGAACAGGATTGTCACCGACTGTTAACTGGTTTTTAAGTTGTGGCTAGGTATAAAATGTAGAAAATGTTTAAAAATAAAACTTGCCTTTGGATAGTGAACTGTCTTCTTTGGGGATTACTTCAGTTATCTGTGAGAGGAAAATAGATGATTGGGGGGGTTATTTTTTTTTAAGAACGGGTGCAGTCTTGCCAGTAATTTAGCTGGTATATTTCAAAGTGACCTCTTAGAAACTTTACAGCTCTGTTGAATCAACATGTCTCTAACCCTACAATTAAATAATGCTAAAAGATGCAGCAATTTATCTTCCTGCAAGCGCTTATTAAAATATCTGAGTAACTGTGACCGTGCCTTCATCACAGATATATATATATATTTAACGTAGAGTTGCAATCAATTAACAGCAGGAAGACAGCAGATCAAGGATACAGCAAACTTTGAGAAGAAGGGGAATGCTCACTTTGCCAGTGGCATGGCTGCATGATACCAAGAATTTTGAATTAGTTTGATTTTTTGGAAACAATTTGTTTTCTTTCTGCACTGTAGCAAATACCACAGGTTTGCCATCATGTGCTGTTCCCTAATCCATATATCCATCATCATCCATTGCTGCAAGATCACAAAAGGTTAGAAAAGATGAACTTAGGTCCAATTTAACAGCCAATGATTTTTCAATGACCAGAGCTACAACAGATTTTATTTAGCCACAAGCAGTTTTTTTTTCTGATGTGAAGTCAGATATTTTGATATTTTTTTTTTAAGACACTAAATGTCATAAAACCTGCAACTAGACCAGATAAAGTTCAAATTAGAGTGATTCTGAATCCTTTCATTAAAATGCTTCACATTTCTGTGCAAATTATTTCTGACTCTTCTGGACAAAAGTGGATGAAATAGTTCTTACAAATCAATAATAAAAGGTTGGAACCTTTTACTCACACAAACACTAGTGAATTTTCCAGGAAATATTTTTTTGGCAGGGAATTTTCCCAAATCTAAAATAAAGGGAGGAAAAGTTGGGTTCTCATATTAGTTATTGGTTTTGACTGCTTGACAAAGGGAATAAAAACAGTAGTTAAGTGCAAGGTTTCCTTCTCTTCTTTAAATTTTCCAGATTTAGCTCTCTCAAATGCCCAAGGAGCTCACCGTTTTGCTTGGTGCCTTCCATTTTTCTGAACAGACCCAGAACGCTGTTCAGGTTATGAATGGACCTGGTCTAAGGAATGGGAAGAAAGCAAAAACCAAGGATACCTCACAGCCCTAAATGCCATAAAAAGCATTCTCATTTTAAAACAGATCTCAAAAGCTTTTTTTTTTTAAACTGACATCTGCTAACATGGCAATCCAAGTGCTGAACAGAAACCAACTGAACTAGCCCCTGAAAGCCTGAATAAAAATGAGTAACTCTGGTGCACTCAGCAGGCCTGTAATAGAAGTTGGTAAGATTTTTAGATTTCTTTTTTCTCCAGGGCGCTAGTAAAGTTTTTGCATTATGAGATTTTGAACTCTTTTTGTACAAAAGAATTACAGATGCACTACAGTCACGGTAGCTGGGGGTCTGGAAATACATGCCAACAAGTGTCATAAACTTTGCCTTTGCTGAAGGAAGATAAATACTACAAAGAAAATCTGTCTAGTTTGTTTTACAGGCTTGTCTTTCTCAGTATGGAACAAACTGACCTCCCTGGTCTAACTTTCCAGTTGGCTATTCTGCCTTTGTCCTGGAGAGAAGAGCAAGAAGGGAACAAAATATTTTTGCACTCCAAAAAATGCATTAGAGAAGGATTATCACACCTACCTAAGAGTAATTTCTTGTTTGTTTATAAAGCACCAAGTATTTCTCTTGGACAGTCTCTGTTGCTGGCCTGTTTTGTGCCTTCCATTTATAATGAAGATATTAAAGATGCTTAGCCCATTTTTTTTTTTAGAACAGTGTAAATGGACAGTCAGATGACAAGCAAGAAAGAACACCATAAACTCTTTGTTTTGACCCTGCTTTTTAATCACCCAGCATCACTCTGGCTGTAAAACAGTCTCCGCTGATTTACCTGCTTGTTAAAGCACCCCACAGGCTGAAAGTGTTGTGTGCTAGGTGTCAAATTATATTTAACGGTGCATAGGTAAACCATTCATCTTCCCATGGTCGAAGCACAGAACAGCCTCCTGCTAACACAGCTCATCCTTGCTGCTATGAGAAACCTCATCACCTGTAGGAAAACCTAAAGCTAAGAATTCCAAAGCAAAAGCAGAAAATACACGTTTTGTACTCTTTATATATGAGTGAATTCTAGCTGTTAAATGCTGCCTACATCTGCACTGAGAGCTCATTCTGAGGCTGGAGGGAAGGACACTCAATACCCACCGACAGCAGGAGAGCAAAGATGCCAGCCAAGAAGGAAAAGGTTAAAGCTGAACGCTGCCTCAGCCTCCTCCACCAGCGAGTTGGGGGGTCACCTTTCACCATGATCTCTGAGACTCAGAGCCACGAGTTACCACAGCCGCAAGGTACAGCTGCTCCTTGCTGGCCCAAGCAACTCCATTTGAAGACGTGCCACTTCAGGGACCTGGATTATGACAACCTCAAGATCAAATCAATCTGTTCCTGAAAGCGCAGATTGTCCTGGTGTTTCTGTAGGTGTCAAAGAACAATCCTGAACTGAGGCACTCATATGATCAGACAGTGCTTCAGCACAGATTTGTCTTCAGCTTGACACATCGATATGAAGAGGAAGCAATTCTTCAAAGCAACCTCTCAAGCAGGGATCTAATAAGGTGGCCAAGACAATGTGCTCAGATCTGAGCATGCCACTCTTCAGAGAATCAGTTTCAAGCCTAAGATGTTTCACCCATTTCCCAGTCCCAGAGCGACAGCGACGCCTTTACTCTGAAAGTCTGTGTTCTGCAAAGCCAGGAGGTGACCAATGACTTGACTGAGCAGTCTCCCCCAGCCACGAATGTCACAACCATGAGACATCTGGGACCACTGGAACGAGCTGCGAATAGCCCTGTTCTCCCTCCCAGGAAGAGCTGCTCCATCTTCTGCTGTTCTAAAGAGCCTTTAACATATCAAAGGAAGAGAGAGGTCCACAGAGCAGCTATTTCCTGCTTCCAGAGATCCTGGGGAAGATGGTTCTTGTGCTGCAGTTCCTGAAGAATTTAATGTGCATTAGCAGAACGAGAAAGTAAAGCTCTTAAGCAATTGCTAACCTGTTCTCAGTGCTCACAAGTCCCAAATCACTGATTTTACAATATATATAAACCATGGCAGCTGGCACCTAGCACTGCACACGTTGGCAGTGTCATCAGGAGCTAGAAAGTCAGGGGTGAGGGGATTAAGGGAAAACCACACATCAATTTAGTAACTTGGCTCTCGTACGATACTTCCTACTGCAGGAGTTTTAGCAAAGCCACTCAGAGGGACCTGCTGGTTAATTAAAATTGGACTTCTGCTGGAGCAGTCAGAAGGCAGCAGTGTATCAGTAGATAGCCAATGGGCATCACTGTTAATTAGCCTGTGGCAGGTTCAGGGTCCACATATCAATGGTTGTGTGTGTTTTTCTTCACTTTCTCCAAACCTGTGAAAAAAATTTCTTATACAGCACTGTACAGTCACACGTTATAGGTGGGAACCAACTGCATACTGCCAGTCTGTATCAACTTCCAATAAGACGGTGTTGGAAAAAGGTGCCTTCAGTGGTCAGTAGCACAATAGCTCCGGTGATGTGTTATTTAAGTGCACTCTTACAGAGGAGTTTCTTCGTAACAGTATGTAGTTGAGAGTGTTCGAGTTTCCCAGGTAAGATTTATGTTTTCTCCTACCAAGCACCAGCTCAGTATGCAATGCTGTGTTAATAACACCCAAGCATGTAGATGTTAAACTGTAACTGCTTTTAAACCTATTTGTTGGTAAGAAAAGAGCTCAATACACCACCTTCACAGGGCAAAAATTCACATGGAAGAGCAGAAAAACCCAGAACTGCTTTGTGAACTTCACGTTACCAACAGCACCATCAATTTAGATCCTGGCCTGGCATCCAGGATGCACGGTCTGCAAGCACTGCTGCGATGTGGAGGTGCCAAGGCAGGTTTTTGGCCTGCCCTGACTAAAATTTTTTTTTTTTTTTTTTTTACAAACAATACAAAGAGTGTGCCAGGTATGCTGTAATGCCAGCGTGTCAGGTCAATAGAGGATGTCCGAACAACAGAAGCGTTTGTCCTAATTTCTGGCATGAAAACACTTTTACAGCATTCTTTTCACGAAGAAACCCCTCTCTATCTTCTCCAGTGCTCCAGGACCTGCTGCAGCTGCAGCGGCTGCGCATCCCTCATCTTTGACAATTCTTTTCAACAGTTCTGCTTTCCCTCGGCACAGTTGAGGTCACTCCTCTTCCTCTTCCAGCTGAGGAAGCAGCTTGCGGGCTCTGCCACACGGTCAGTGCAGAAGCGAAAGCTGAGAACACAGCAGTCAAACTCTCACTGCTAACAAAGCCACCAGGGCTTCGCCAGAGGCGAACCGTACCCGCTCTCCCTCCCAGCTGCGAGGCTCGCTGCAGCAGCCCCGACCCGAAGCGCTCACAGTGCTTTGCTTGGTGATGTCACCGATGAGTCAGAGTCCCCAGATGAGCATCTGCCTTGCCACTCTTTAATGTTGGTGTTGGTTTTTGTTTGTTTGTTTGCTTGTTTGAAACTTATGCAGCTAATGGTAAACCTTCAGGTAAACCACAGATCAATAGGAAGAAGTCCCACAAGAGGGAAGGCCGTGCTTTTCTTCCAGGCAATGGCACATGCTTTAACATGCTGCATTCGACAAAGAAGCTCTCTCCATTTTGCGCAGTGGCAACAGGCACGACTGCAACATACGCAGGTGTAGGCAGCACCTGCAGGTCCCAAACCCTTAATCAATTTTTAGATAGCACCAATTTTTTATGTAGCGGCTTTCCCTTCATCCATAACCCCTTTTTTCCTTTAATTATATCGGGTGGCTCTCCTCCATCGTTCTCTCTGTCATTTTCCTCCCCAGTGTCTGAGCAGGCACTGGGAATCGTTTCCAGAGGAAGGGTACTGCTGAAGCTACAACATTTACTCTCAGGGAAAAGAGAGTATGTGAAAGAATACATACTTCCTTTCTTTTTCCTTTTTTTTTTTTTTTTAATCTCTGAAATCAACGCTGCGGTCTGGCAGCAAATAACTATGGGAGTAATGATGATTCCTCATCCTCACTGTAACGCTGTAGTTAATCTCATAAAGAACCAATTTCCCCAGGCAGTGGCCATTTGAGATGGGAAGGGGCAGTAAGAGGAAGTTTTCCTTAGACTAGCTCTTCCCCCAGAACACCTCGCCATCCAGCAACAAATTCAGTTCACCTGCTCCGCCTGATCAGTCAAACGCGCGTCCGACTCCACCACACGCCACAGCGGTGGTTCTGACGTGGTTTGAGAATCACCTACCCGCAGAATATCTCGGGTTTGTACACTCAAATAACACAGTGTTTTCGAAATAAGGCCCAGAGCTCACACTCCGAGTGCAGCCTAACAGCACCAGAGGGCCGGTAGGCTAAACATTCCCATCCTGGCAACAGTACTGACCCGGGCAAAAGTAAGCATCCCTTCTGCACTTTCATCGTGAACATCAGCATAAGGAAACAGAGACCTCCTCGATCCAATTTTTAAGAAACAAACACAAAGGTCACCCAAGCGGGTTGTTTTCAGCAAACTAACGGAGAAATTAAGGTGACAACCGCGTGCATCCAGAGTTAGTCAGATCCTGAAGGCAGTTCCTTTGGGAAACGGAGGAGCAGCGCGCCAGATGACGGCTACCTTACAGCGCACCCCTTAGAGGCACTGCTACGAAAGGAAGGCAGAAGGTTGGAACTCAAAATAACTCGCAAGGCGCCCATTAAGGGGGAAGCTTTAATTTCCTCAGCAGAACCTCCCCCCTGAAGGCAGCCCAGGGACTCTTTGCTTCCCTAGGGAGACAGCAGGGACGGGGCAGGGCGGTGGGACGGAGGGACAGAGGGCCAGATGGACGGCCAGACGGCTGGATGGATGGACAGACAGCCAGACGGACGGCCAGACGGCCCAAAAGGCCTGAGCAAGGGCTGAGGAGTGGGAGGGAAGGGCACGGCGAGGGGAAGGGCGGCCCTTGGCCTGACAGAGGACCTTGGGCCTAACCCTAGGGCAGCAGCTCCCCATTTCACAGGGCCCAGGGGGGCTGCCTCTAACAGGAGATGCAGGTAAATTTTACAAGCACTGCATCACAAATACCCTGCAACACCTGAACTACTGACTGGGACAGCCTCCTTCCTCACCTCCTGAAAGCTCCAGCTGGCAAACCAAGGACAAAATGAAAGGCAAATGTGGAGGACCTCATAAGATACTATTTTGTTCCCTATGTGCCCACTGCTGGTGACACGTAATGCCTCCTGTTCCCAAACGACATCGGCACGTTACATCTTTACTACGTGTTGAAAGGACTCAGCAACTTGAACACAATTTAGAATTACCAATCCCGGCAGCAGGCTGTACAGCTGAAGCTGCTTTAGCCAATAAAGTGTGTCATGCTGCCCCTCAAAGGTTTCTTCCTGGGAACGTCTGCTGTGACACTCCTGATGTATTACTTCTCGGAATGGCAGAACTGTGCGGGGTAGGCCCCACAGCAAGACTCGTATTTCTGTCCTTCCCTTTCAGGAAAGGATCTCCCACCTTGAATTTATTAATTTTCATGATGATGATACACAAATTGAAGTTTTGAAAAACTGAATGCTGATTAACAGATTTCTAGCACAGCCTGTGCCTCAAAATTCATTTCTCTCCATTCAGGTAATCTTAGTTTCTGAGTTACAGTTACAGTCAGTTTTTTTTTTTTTCTTTTTTGTGATCAGAAGAACGAGGGGACTGGTTGTCCCAAGTCAGCCAGGGAACTTATCTTTGGTCAATGCACCAAGCAACTCAGCTCTCTTGGGGAAACTTAAATAGAACAGGCAGATCTCCAAACGGATAAAAAAAATAAATCAAATGATAAAAACCCAACCGACACATCTGATACCCCAGCTTATTGAACAGCACAAGGGTTTAATCTACAGGCTCTGTCCAAAGCAGCAAGAAGTGACAGATTTAATCCAAACGAGTTGCCCGCTCTCACTCTCTGATCTGGAGATGTTATTTGACAAGCATGCGTAGCAGTAACACTTGTAAATGCTGGGTTACTGCACCACAGCCCCAAATCCCTCATGGGCCCACTAAGATACTTTTACTGATCGATCCACAGTAAACACTCCCAAAAAGATTCTCAACAAGTTAAACCCTGTTTAGAAAGAATCTGAGGAACCTGTCACTGCAGCAACAAAGGGCTGCAATTGTATGCAAAATCTCCAACACCCTCCTTAGCACCCTGCTAGCTCAAGGACTGTGTGGGACTTCCGTGCCCTGAACGAGTCCACCCTGGCCACATAATGCAGATGTAATGTTCAAGAAAGCACATATCGTTATTGAAACTTATCAGATCCACAGCAAAAAGAAAAGCTCACACTTCTGTATTTCTCCTCCTTCTCCATTCACAGAAGGAAGAGACTGAAAACAAGCAGATTTGTGGTTTACATTTACAGTTAATGTGAAAAATGTTTATTTGTGAAATACATCACGTATTGTTTCAAGCTACAAAAAACTCACTCCCACAAAGGAAGGACTTTTTACCTCAGCATGCAACCCCAGTTACAAGTAATTTCCTATCTACCAGAGGCCGCGTTCCCCTGGCACTCAGTCACTCCGCAGCACAGCAGCCACCTTTGTTCTAAGGATGGCAAATTCTAGTTAGAAACGCTCTGTAGAAGAGTGATGTTGTCCCCTTTTAACACGATCCGACCTGCAGCACAGAGAAGGGAAAGAGGGGATTAGAGAGAGCCCAGAATCTGAGAATAATCTCATGTTTTCAGAAAGTATTTCATGTGGTTGAGCAGGGTTTTGCCCATCACGCAGAGTCCTGTTCCTGCCAGCTGCCCCACACTCACAAGTCCCACTCCAGCCACTGTCCCCGTTCCAGCAGCACGCTGTTCCTGCTGAAAACCCCAGCACTGGCCACATATCGTTGCTTCTGTCCACCAGCAGGTGGTAAATAAACACTGCCGCTACCATGGCTCCCTGCTTCGACTCAGAGATCACAGCAAGTGTGAGAATCGCCCAGGGCCACCGGCTTTAGATGCAGCTGAAAGGAGCTGTGACCAGACTCCTTCAGCCAGTGCAGGCCGCCTGTTATTACACTTTTCAAAGACCAGAACTGGTCTCAGGCAGGGACAGATTCTCCTTCATTCAGCAAAATCACCAGCTCAAAAATCATCAGGGACAGAGATGTAGCCAGGAATTGTTCACTGAACTTCAACATCAAGGCTCGTCACATGTTTGGTACCTCTCAGTGCTGCTACCTAGAAGGCTCACCCAGGCAGGTTTCAGACCGCGCGTCACCCGGGTTGCACAGACACATGACATACCCAGCTGTTTCCTTGATTTTGTCTTGGAGTGAATCTCCTCTGCGTCGTCCAGCACCAAATTCATGTACTCGTCAAAGCCCTAGAAATCAGCAACAGTGGCAATTAGTTCAGCAACAACACAAACCATCATCAGCTTTGCTGACCCAGGCTGGACAATTAAGACTAATTGTTAGAGAAGTACGATTTTTTTTTACCTTGTGATAGTTTTTCTTGACAAGA
This sequence comes from Anser cygnoides, assembly GCF_040182565.1. Lineage (NCBI taxonomy): Eukaryota > Metazoa > Chordata > Aves > Anseriformes > Anatidae > Anser > Anser cygnoides. Next base: position 7,106,476 of record NC_089897.1, on the reverse strand, counting down.
AAAAATAGGATTGTGAATGAGGGAAAACAAACTAACGACGTAACGCGGGGTCGTGCTGATGCTCACAATGATGCAGCCTTCTATCCACATGTTCACTTGCTCGTAAAGCCACACCTGGATCCTCGATCTCTGCAGAATGAGGGAGGAGAGTAAATTGGAACACAAACACCGCGAGCAGTTTTGTTCTCTCTCGTGTGTTCAGAAATACCCGCTAACCATAGCCACTATAGCTCCCAAACACTCCAAGGAGCAACTCTCAGGGGCAGTTTCAATTAACAGTCTGACATTTTAGAGTGTTATATGATTGGGTGAATACTACACGTTTGCTGAAGAACACGTTTCCAGTCACAAGGGAACACTCCTGCATGCCCGGCTGCACGATCCCACTCCTGTTAACACGAGGGGGAAAGGCCGGGCTGCGCAGCAGCTCCTTGTACCCACCAGCACGCCGCACAGCTCTCCATTCCCCACAAACCTGCCCCGAGCAACGGGTGGGAGCCGAAAACTCAGCAAGGGGGATCTCCGGACCCTCCCCGCTCCCCCCACCCCCCCCCCAAATCCCCATCCCCATCCCCTCCCCGTCCTCTCCCCACGGTACTCACGTTCTGCAGGTAGCGGAAGATGAGGTTCTGGGGTGCTGCGTTAAGGGCTCAGCACGGGGACAAGAGCTCCAGGCCTGGGACAAGGCCTCAGGACAAGGCCTCAAACCGTGGAACAAGGCCCCAGGGCCCCGGGACAAGGCCTCAAGGCCCGGGCCGAGACCGCATTGCCCCGGGCCGAGACCCCTGAGGCCCGGGCTGCCCCCCCACCCGCTCCCCCGTCGCCCCCCGGCCGCAGGAAGGATACGATTGGCTGCACCATCACCTTCTGCACCTTCTGGCCCTGCCCACAGTACACCAACATAATTATTCTGCTCCCTCCCGCCCCTACAGCCTCATCATCTGAAAAGATTACAGTCAAAACAATGGCATACACAAATAAAAGTCAAGAGTTGACATAGTAACTCCGAGATTTGGGTATCAACTGTCCGAGAAATCAGAACACCCATGCTTCACAACGTGCCCAACATCAAGTTGCGCCAAGGGGGGACGAAGGAAGAAGCTTTACGTTTAAGCCTTCAGAGCATCGCTCAATCAGTACGTCAACTCACAGCCACCACAGTGTGCCGATGGACATCTTTCTGTGCCAAAAGGAACAAGTGCTTTGTCCTCTTGATATCAAAGGTAGCCACCTATAGTTACAGAACGGATGCACAAGACCTTAACTCTGACCAGCAGAAAAACTTAGGACAACTGAGTGCAGATCCTGACAATTTCTACCAGTTCAAACTGTGCTTTAAGTCTCATTGCAAAGCCTCAGTTAGGAAAAGGATCACCGGGGGGTATCCAACAAGAAGAAGAGTTTTAAATTATTTTTTTTTAAAACATACCATAGGACTATGCAGTTCAATCGTCAATCATCTTGGAAAGTTCAAGGAGGAGGTCATCCTCATCCTTCCCTGGGTCCAAGTCAAGTTCGGCTTCCAGTCTGCCGCCTGAGATTTCCCAAAGTAGCATCTCAAAATCCTCGTCTACAGATAAGGGCGCGTTGCCTGGGGAACTCAGCTGGCGTGTCCTTGCTTCTTCTAGCTGGGAAGAAGCTGAAGTTGAGAACTCCATCGGCTCCACAGATTCTGCCTGGCTTCCAAGATGTGCTTCAGGTCTTGGCAGAGCAAGGAAGAGAACAATCAGTATATGCCATTTCTTAACGGGAAATCCCTTTTCTGCAAACCGGCTCTTAAAACTGTAGCCAACCCATCCTGCACTTCAATCTTACACAGGGATTGTTATTCAATTAACCCAGGGCTACATTTAGAGCCCAATATATTAGCAGGTACATTTTTCAGTTTGGGGGTTTCTCTGTGAAGCCAGAGCACCTGGAGCCTAGCAAAGATGGTTCAATTTTTGTAGCAAGAGGCACTTTGCCACCTTTATTAATTTTCCTGTAAAAATGTTAAGAAGTCTCCATCTGCAAATATCTGTTTACTAAGTTAGTCATTTTTCCCATGGCACACTCAGCAGAGTTTGCTCCCCAGTACAGGAAGCTGATCTGCATCCATCACTTCCCTCTGCTCTCCCTGCAGTCTTGTCACCTTGTATGTTTGTTGAGGTGGCATTCTTGAGGACCAAAAGGCAGAGGACACTACTCATCATTTATCACCTCACAAGGAAGTAGAAGAACTTCACCTCATCCTCATTTAGGTATTCAGACAGACCAAGAAGGGCCCCGGGTGCCCCGGAGGACCACCCCCAGTGACCCCTGGTGGGCCCCCGGGCGCCTTGATGGACCACAGCCAGTGACCTCCGGCAGGCCACAGGGCACCCCAGAGGACCAACCCCAGTGACCCCCGGCGGGCCCCCGGCTGCCCCAGAGGACCCACCACAGTGACCCCCGGGGGTCTCCCAGGCACCCCGGAGGACCCACCCATGTGACCCGCAGCTGGCTCCCGGGCGTCCTGGAGGACCACCCCCGGTGACCCCCGGCTGGCCACAGGGCACCCCGCAACACCCACCCCGGTGACCCCCGTCCGGCACCCAGGCACCATGGATGACCGTCTCCGGAGACCCCCCGCGGGCCCCCGGGCTCCCCGGAGGACCCACACCAGTGACCCCCGGCAGGTGCCCGGGCCCCCTGGAGGACTCACCCCGGTGACCCCCAGTGGGCCCCGGGCACCTAGGATGACCACTGCTGGTGAGCTCTGGCAGGCTCAGGGGCACCCCAGAGGGCCCACGGGCACCCCGGAGGACCCACCCCGGTGACCCCCGCCGGGCCCCCGGGCACCTTGGAGGCCCCACCCTGGTGACCCTCAGTGGGCCCCCGGGCGCCCCAGAGGACCACCCCTGGTGACCCCCAGCGGGCCCCCGGAAGCCACAGAGGACCCACCCGGATGACTCCCCCCAGGCCCCAGAGGGCACCAGGGGACCAACCCCGGTGACCACCGACGGGCCCCCAGGCACCCTGGAGGACCCACCCCAGTGACCCCCGGCAGGCCCCAGGGTGCCCCAGAGGACCCATCCCGGTGGCCCCCGGCGGGCCCCCTAGCTCCCCAGAGGACCAACTCCAGCGGGCCTCCGGGCACCGCGGAGGAACCCCCCAGGTGACCCCCGGTGGTCCCCAGGGCACCGATGAGGACCAAACCCAGTGACACCCGGAGGGCCCCTGGGCGCCCCCAAGGACCAACCCCGGTCACCCCCAGTGGGCCCCTGGGCGCCCCGGAGTACCACCCGGTGTACCACCCCCGGTGACCCCTGGCGGGCCCCCAGGAGCCCCAGAGGACCCATCCCGATAACCCCCGGCGGGCCCACATGAGCCCCAGATGACCCACACTGGTGACTCCCGGCGGGCCCCAGGGCAGCCCGGAGGACCAACCCCAGTGCCCCCCAGCAGGGCCCCGCAAGCCCCTGAAGACGGCCGCCGGTGACCCCCGGCGAGCCCCCAGGTGCCACGGAGGCCCAACCCCAGTGACCCATGGCGCTCCCCCAGGCGCCGTGGAGGCCCAACCCCAGTGACCCCCAGCGGACCCCCGAGTGCCCCGGAGGACCCACACCTGTGACCCCCGGTGGGTCACATGAGTATACATGAGTATACACAGGGACAGAGAAATAGCAGGAAACACCAGGGGCAGGGGAAGCAGGACAGAGTGACAGACAGAAGTAAGCAAAGGAATAACCAGGCTACGCTTCAAGGCAGAGAAAGACAAGGAAAGGGACAGGAACTGGGACAGAGGAATGGAGGGGGGTGAGGCAGGAGAAAGAGGGAGAGAGAGAGAGAATCATGGGAGGTGTTGGGTGCAGAGAAAGGCCAGCACAGGGACATGGGGTTGGACTGGGAAAGGGGACAGGGAGCATGACAGATGGACTGAAATAGAGGGGTGAAGAGCAAGGAAGCGCAACCAAAACTGTGGAGCAGAGCGGGATGCAAGAACACAGAAAAGCAGAGGCGGACAAAGTGGAAAAAACTGACAGAAAGAAATTGAGAGATAGGGAGCAGGAAAGAAAGACTAAGAAAACTCAAATACTGCTGGGGCAGCAGGACTGAGAGATGGAGAACTGAAAAGTTCTTAGAGGGAGCGGGCGGGGGGAGGAGAACACTGGAGCACTGAGACTGAGGGGTCTCAGAATGGGACAGAGATGAGAAAGGAGAGAGCAGTGTGGAGCAGGGCTGAGACAGCAAAAGAGCATCAAGGGAAGGGGAGCAAGACAGAGGCACAGAGAGAAAGAAAAAGGTGAGCAAGCTGGACAGAGGGCTTGATGGCACAATGGCAGAGGCCAAGGGACAGAGATGTGCAGACGGGTAGGACAAGGAGTGGAAGGAAAACAACAGCAAAGAGCAGGGCAGATGCAGGTAGTGAAACATTAGTAAGGGGGAGTTGGTGTGTAATTGAGAAAGATGGGAAAGACAGAGTCGTGAAAAGGAGGACATGGATAGAGAAGGAAAAGCCTAGGATGAGCAGAGAGAGGCGGGGGGGGGGGTGGACAGAAGCAGTACAGAGAAGAAAGAACCTGGGAAAGGTAGCAACACAGAGGAAAAGGGACAGGGAAGAGGATGTAGAAAAACATGTGAATGGGAAGTGGGCGATACAGAGAGCAAACAAGCAGGACAGGGGAGAGGAGTGCAAAGCAGGCCAAAGAGATGGACAGGCTAAGAGAAGACGGGACAGGGAGGGGTGGCAGATGCAAAGGGGATCAAAGGCAGCCTGAGATGCAGAACATAGAGGACATGGCCTCAAGGGCCTGGCGCTTACCGCAGCTCCTGCTCTGGGCAACGCCAGGAGGATTTTTGCAGTTCAGATGCCCCTTGCTCACTCTGTCCCCCAGCTTCATGCTCTGTAAGGATCCGGAGGCTCAGCTGTCACCCAACCAAGAGAATACACAGGGGTGCATCTGCAACAATGATGGTTGTCCACAGCCCTTGAATTTCATAGTAGTCTTTCATAACAAATGAATAATGGAAGAACAGAAAAGATACACAACATGTCCACAAAAGCCTTTGTGGAGAATAAAGGGAAAAAAAAAAAAAAAAAAACACTAGAAATAGCAAGCAGCTAGTACATCAGTTTTGTTATCAGAGTAACATTAACATACTAGAAATTTCCATGTTCTTTACCCTTTACATTGAAAATGTCACCCAATTCTGTCAGTGTTGGCCACTAGCATTTTGTAAATTTAAATTTGGACATCTGAGAAAAACATTTCAAGTCCCTGTTATAAATGGAGAAAAGAATAAAAGAGGGGTAAGGGGGGAAGAAGCACAGCATTCCTTTCACCGATAACATGAGCAAAAAGCTCAGGCACGTGGCAAGAACAGTCTTTGAAAGATAAAACAGATAAGTAATTGCATGTTATTTAATCTTATCTACAGAATAAGATGTATTTGTACTTGCTAATTTATTCATGTTTATTTTGCTACAGATACTAAAAAATGTATAAACTGCAAGATTACATTTTGTAACTGATGTGATCTTCAGTAGGAATAGCTATCTAAAAGAGCAAACAAAATACCATTCATCGACAACCATTTGAACTTTTTTCATATATAAAAGTAATAAAAACATCCCCTGGGATGCTCAACTTCAGAATCTTTCCATTCAACTTGAGGCAGAACCAAGCACTTACTGTGGCTATCTTCATCTGTGTCTCCACTGCTAGCAGAGTGGTAGTCTAATACTGTCCAGTACACACTGTAGCCTACTTGCTTATACATATTTATTGCAACCTGATTTGATACTCTCACAAAGAGAACAATGAAAAATTCACCTTTTCTTTCAGAAAAAAAATAAATAAGACACAGTAAGGAAGAAAAGCTAACATACGGGATGCACTCCTTTACCAAGGGACAAATCCATCAGCACAAGTAGTTTTTGGTCACGTGATCAATCATTTACATCAGGTGTCGGGACAAGCCAAACACACACACAAGTGTCAATTTAAAAAATATATTAATTTTTATTTTATGGAAATAACAATCTACAGTTTAGATGCATTTAGATTGCATTGGCTTAGGGACTCCCTCCTTCAAAATGCATAGGGGCATAGGGAAACCAGTCTCAAAAATCTCTTGCCTAACAGGATATTGCCCTTCTCCTCAATAAGTAAGTTCTTCAAAGCATCATACTATTTTTGGATTTTACAAGCCACAAGGGGACTGTCCTATTGGCATGAGTTGGGGACATTTCCCTGGGGGGTTATTTGACACTGAACTAAATTTTCTGCAGGTACAAGTAACCCAGGATGAGGCAGAAAGTAAGCTAAGGTACTGTCTGCAGCACAAAATTTGTGCAATATTGTACCCAAGGGGACCACTCAAAGCCTACAATCACTGAACAAGTACATAGGGAGTCCTATTCAAAATAGAGTTTATGTTTTGCAAAGCTCTTTTCCTATCAAGAAGAGGACTTTTTATTCAGTGTCTTTGCTGAAATTTAGGCTACTCAATTTCATTTCTACTACCTATTCATTTTGGCAAGTTAGCCTTCACAGAAGCCAAGACATTTTAAACTGTCAAGCATCATCAGTAATTCTTGTTCTACAAATACAGGGAATTTCAATTAGGACACTAGTTAATAGAAAGGTCTGGGTCTGTTTCATGGAAATCAAGTACCTAAACCATGGACAGGATTTTGCAGAAAAAATACTTTAAAAGATAAATTTAAAAAGAAGTACAATACTCACTTTTCCAAAATTTCTTCCAACACTTCCATCAACTTGACAGCAAAACCCAACTGTTGAAATTCATGTGCAACAGGGAGAGCAGTAACATGCCCATGACATTCTTCCCTAGCCACAAAGTCTTCCACTTTATCCATTATGGTGAACATCAGCACCTTTGGGATAATGCACCCCCAGATATACGTCTTTACAGAAGAGCCAAACAGTGTATCAACAAATGCTGCAATGACTGTGGTAAAAGCTGAACCAGGGATGTCTATATTATCACTATGATTTAGCAACTCCATACAGTTATGGGTCAAATACCACAGCTTCACCAAGAAGCCAACAAGGACCTTGAAGGTCACATTTCTGTCTGGAGTTCTGTTGTAAAGACCCCCCCAAACAGTGGGAATGCCTGTAGACTATCCTAGAGAGCATTGGACAGACTTGCAAGGCTTTCAGGTAGCGCTAGAATACACTGGGAAGCCTGACAAAGACTCCAAAAGGCATTAGAGCACATGATAGGTCCACAGAAGACCTCAAGGTTGCACTGGGAGGCTTCTAGGGCACCCTAAAGGACACTGGACTCCTTGCAGGGCTTTCAGGAGCCCACCTGGGGTCCCTAGTAGACCTGCATGGGCACTAAAGTGAACTGAGGGACCATGGGAGGCATCTAGTGTTCACTAAGAGGCCTTTAGGACACACTAGAGTACACTGAAGATCTCTGTGAGTCCTCTAGTTGGCACTACAGCATACTTGAGAGTCCTTTGAGGCCTATAGGTGGTGCTAGAGCACACTGCTGGGCGGTGGGAGGGGAGCATTGGAGGCTTCTAGAGTGCACTGGGATACATCTAGGGGGCTCTAGAGCACACCATAGAGCCCTGCAAGGTCTACAGGGCAGGCTGGGGTACACCACAGGGGTCTGGAAGCCTTGCAGGTGTCACTAGACTACACTGAGAGGCTCTTGAAGCCTCTAGGGTACACTTGGAGGCCTCTAGTGCACTGTAGAGTGCACTGGGGGGCCCCTGAGGCTTCTGTGGACACCTAGAACGTATTGGAAGGGGACAGGAGGACTTTGGGAAGTCACAGAGGGAATGGGAATGTCCTGAAAGGCATCCTGGGAACACCAAAGTGCACTAAAAGGGTTGGGGGGCCTGTAGGGGGTGCTGTAATGCCCATAGGCAACCCTAGAGAGCACTGCAGAACCCTGCAGGGCTTTCTGGGGGTGCTAGAGCTCACTGGGGTGCCCTGGTAGACCTGTGGGGGCACTAGAGAAGAATGAGGGGTCATGGTGGACCTCTTGTGTTCACCAGCTGGCCTTTAGGGCAGTCCAGAGCACACTGGAGACCTCTGTGATTCCTGTAGCTGGTGCTAGAGCACACTTGGGAGCCCTGGGAGGCTTCTGAGTGCACTGAGAGACTTCTAAGTGGTGCTACAGTAGACTGGAGAGACCTGTGAGATGTGCAGGAGGCTTTAGAACACAATGGGGCCACTGGCAGCCTTCTGGGGGAGCCCTAGCATACGCTCTAGTGCTCTCTAGAGTGCAGTGGAGGGCTCTGGGATGCCTGCAGAGCAGGCATCTGGCGGGGGGGGGGGGGGGGGGGGGCCAGCACCGGGGGCCTTTAGAGTGCACTGGGATGCATCTGGGGGATGCTAGAGCACACTGGAGAGCCCTGTGAAATCGACAGGGGGAGACGGAGCATACTGCGTGTTAACCTCCCAGCTATGCTCCCACTCATGCCCGAGCAGTGGCGCTGCTGCGCACAATCATGAGGGGACGCTACTGCACATGCTCGCGGGGCACTGCTGTGTATACTCTCGCGGCAGCACAACCGCGCAGCCCGACTGTCGGCAGTACCGTCCATGTTCACGTACCGGCACTTACCGCGCATGCCTGAGCGCGGGCAGTGCCGCGCATGCTCGCCGCTCTGCCTTTGTTCTTGCCTGCACTATGCGTGTTGCCTCTGGGTCTGCGACCGCCCATGCACGCCGTGCTGGCTCTTGCATGTGCCGCGTTTTGGTCACCAGAGGGAGCAGCGAGTGCTGTGCCGCCAGAGCTATGCGCAGTTAGATGTTGTGTTTGCGACTTCTGATCACAAGGTGGCAGAAGGGAGTTTGTAACAGCTACTGCGCATGCGTGCCACGCAGCGCTTTATCTGGTTCCCGATCTGCTTCTAACGATTTCAACGGGAACTGTGCAGAAAAAGACACCAAGCTGGTGGGAGATGCACCTCTCACCCCTGTCTCAGAGGAGAAAAATCACCCCTTGCCGTGTGTGGCTACGTACTGGCAGTAAAGCAAACGACAACTACTCATGGCATGCACTGGAAACTACAGTGGCTGGCTGGAAGCCTGGTGCCCAAAGACTACAACTCCCAGCATGCTGCAGGACTCAACATTTTCTGACCCTACAGCAGCACACACCCCCACACACTCCATTACTTGCTACCAGATGTGGAATCCATGCAGAACCTGCTGTGACACCTCTTACCTCTGTGTCCATCTTGGCACAACCCGCTCTGTAGCTTCTCAACCTCTTTCGCAGCCTTCCCTCAGTTCAGCCGGTCCCACAGCTGTCCCCCAGGTGGACCCAGCGCCTCCTGTGCCATCTCCACAACCCCCAATAGTCTCATGAAAGCACAACTGATTCGCAGAAACGGACTCTACAATCAGTAAATTGTAAAGTAGGTATGTTTATTCAGCACTGGGCAGCATGGGGGGTAGTCCCACCAAAGTCGTGCGCACCCTAACGCGGCAACTTGCTTTGGTTATATAAAGAGTTACATATGCATGAAGTTTCCCAGTACGCCTATACATATGCATGACCTGTCCCCGCTTAGTATTAAAATTAGCTCCAAGAAGTCATTTCCATAAACTCCTCCCGTCTGCGCTTGCGCAGTGCCTTCTGGTGGTGAGTGCTGAGGGTCGTGAGGATGAAGTAAGATCTCTTCATCAGGGTTGAACTTTTCACCTCATCTCCTTGTGCATGCTCTCTGAGCCCTTGGTCACAATCTGGGCCATAAGGTTGGTTTGGTCCGGTTCTCAGGCTCCGAGGGGCTCCTGTTATCTCGAGGCCTTGCATGTTTGACATTCTTTATCTTGTCCTTTTATGAACAGTCCTCCTTATCTCTGAGCCCCTGGTCACAGTCCGAACCATAAGGTTGGTTTGATCTGGTTCTTGGGGTCTCAGGGGCTCCTGTTATCTGGAGGCCTAAGCACAGCACAGGCACAGTACATCGCAAATGTAGCACGTATTAAGCAATGAGTGTTGCCTACATATTCATTCTTAATCAATCACTCTCTAATTTCTAATCCCATGTTTCACAACCGCACTCACCTTCTCCCTGACTCTGTCCACAAGAGCTGGCAACTACTCCTTTGTCAGAGAACAGCTCCAAAGCCCCTTTACACAGCGGGGCCATCCCCTTCTGCCTCCATCAGGGGCTCCTCCAGACCCATCCAACAGCTGCCACCCTTCAGGAATGCTGGGCCACCACCTGATACATTCCCACACCCACACATGCACTATTTAACCTGCTTCCCTGAACATAGTGACAGCCACTTACTCTGTGCAAAGGGACTGCAAACACAGTCAGGAGTGCAATAAACAAAGCAGCTGTTTATTCATGCACATCAGTGCCTGGAGGGAGGCTGCTGCGTGTCTGATGGCCCCTATGCACCCATTTCCCCCCATTTCACCTCAGAAATCAGCATTGGATGAGCACTCATCTGTCCCATGCTGACCTGTTGCTTTCTGCTACCACGGACTGTAGAGCAGGGCTGGAGGAAGGAAAAATAAGGCCAGGGAGCAGGACAGAGGCGTAAGGAGAGAAAAAGAGAAGCACCAGCTAGACAGGTGGGTATAGCAAGAAACAATGGGTCAGGCAGCAGGACAGAGAGATTTGCAGGGGAAGATGAGACAGATGCAGATAGCAGTGATAGAGGAAGAAAAAGGGAAAGAGAGGGGAGTAGGGAGCCAGAAGCATGGATGGATAGGTACAGTGGGAGACGGTGGATGTTGAAGAGGCTTCTTTCTTGGTCTCACTGCCGGCTTCCTCCTTTGTAGATCCAGTTGCTTGGCTGTCATCCACCTAAGAGAATGCACTGGCATCTTATAACTCTTATAACATTAGAATTCATAGCTAACTAGTGTCTCGCACATACTCAGTATGTAACCATACAGCACTTTTAGTGACATACACAGATCATGCCATGCATGCCGGTGACCCAGTCTGCTGAGGACGGCTAAGAGGGATCCTTCTTCCCCCACAGACAACAGCTTTCTTGTCTGCAGGTGGAGGCAGCTTCCAGCCACACCCACTTCATTTCAGTTTTCATCTGCCTTATTTTTTGCTGGTCTTATTTTCAGCCACAGCAGTTCCTGTCAAAAGTGAGCAATGACTCCACCTTCGCCGTTTGATCTCATCAATGTGTATAAGTACCTGAGGTGTGGGAGACAGAGGGATTTGGCCAACCTCTTTTCAGTGGTTTGTGGGGATAGGACAAGGGCTAATGGCCACAAGATAAAGCACAGGAAGTTCCGCACCAACATGCGAAAGAACTTCTTCACAGTGAGGGTGACGGAGCACTGGAACAGAATGCCCAGGGAGGTTGTGGAGTCTCCTTCTCTGGAGATATTCAAGGCCTGTCTGGATGCCTACCTGGGCAGCCTGCTCTAAGGAACCTGCTTTGGCAGGGGGGTTGGACCCAATGATCTTTCGAGGTCCCTTCCAACCCCTTCAATTCTGTGATTCTGTGATTCTGTTTCACTCATGCCACTACAACAGTGAGGCAAAATCCTGCAAATCTAAGCCAGATGGAGTCGGTGACATCCACAGCAGAGGACAGTATAACTTAGCCCTCACTGCTAGCCCTGAGAGAGGAAGAGAACACACAACTGTTATCAACAGGTATTATCCAAATCTATTTTAGGCTAGCACCCTTCCTTCTGTATGAGTTTCTATACTGTTCTTCCCCGAATTGACTCAAACCTGCTTCAAGGTTGGTCCTGGAGCTAGAGGCAGCCATGCAGGGCAACCAGTGTTGCGGGAGTCTCCATGGAAGCTCTGAGGAGCTGGGGAGGCATTCAGCATCTGTAATTGTTGGGGGAGTGGAAGAGACTATTATCTTCTTCCCATCCTCCCCTCTGCCAGTTCTCCACTAATTCCCTGGGGCTGCCCCAACTTCAATTGACAGGGAACCTGTCAGAGTTTTCCCAGGCAAGTGTGCCTGGCAGACCCAGCCCACAGGCCACTGTACACCCACGCTGCTCTGGGGCTCCTGGCTCTCTGTGTGCATGGCCACCCAGGGCTGCACAAGCCCATGGGAAAGACCCCAGCAGTGGCTACCCCTACCCCACAAGCCCTGCCCACACCCAGCACCCTGTGCCCTGCAGTCCCCCGGTGCCTCTCCATCACATCATCCTGGGGCAGTCAGGAGACACCCCTGAGCCCGTCACCACCAAAAGGTCTCGCTAGCCGCACTGGTGGTCCCAACACTTACCTGGTGCCACTAACACTGATGCTGAAATGAAATGCTTTCTTAGTGCCGCCATGCTGCAGAGTACAGCACTGCTACTGTGCATGAGCGGAGCTGGGTGCTGCAGTTCTGTATTTTGGGCATGGGGAAGCAGTAGCGATCATGGCAGCACTACTTGAGTTATGTGTGGAGAAATCCTGTCATAATGAAATTCCGGGAGAGGTCCTCAGGATACAACAGGGGTGAAAAGATGCTATAGAACCAGGGGAGGACTGAGGGACACAATAAAGGGTTTTGCAGGAGTCAACAGAAAACTGTAATGGTCCTGAATGGGTGAGTGGGGCAACATGTCTACTCAAAAGCCCAGTAGCAGAACACAACATGTCCCTGCATGCATCTTTGCCTATGTGTTTGTAAGCTTGGACTCTTCCTCTCCCCATCCCAGAAGCAATCCGCATAGCTAAGGAGCACACTTTTCAATAAGGTGCAAAGGGACTGCAGGAACCATGGCTATGAGTTAGAAGAATAAAGCAATTGTTTAATGAATGCACATAAACAACATGTGGGAGTGACTCTGCCACAGGGCTCAATGCCAGTCCCGTCCCCTGACCATGTGGTATCCTTAGATACTCTTAGATACTCTACTAAGAGTCCTTAGTAGAGCAGAGTTCATCTGCCTGAGGAAAGATTGGCTGCTGATCTTGATGTGGTAAATCACTGACAGTAACTGTCAGCTTCCTCCCCATCGGCTTTTTTTTTTTCTTCTTTTTTTTTTTTCCCCAGGAAAGCATTTGATTATGTTATCTGAAATGAAAAAACTATGATCTTACCTGTCTATGCTTCTGTTCTACTGCTAGACTAGAGCCCAGCTAGGAACTTGCACAGCTGTCAGCTTGTCTGCCTGTCAGACTTCAGATGTCTGACTGTCATACCAACACTGTAGTAAAACAAGATCTCAGATCAGAACACAGAGCTGAAAACTTGGTGGCACAGGGAATTATTACTGTCGAGATCTTAATCAGAAGACTGTGGTACACACGTTAGAAATGCCTTTCAATTGTTCTTTGTAGGCTTGGTTTAGGCCACCATTCATATTAGGTCCTATGCAAGAATCAGTCCCTAAGATTGCACTAAGCTGTACTGCCACCAAACCTACCTGTGAGTAGTAATTCATCTGCACTGTGAAGAATTCTCTTGATTTTTGGGGTTCTCTCAGTTCCACCAACCAGTCTCTTCTTAGGGGAAGTGGTACCTGCGGACAAAGAGTGAATTGATTTTGACAACCAGTAACACTGTTCCTTCGGTCACTAACACTGCCTCAGAAGACTTACCCTCTGGCTAATCCCAACTCATATATGATGCAGTCTTGTAGGCAGCAAGGAGGACCCCAGCACAGTTTGAAGCTGGTGGGAGGTGCATCAGCCTCCAGCAGGGCTGATGTGGGAGCCAAACAGGTTAGAAGTCATCTGGCTGAGTCTTCCCTTTTACCTTGATGTAATGTCACTGCATCAGCACTAACTGACAAAAAAAAATAAAAAAAAAAAGTAAGGCAAGGGCTATCCTCTGCTTGTCTTACTGCAACGGGAAAAGGAAATGCTGGTGGTCCCCAGGGAGTGATCTGTCCTCTGCTTGGCCTCTGAATGGCCTCTGCCCCAGTTCCAGCAGTGTCCGGTCATCCATCCTGTTATCCTGTGGCATGGGAGCAAAGGTGCACAGTACTATGTAGTCACCAGGCCAACTCCAGACAGTGAAGGGAGATAAAGAGACACCTGGCGTCATGGAGGCTTGGGAATAGGAACACGGCTGGTTTGTAGTTGCTACGACTACTGGAGCACTGTTTGGCAGTGGGCTTAAAGATTTTATGCAAGGATTTGGGTGGTGGGGGTGGGGGTTGTAGCAGGTCTTTCAGGTGGTGTCAGAGGCATTTGAGGTGTTAGGCAGGCTTTACAAGTAGTTCTGGTACTGTAAGAGTGGAGTGGTTCAGGTTTGGGGGTGGTTTTGCAGTCCAGGGACCTTAGAGGTTGTTGGTGACCTTGGGGCAGGTTCTGGTGACATGGGGCTTTGGGGGCTGGTTTGAGGGGAATCTGCAGAGCCCTCGTGTGGAGAAAGTTCACAAGCAGGAGGTCAGGGTGGGGGTTATCTACCAGAGGGGTTCTAAGTATATGTGGGTGACAGTGCCTTCAAGTACTACATGTACTGTTGACACCGCAGAAGTTGTGGGGGACCCCAGAAGAAGCATCATCTTAAAAGTCATTGCAGGGGACTCCAGTGGACACATAAAATATCCTCAGTCAGAAGGCAACCACAAGGATCATTGAGTCCAACTCTTGGCTCCACGTAGGACCACTCAAAAATTATATCATATTTTTGAGCGCATTGTCCAAACACTTCTTGAACTCTGGCAGGCTTGGTGCTATGACCACTTCTCTGGAGAGCCTGTACCTGACCACCCTCTCAGTGAAGATCTTTTCCTAATATCCAGCCTGAACCTTCCCTGAATCAGGGATGAAAACCTCATCAGTGTTGAAAAGTCCACACCCCTTATTGCTTCAGACCCATCTCTCATTCACCTCTACATGTATTTCTCCCAGACCAGCCCTACTCACCCCTCTCTTGCCAACACACAGAACTCTCCTCACACTGATGTGCTTGAGTTCAGTACAAGGACACCATATCAAAAGCCCACTTGCAGGCCTGAGGAGAACCCTTGAGTTCAACCATGGTATTTTACTAATCCTTTTGCATTATACCCCTTCAGACCTTCATATAAACAATGCTTAGCCACTATATCCTCAGCCTTTAGAGCTGTCAGTACTAATGGCAGTTAGCTTTCCTCTCTCAAACCCTCCTTGCTCTTTCCTTTCTTATTTACACCATGGTTCACAGAGTGCCAGGAACTGCCTTGCCTGGAGGGCATTGGGGTCGCCTGGTGGGGAGGAGCTGTCCTACAGCTTGCTATGGCACGATATTGGGCTTGGTGCAGACTGCTCAGTAGTCTGTCTGCCCAGCTGCTCTCGGCCATGCAGAGCTACAGAAATAAAAAACGTCTTTTGTGAGAGTTTTGAAGATGAGGGGACTGTGATGGTTTACCTGGGATTCTAAGGGAAGATGTGTTGAAAGTTTGAAGGTATCATGTGGTTTAAGAATATCTCAGAGAAGTCAGGATGGGTGGTAAAACAATGGCTGTGTCTCAAGACGGTATTAGGTGGCTGTCAGTTTGGAACTGTTTGGAAGATGATGGAAAGGGTAAGGAAGTGAATTAATGTAATGGAAGAGGCAGTTCAAAAGGAGATGTGAAGTCTATAAGAGCAGTGATGGAGTAGTAACTGAGGGATGCTGCTGAAGTCAGGAAGGGGCTATGCTTCCAGGCTAGTTGTTCTGATGCTTTGAGGTATTAGGCAGGTATCAGGGTATAATGCTTTACCTGTCTCCCACTTGAACTGTTGTTACTTTTCTCCTTTGTGGTCTAGACCCTAATTTCCTAAGTACTAGCCTAAAAATACCTGACTGTAACTTGATTCTAAAACAGGTGCTTCACACTAGATCCCTGTACTGTTGACTAAAGCAGTATCTCCTATGCAGAGAAATTGTTGTCCTTCTTTTCATTTTTTTTTTTTCTTTAATGGGTATTGGCACTAACACTGCGCAGGCCAAGTGCTAGATGGATATCTCCACTACTTGAGTTAAGAGTATAAAAGTATGCTAAGTGGAAGCTGTGCGTCAAAAGTGACTTCAGCCTTGACCCTGAACAGACAATGAGGCGATGGTAAGTTCTAACATTCTTTTTTCAGCATTGAGATTCTTGTTTCTCTTTTACATTACAAATTATGTTGTCATTTTGCAGGTACTACCTAGTCCCATTTCAGGCTCACATATGCACTTTTGCTATCTCACATGGCTGTACAGTATATATTTCCTCACAGCTTGCTTTCATAACTTAGCAATTTCCTCAGAAGTTTCAGTGCATGTAAGGAAGCTACCTAAAACACTTCTTGAATCAGACCACAGAGAGGTGAACCCTGGATGGAATATTACAAGTCCTACTTAAGGTTTGGAGTTCAAGTGTCAAATCTTTCAGGAACTTATAATTTAGTTTAGCAAACCACAAAATGCTAAACCCTTGAATGTAAATCCTAAATCCAATACTGTGACTGATAAGCCATATTAGCCCTCAATCATAGTGATATCCTAGTGTTATCCTGTAAGCTATAAATTTCTGGAAATAGACAGCATGCACAGAAGGTTAACCCACATCAACTGTAAGCAATAATCAGTAAAGCCAGGTAAAAACCTCTAAAAAACTCTAAATGTTGTTACAGCTGTTTTAGCACTTTTTTTTTTTTTTTTCCACAGGGAGAGTGCAAAAAGGTAGCTTCTGGATGGGAAATAATATTTCAGAGAAATCTTACGCACTATTAACATGTTTAAAGACATTTTCCTCTACTGAATAAAGGCATTAAAAATATCTTTATATGACCAGCCTCAGGAAAAAGAAGTCAAAACAATGCTGAATTACACGTGAAATAACACTAATTAAAATCAAAGACTGCTTTTAGCATTCAGACTTAGCAGACTAATTATTCAAAGGCAAGATGGTTGATTGACTTAGAGAATGATAGCTGTTTGTGGTCTAAATGGATTCCAAGGCTGAACTGGGAGCATATGTTACCATACCTAAGGGAGAAAGGGAGAAAAGATAGTAAAGTGTTAAAACTTTCCTAACTACATGAACTTCCTTAGCTATAGCTAGTTCAAACAGCTACACATGCAATACAAAGAAAGCTAATGAGAACAACTGTACTGGCTATACAGGGAACAACATGCAAAGTAATTTTAAAAAACTTTTTATGGTCTTATAGAAGTTGGCATTTTCAACATGAAGTTGCAGTAGAAAATATCCATGAATTTATGTGCATCTTTGCAATCAGCAATATTCCCTGAATTCAACCCACAAAAAAAAAAATAGGTGAATTTCTTTTTTTTAAAAAAAACACTTTGTAGTATCTTCTTAGGGAAGACTCACAGCACTCCTGTATTATCAGAGACACAAAAAAGGCATTGTGATAAACATAAAAATAAAAGCCAAGCTATGACGGAATAATACATCTGATGAAAGACAAAGAATTCTGATAGACCCAGTAATTTTATGATGTTTCTTTTTCCTTAAAACAATTACTTTATTCTTCATGAAGCAGCAGCATCCACCCTCAACAGCTAAACGCGACAAGCATTTTTGCCTCCTGGGGTTTACCAGGGGTTATTTTGACTACTGATAAAGACAGCAGTGTTATGAAATTGTCACTTTATATGAATTGAACAGAGAGCATTAATCTGGGCAAATTACTTCTAATGGTTAGAAAACTATGGCTGTAGCAAAGTCAGACAATAGTTTCCATTAGAGAACAGAAAAATTACGCCCTATATAACCTCCTTTCTCTTAGACCATACAGCTCAAGGAAGGTTTTCATTCTTCTGTGATATAATTTAGAAAATATTTCCTGGATCTCTGACAAAATACATGCCTAGCCTTCCCTGCTAAATTACCCAAAAGCATCTGCAATGATGGGTGTAAACCCAACTTTTCTTTCTGAGAGTCCTGAACTCTAGTTGAGAGGGAAGGTATCAGGGAAAACATACACACACACACACACACAAATAAAATAATAACAATAATAATAATAATAATAATAATAATAATAAATTAGCATTTCTTTAATTTGATTTCAACAACTGCCATTAGAAGTTGAGCCTAAATGGTTACATTCCCTGTGAATGTTTACAGGCTTTTTTTGCCAAACAGATGGTGCTGCAGAGGTAGTGTTTGGAAGAGCTTATTCATTCTGCATTTAGTCTAGAAAGAACATAGAAATAAGAGAAGTATCCAAAGGCAAAAAGCTCCTGTCTTCCCTGCTCCTATTTTGAGATGTTTCTCCCATTTTTCAGCCATCTGATCAACTGCATTGAATATATGCTTCTAGTCATCTGCTTCTAAGACTTTCAGAATACTGACTTTCTACCTATTTCCATGTTCTCATTGTTTACTGTTCTTGACGTTCAATCACTTTACTGAAGGCATATCTGCTTCCTCCAGTGTTTTTGGTCACACTGATCCTCTCTCCACCTATGCATGCACATGGAAAATGGATCATTATATTCTGCTATGAACAGTTTCTACATTTTATAATAGATGCATCAGATGGACATAGAACCCTTGCCTAGATAGCCCTTATTTTTTCCTAAACTGCCCATGTTTTACCATGTTTGTAAGTTCATTTCAGGCAATATTTTCATGACCAATTGTTTACCATCAAAAGGCATAGTTGTTTTTGAGGCTGAATCAAGTGTGTCAGAATTTAAAAAGAAAGCCTCTTACCATTGTCTGTCTTTATTATCTGCGTAACCTATATTTGCAGATAATTAAACATCATAGCACATGAGTATAGACTCTGATAACAGTCACCCATGTTATTTATCTTATTATTAGAAACTGCTTTTGAGAAACATTTTTTGTTTTTTGGACATTTTTTGGACTTCTGAGGGAGTCCCTATATGATAACTGTGCCTGTGTGTTTCTCTGCCAAGTTTCTATGAATTACCAGGGGCAGGGAGTTTAGCAGTTTGCTATCTGCCAAATTAGGTCCCCTTGATCTTTGAACATGTAATCCCAAACTGAATATTGGTGTGACAGATTGTAATATCAAGTATGACAATGTTAAACTGGTCCTCTCCTCTTCTTGGACTGTTCATAAACTACAACAACATTATTGAGCACTATCGCTGATGCAGTGTGGCCTTGGACACACACCAAACCTGCCTCCATGTTTCTCCTGTGTGGTGAGAAGAAAACGTATGCCATACAACAGACCTAAGCTTCCAAGAGACAAGTCCTCAAATCTTGCACATAGTATCAGAATAACCTTTTTTAAAAGCATTATTGGTGCGACACACACAACGGGCTCTGTAGAGGAAAAAGCTAGTCAATTTATCCAAATTCTTTCAATAGACTCTCAGCTCTATCTGCCAGTAAGCAGCATTCCCAGTCTTATTGCAGTCTGAGAAGAAAAATCTTCTTTGTGTTAGTATTTTTCATGCTAATCACCAGAAAGTTTGTAATGAATGTTGAAGACAAAAACAAAGCCTTCATTGAGGCTAAGAGGGAGAGTGCCTCTTTCATGAGAGAAGGAGAAAAGGAATCAGGAAGATAATATGACATTTTGGAGGCATACAACTGTCATTGAATAGCAGTGCAAGAACACTTTTTGGAAATATTATCTCTAGTAACTTTTCTGCACACAGTCTATTCACAGATGTATTTCCTTTGCCAATCTAAAGTAGCTATTCTATCAGTAGTTTAAAAGTAAATACACACTTGTGATGCACCCAGATACCACTGACTGCATTCAAGTGTCCATCATATAGAAGCACTTGAACAAAAAAGTACTCAAGTACTGATAGCTTCATTTCACTGTTCTGCACTGAGGACTTTTTCCGAGCAAAGCTCATGTCATTTGAGAGATTGGTACTCAACTAGATAGCAGTTCTCCTAGCAGATTGGTACTCAGCTAGCGGTTCATCCCAGAGAGGGAGGGGGGAGGGTGAGTGAACGGCTGTGTGGTACTTAGCTGCCAGCCGGGTTAAACCACAACACTGCTAAAGCTTCTACAGACCAAAGCCAGCTTTTTTTGGTAGATGTCATTGTAGCCATCCCAGTATTTCTAAATCCTAATTCTGTTCAGATTTGTTTTTATCCCTATGCTAGAGATCTGTTGTTTTAGTATTTGATGTTCTGAACATCCCTAGATCTGTTAAACTTTTTTCTTCTCTTTAATAATCTGTTATTCAGTCAAATTGCACGTTACTTGAACTGTGTAATACTTATGTTCAGTTGTATGCACAGCAATTGACCTTTTCTTTTGAGATGCAGATGCTGCGTTTCTGCTGTCATACACTGTTTCATCACTTATCAACTATATACATGATAACATTGTTTGAGTTTTAGGAACACATTCTTTGTTTACAAAGCAAAATATCACTGGAAGAGCCATCAGAAAACATGAAGACATTCAAGGCAACTTGATGGGTAAATATTTCTGTTTCTTACTACTGACCAAACCATAGAAATAAAAAAATAATAAAAAAAAACAGTGCTTTTTCTTAAGCACACTAATTTGAATTAAGGGTTTCTTTTTTTCACAGAGGCAGTTTCCTACTGACACTGGCTCAGGCTACATTATGATTTACTTTTTCTTGTGAAGGAATGTGACCTAGGTATGCCTCAAATATATGAGACTCTGACAGCAAAGACAGTTCCTTACAGGATTAGAGTAGAGAGGAAGGAAATAAATACAGTGCATTCAGTCACCTCATCACGCAATTCTCTATTCATGGCTTAAATATACAGCATTGACTGGTCAGAAGTCAGTTTTGTATTAGAAAGTAGATTCTTTCAGCTCATTTCCAGTGCTTTTTATAGGAGGTGTAGAAGAAATGTGAGAAAGAGGTGTCAGATTCTAGAAGAATCACAGAATCACAGTATCATTTAGGTTGGAAAAGACATCTGGCTTTTCATCATGGTGGCTTTCTTGGCCACCTGAGCACCCTGCTGGCTCATATTCAGTCAGCTATTGACCAATATCCCCAGGTCCCTTTCCACCAGGCAGCTTTCCAGCCACTCTTCCCTCAGCCTGTAGCATTGCATGGGGTTGTGCTCCAAGGGTTGGACCCCACACTTGGCCTTGTTGAACTTCATACAGTTGGCCTCAGCCCATCCATCCAGCCTATCCAGATCTCTCTGGAGAGCCCTCCTACCTTCGAACAGATCAACACTTGTGTCTTACTGCACTGGATATCCTCGTCCAGATTACTGATATAAAGAGAACTGTCCCCAGTACTGAGCCCTGGGGGACACCACTAGTGACCAGCCTTTTCTGGATTAAACTCCATTCACCACAACTCTTTGGGCCTGACCACCCAGCCAGTTTTTTACGCAGTGAAGCATACACTCATCCAAGCTATGAGCAGTCCATTTCTCCAGAAGAATGCTTGGGAAACAGAGTCAAAAGTTTTACTGAAGGCAACATCCACAGCCCTTCCCTCATCCACTAAGTACATCATCTTGTCATAGAAAGCGATCAAGTTCGTCAAGCAGGACCTGCCTTTCATAAACCCATGCTGACTGGGCCTGATCACTTGGTTGTCCTGTATGTGCCACATGATGGCACTCAAGATGATCTGCTAGATAACTTTCCCTGGCACTGAAGATGAGAGGAGACAAGATTGGATGGATCAAAGGAGAAGAGTAAGTTGTTTGTTGCTTGTTTTGTTTAGAGAGCATCAGTGCAAACTATTCATTTAAAACAACTTTGGCTAATTAGATATTTCCAAAAATCCTCTGTGGCTAGAAGTGTCTTTTCCTTCATTCTCTTGTCAAAAAGGACATCTAAGCATTCTGATACTTTTAAATAATTCTTCATGCTCTATTTTCATCATCAAACACTGTACTGGGTTGTTGGGTTTTGGTGTTTGTTTATTTGTTTGTCTGTTTGTTTTGTCGTTGCTTTGATTTTTAATGCAGAAATGACACAGGCATAAACTAATCCTGCACTGAGATAAAACACAAGAGATATGAAGTAATTTTATGATTTTATGAAGTCTCTTGTCTCTGTTTTCCTATGATTGTTGCCTTTTGAGTTCATTGACCTGAATACAATAAAAATGGCGATAAATATGCTTATCAAGTTATATTTCCATTTTACTGTTCAAGTCTAGTCTAAAAATGGAACTTAATTCCAATCCTCTAACATTTATTCCTTTTCAGTTCTTTTCCAATAAAGGCAGCAGTCTTAGATTATCATACCATTGCTTGATTTAACATGAACTCTAGATGCAATAGTCTTGCATTAGAGACAAAATGAATCAGCATAGTAGAATTCATAGCTTTTGTACCTTCCATATGCTTAGATGACTTTTTTTTCTTTTATAATCAAAGTCAGATCAAAGATACAGCATAATGCATACCAGTTCTGTGGTGCATTTCACTCTACCCCTTAAGAAGCACTCCCTGCTTCTTTTTCTCTCCCACTTCACCTCCATGTTACAAATTGCAGACTGATGATTCCTAGACATTAAAGAAATTTACTTATCAATTTATTTTTAAAATTCCACTTGCTTGCTGTTAAAATGACCCTATCCCTTCACTCAAGCAGGCACTGGGAGGGAAAAGCTTTTCCTATTTGTGACATTCATTAAATAAAATATTAAATAATCTAATGCTGAAAACTTTGTAAAGTGATATTTTGTCTCTCAGTGTTTCAATGACAGTCAAAGTACTGCTTTGTACTAACTGGTAAGTTTCTTAATTTACTAAATGCCTTAAAGAGTAGCATGGAAATACAATAGAAAATTCAAGATTTATATTCATGACAACGATTGATTTAAAGTATTGTCCTTTGAGGAAATAACAGGCAGGGTGAGAACCTGCCTACTTTGTACTAGCTCCTTTTTGACAAGCATCCCACGGGTCCAGTTTCAAAGTCTTGATGAAAGAGCCCAAAGCACAAGGGACATACTTTGTTGCATCCTAAGCATGTGGAAGTAAGGAGTTGCTCTTCTCATCTAATTTCTTGCACACAGCAAAACAGCATCACTGTTCATGAGTACAGACTGGGAGAAGAACTTAATGAAAGCAGCCCTGCGGAGAAAGACCTGGGAGTTCTGGTGGATGAAAAGCTCAACATGAGCCAGAAGTGTGCGCTTACAGCCCAGAAAGCCAACTGTGTCCTGGGCTGCATCAACAGAGGAGTGACCAGCAGGTCGAGGGAGGTGATTGTCGCCCTCTACTCTGCCCATGTGAGGGGGTTTGGGGCCCCCAGCACATGAAGGATGTAGATCTGTTAGAACGGGTCCAGAGGAGGGCCACAAAGTTGATCAGAGGGCTGAGGCACCTCTCCTATGAAGAAAGGCTGAGAGAGCTGGGGCTGTTCAGCCTAAAGAAGAGAAGGCTCTTGGGAGAACTCATTGTGTCTTTTTCAATACTTAAAGGGGGCTTATAAAAAAGATGGAGAGCAACTTTTTTCTCAGTCAGGGGGACTGAGACAGGACGAGGGAATGTTTTTAACTGAAAGAGGGTAGATTTAGATTAGAGGTTAGGAAGAAATTCCTCACTCAGAGGGTGGTGAGGCACTGGAGCAGGTTGACCAGAGAAACTGTGGATGCCCCATCCCTGGAGGTGTTCAAGACCAAGCTGGATGAGGTCCTGGGCAACCTGATCTAGAGGGTGGCATCCTTGCCCATGGTACGGGGGGGTGGAACAAGATGATCTTTAAGGTCCCTCCCAAATCAAGCCGTCCTATGACTCTGATACATATAATCAATGCTGAGATTTTTTGTTTGGAATGAAGTCTATTTGTAACAGAAGCAAAACTGCTTTTTGCTCTGTCTAGGCTCCTGTCAGTAGGATTGTTCTTTTCTTGATGGAATATGCTTGTATCTTGGGGCACTAGCAAACAGGAAAATGATAGGGAATTGTACAAATCACAGGTTCTGGAATTATCTATATCTTCATGTTCACTGCAAACCAGGCAAAACAAATGAAATCTGGTGAGACATCACATTGTATAACCAAATTGAAAATTAAGGACCTTGAATTAAAAAATGAAGTGGTCATACTGCATCCATTCCATAAGTTGTTATTTCAGAATCCAATGAGGGAGCACAATTTGTCAATGCATGTGGTAGAGTGTCTGGGGGGCTCCTAACAATTAGAAGCTATTTGGCCAACTATTTAAAATTTGGCGATTATATAGATAGCTGTTGGGCAGTTGACAATGACAGAGGAAGAGCTCATTTACCTCATACTGATCCAAGTTATTTGGAAATAAACACTGGACTGAATTCTTCTCTAGCATGAATGGACATAACTTGGCAGAGAATAATGCAGTAACAAAACAAAAAAGTAAAAGTAACTAAGAAGGAATGACTTTTTATTTCTTCTCCCGAGTGTGAAACAGAAAGACAATACAATAATTTTCTTCTCTTGTTGATAATGTTGGGATGAACATTTGGTAAATGCATATCCAAAATGGGCAGAGGAAGGGAAGGGAAGGGAAGGGAAGGGAAGGGAAGGGAAGGGAAGGGAAGGGAAGGGAAGGGAAGGGAAGGGAAGGGAAGGGAAGGGAAGGGAAGGGAAGGGAAGGGAAGGGAAGGGAAGGGAAGGGAAGGGAAGGGAAGGGAAGGGAAGGGAAGGGAAGGGAAGGGAAGGGAAGGGAAGGGAAGGGAAGGGAAGGGAAGGGAAGGGAAGGGAAGGGAAGGGAAGGGAAGGGAAGGGAAGGGAAGGGAAGGGAAGGGAAGGGAAGGGAAGGGAAGGGAAGGGAAGGGAAGGGAAGGGAAGGGAAGGGAAGGGAAGGGAAGGGAAGGGAAGGGAAGGGAAGGGAAGGGAAGGGAAGGGAAGGGAAGGGAAGGGAAGGGAAGGGAAGGGAAGGGAAGGGAAGGGAAGGGAAGGGAAGGGAAGGGAAGGGAAGGGAAGGGAAGGGAAGGGAAGGGAAGGGAAGGGAAGGGAAGGGAAGGGAAGGGAAGGGAAGGGAAGGGAAGGGAAGGGAAGGGAAGGGAAGGGAAGGGAAGGGAAGGGAAGGGAAGGGAAGGGAAGGGAAGGGAAGGGAAGGGAAGGGAAGGGAAGGGAAGGGAAGGGAAGGGAAGGGAAGGGAAGGGAAGGGAAGGGAAGGGAAGGGAAGGGAAGGGAAGGGAAGGGAAGGGAAGGGAAGGGAAGGGAAGGGAAGGGAAGGAAGGACACTTGTCTCTTACTGTAGATTATTACATTCTAGTAAACTGACACTGATGAAAAAAAGGACCACAGCTACTCAACACATTTAGTGCATGAGAGTTGGCTCTGAATTTTTTATGAAGCACTGCAACTATGGACCACTTCATACATTTTTTTAGTCCAGATGCTGTTATGGTTACAAAACATAGCTAAAAAGCAATGGGACTTTGTGAGTTTGGTGTGTGCTACTAAGGAGTGTGCACTGGTAAACAAGTATATATCTTTTGTTAAGTTCACCTGTAAGAATGTATTTATTCAGAATTTCCTATAGCATATGACGTCAAGCAACATCACTGGCAGAAAAAAGCTAGAGCACTCAAATGAAAACACTACTCTTCTCATTGCAAGTTTTGTGGAAAGTCAATTGCAGATTTACATTTAACTTGTACATAGCTCAGAATACAAAGGTTATTGTGCTAGTTATCAGTTAAAATTATTGATTACAATTGAATAAACTGTGAGATTTCCCAGAAGGTCAGCCTGACTGTGGCATACCAGATCAGCTTCAGCAGACAGCAAATACAAAGATTTTTATATTATTTTTTTTTCTGATCCAGCAAGTGTTCAGTTTGTCAAAAGCATGTGTTTTGAAAGTAACAGCCACAACCAGCTAGTCAGCTCAGGTAGGATAGTATTTAAGAGCACAGTAAAAGAACACTTGTTTTGTCCTAAGTTACAATGAACTTACAGTCTGATAACTCACAGAACCAACATGGAATACCACAACAGCATTAGCCAGCATCTGGACAAAACTTGTATCATATGAACAATGGGGACCTGCTTTCATAGGTAAGTTATTTTTGGCAAACCATATCTACTCTATAGTCTGACATTACTAAATCAACTCCTAGCTCATAACAAACAAACAAAAAACAGGGTTTCAGTCACAGTTCTGCATGCTTTCATTTTTAAAGGTTAGTAAATACTTATTTAATAAAAGCCCGTTTAATTAAGACACTGGCTAGATTCTTCTAGGTTCCATACTTGCATTGTGATAAGAGAAGTTCCCAGATTTTGATTCCAGCCCTCCCACTGGAACTAACCTGTAGAGCAAACTATTACAACACAGAAATCAATACAATTTCATGTTCCTGATTCTGAATTCCATTCGATGGTCAAAGGCGTACTGCCAGGATTGACCAGTAAGGGACAAAATGAACTTGAGACAATCTGGAACAAGAGCACCTGCAGGTTTGCTGTTAGAAGTGAGCAACTGACTAGAAATTTACAGAAGAAGAGAAGCAATCTGCCCACAGATACACATGTATCATATAACCCCTTAAACCAGGCAGACTTAATAGACATTGTAGATGTTCTTTTTTTCATCCAACAGCCCTCTCACTTGAGCATGCTGCCACAGATACTTGCTCTTGGCATCCTTTAGCATGAATATGTTTGCTATATTAACAGAATTAACAGCTAGTGCTCAACCATTTTCTCCCAAGCCCGGAAGTCTTCTTACTGCACCTCTTGGTCTTAATTCACCTGCCACCTCCTCTAAATATTGATACAGCTCTTAGAACTGTTTTCTGCAATTTAACCTTTCAGACATATTCCATCAGGAAGGCAAACTATCTCCCACTAGGCTAGTTTTCTAAGCCAAAACTATCAGGGCTCTGGGATAACAGCAGCACTGCTTGACAAGCCCACTTCAACTAAACCCAAGTCAAAATTTCACTTCCAGAATTCTTCCTTTCCAGAGGAGCATGGGAATGAGGGAGGACTTTTTCTTTTTGAGGTGTTGTATGGCTTCATCTATAACAGTATGGTAAAATTCTGTGCACCTTATATGGTTTGTTCTGAAATTGATGGCTCTTCTAATGACTTTGCAGATTTTTTGCATACTACAGTCATGTAAAAACATTTTCACGTAACTGTCTTCACTAATCAAAATCATCAGCGCACACGGGAAATAACTCTTTGGCTCAACTTTGCTGTGAAAATGTTCACATGGAATTACTACCAAATTACTTTATATTACGTGTTAATTTCCAGTACATATCCTAGTCTGTTTTAGAAGATGGAATGCCATGTTTTATTGCCTTGTACATTAATAAAATGGGTTCCCACCATAAGACTAATGGTTTGATGCTGGTTTTACACCTTTTCTATACAAACACTAATGTGATTAAACCAAGCCTGGTAAGGGAACCAGGCTCTGATAGGCTAGAGAGATATTTTTCTTTCCCCTTCCTTTTTTTAGAGTTCCAAATGGTGAAAAGAAATATGAAAAGCTCTCTGCTTGTTTGGCAACAAACAGAAAAATACTTGTTTGCATTTAGCAACACTCAACACTGTGAGTCAGTTTTTTTAGTACAAAATCAGTTTACAGACTCTATCCTGTTACTTCATGCTCTCTGCAACAGTTTTACTTCAGCTTCTTGCCTTTTAGAAATCAGGGCTGAGAAATTTTTCAGGAGACTCCAGTCAAGGAAAGAATATCTCCAGAGTTTCCCTTAAGCACACTGCTCTTTTAGGGTAGCTTGCTTATTTTTCAAATGATCAATTTAGAGAAAAGGCAGACAGCAATAAAAATAGGTCAGTTAACATGAGAAAATTAAAATTAAACAATTAACATGAGAAAATGGAAATACTACGCTGATGTAAAATGACAGTAGCGTGCTTTTGATTGCTTTATGAAAGAAAAAAAATCTGTATTATCTGCACACAAAAAAAAAAGAAAATTATTTAAAGTCTCTAATATCATATTAAGCAGGAAGGAATTTTAAATGATTAGCTTAATTTGTACACGTTTTAAAAGGATAAAATAAATGACTAATGTAGAAATGGGTAAAGCATAAGGTTAGAAGCATGGTTGCCATCTGAACTGCCATTTGAATTCACACAGTCTTTCATCTAGTGTGGCTTAGAATTAGAGTAAGGAAGCCAAGATCTGACATTGCTTCAGTTCAGTAAAAAGGCATTTATTTTGGATCTTGATCCCAAATTTATTCTGTAACTCTGAAAACTTTTTTCCTTATTAGAAAACAAAGAAGGAAAGAAGGAAATAGCTATTGAAACAGCTTCAGGGCAGCTGCCTAGACTTTTTCATGGTAATTAGTTCTGTTCATAGACTTAAAAAATATAAACAAGTTTCATTAAATACAGATGAATGACATTTTCTACATTCACAAAACTATACATCAGCATTTGTACGAGGTCATGAAGGCATCTAGTCCTCATCTTAATTAGCCATGGTAGTTTAAAGTCTAAAAAGTAGTGGTAGGGGGGAATCTACTGTTAATTAATCCATTATATTTTTTTCTATTACACTAATATGATGCATATAGGCTTTGAAATATGTAATCCTAATGCCAGTTTCTGTAGTTATAAAAAAAGGCCTATGCTAACAACAAAGTCCACTTTATGTCTTATATTCTAGTTGACTTTCTATCTTCTCAGTTTAAGGGATGTAGCCTAAGGCCACAGTCATGTCAGTGAGCCACATGTAACACTGGCAATAAGCCAAGTATCAAATTCTTGCAGGAACTAACTCCAAAATAATAATGAAAAAGACCCTGTATACATACATGCTACACACTGGAATGGTAAGTCTACCTCGTGAGTCTCATGCTGTACCTTTTGTAAGATCTTTAGCAGATAACTAAAACCTTATGCAAAAGTTCATATAGGGGGCAACCCTGGTTATACGTGCAGACTAGGGGATGAGACGCTGGAGAGTAGACCCACAGAAAGGGATTTGGGGATTTTGATCGACAGCAAGCTGAACATGAGCCAGCAGTGTGCCTTGGTGGCCAGGAGGGCTAACCATATCCTGGGGTGCATCAAGAATGGCATTGCTAGTCGGTCGAGGGAAGTGATTGTCCCACTCCTCTCTGTGCTGGTGTGGTCTCACCTTGAGTACTGTGTGCACGTTGGGTGCCACAGTTCAAGAAAGACATAAAGCTGTTAGAGATTGTCCAAAGGAGGGCAGCAAGATGGTAAAGGGTCTAGAGGGGAAGACGTATGAGAAGCGGCTGAAGTCACGTCTACAGCTTCCTCACAAGGGGGAATGGAGAGGCAGGTGCTGAGCTCCTCTCTCTGGTGACCAGAGATATGACCCAAGGGAATGGCTTGAAGCTGTGACAGGGGAGGTTCAAACTGGATATCAGGTAAAGGTTCTTCATTGAGAGGGTGGTTAAGCACTGGAACAGGCTCCCCAGGGCAGTGGTCATGGCACCGAGCCTGACGGAGTTAAGAAGCGTTTGGACAAGCTCTCAGACACATGCTCTGACTTTTTTTGGTGGTCCTTTGGGGACCCAGGAGTTGGACCCGATGATCCTTGTGGGTCCCTTCTAACTAACTTGGATTCTATGATATGGTTTATCAAAACATACATAAAAGCAATTGTCTACTAACCTACAAGAAATATTTCTGATTGTACTTCAGTCAAGAGAATGATTCTGTATTGGCCATGTGAATCTCAGTCTGAGCCTTGGCTGATTGCAAGAAGCTGTGCATGTATCATAACAAGACCTGCTACTAAATGGCTACTTCTCAGTGGAGAATGAGGTGTTGTGCTCACAGACATTTGTACTTCAGCAAACTTAGTCATCAGTGAAATGATATTTAATTTTTTGTATCTAGAAAAGCATTTGGGTGGGCAGGACCTATCAGACTGCAAGCTTTCCATCTTCATAGGACAGAAAGATGCTTAGCAGGTATCCTGAGAGAAAACTGAAAATGAGTTAGCCCTGCGCTGTAGTAACAGCACATCACTGCTTTTGAATTGCAGAACCAAGATCAAAGAAAAAAACTGCTTTCCCCAACTACTGGAAGGCAGATGCACAAACTTAGGAGATACGTTTACACTATTCATAAAATAATAATAATAATAGTCGTAATAAAGGAATGAAAGCACTGAGAACTCCAACACTAAATACATTTTGAGTGAAAATGGATATGCTTTGACTATGTCACACAACATACTAATGCGGAGATCTCCAACATCGCACAAACTAGGTGTGCTCATATCAGTGTGGCACTAAGCATGTGATGAATAAATTCATTACAGCTGAGTTACTCTTAAGTTCTGATTTGGATATTTTGTGGGCATATCTTCTCACAGGCATCACCAGCTCAGGCATCTCAACCACAAGCCTGTACTTGTACTAACAGTTCTTGTAGTTTGGCTAACCTGAAGCAAAAGAAATGGAAATCCACAGGATTTGTTTTAAAAAAAAAAAAAAAGTAAAATGAAATGTAGAAACAGTTAAACAAATAAAAAGGTATTGAAGAGAAAGAAAATCAGTGAGACATAACTGAACATGGACAAACTTTCAAAGGAAGCGACGGAAGCATGTAGCTGACAAAACACTGTAATACTACATGGAGAATATTTCAATATTGGCATTTGATTTGAAAAGATGACCAGGTAGGTCTGATTTCTCGCTCTTCTAATTTCCATCAAGTTTCTGACCTCTCCCTAATGTGTATTAAGACAACATTTCAAAGATCAGTGCTCTGCATGATTTCCAGAAGCAATTTGTGCCAATGGAAAGTGAGATATACAGCATCTGAATGAGTACAAGGAAGCTTGATCAAAATTCCAGTCTCATGGTTTGTTCTGAATGCTTGCTGTACTCCTTTCAGATCTGGAAAGTTACAGATTGACATATCTCTGGATTTTTTATGTTGTGATACTTTTCTCCTAGGATCTGTGCCCTACTGGTTCTGGGAAACTTGTGACCTCTGCATTTTTAATTAGATCTTGTAACTTTTTCCATAGCAACATATTTTGATGTCACAAATACAGAATCTGTCAAATCAAATGACTTCCAAGTGCAAAGCTAAGTACTTCTGGTCAAATGAAGTCCAAGTATATAAAAACACTGAGATGCAAGCAAAACTGAAAATAGACAGCAAAGCAAGGATGGAAGTCTTGGCCTTGGTTAATTCATAACTTTGATCTTAGTAATTAATAAATCAATACAAATATGAAAGAAATACATTGCATGCTGAAGTAGTTTAGATGAAGAATTCTTAATACTAATTTCCTTGGAGATGAGAACAGATAAAATCCATCTGTCTGATTGGTGTGCCAGTACTCACATGGTACAAAGGAACAACTATTTCCAGGAAATATTATAGCTATGGAAAAATTCTATTCACATGTTGAACTGTATAAGCAGGCAGGGAAAGAAAATGAAATCCTCTGAAACAAAATCTGAACTCAGATTTTAGCAGACCCACAATATTATGAGGAATAATGTGATTCCATATGATGGGTTAAGAAAAACAGTATAACATAACATTTAAATATGTATTTTTTCAAAAACATTTCCTTATGATACATGCCTTGCATGTGCCAAAAATATTTCTTTCAAATCTCAGGAAGAAAAACTAGATTTTTTTGTCATTCAGATACACTATCTATATGTTATGATAATACATTCACTGATTCTTGATTATAGACACTTAATTGTATCACTGTTCTTGATAGCGGTATAGGCTTTTTTTACGTATTTCAGTGTCAGTAGAGGTTTGGTCAGAACATTGCCACTTGCCACTTTTTCCTTTCACTTACCAAGAAGGAAACTACCAACATTCCTCTCTAACATGAAAAAATTATAGACAATAATAATATCATTTTCTGATGAACCAGACTCACTCCCACCCCATATGCTCACTCCCACTCCCACTCCTATGTGCTCACTCCCACCATAGTCAGTTACTTGTCTTTCCTTTTCCTACATTAAGTTAAGACTAAGCATGGACAAGGAAAGCATCTTTTACTGTCATTACCATTACTGCACATGATAATAACCATTATGTAATGGCACCCATAAGTAATTGTTTGTCAGGCCAGCAGCCAAGAGATATATGATCATCATTTAATAATAATAATAATAATAATAATAATAATAATAATAATAATAATAATAATATATTGTATAGAATGAACCCCATCAGGAAGAGAAGACAAGCACCAATGTGGGAAGAAGTTTTTTTTTCTGGATAGCATTAGACACGTGACTACTATCCCTTTGTCTGCACCATCTGTTTCTACTTTTCACAAAAACCGATGGAAAATTAAGCTAAATGTGGTGTGTTTTAACCTTGCATTGCAAATAAGGCCTTCCTGGGGTTCCTGGATCCCTCATCATTGCAGATGCCCTCCCTGAGTGTGCATAGGGGAGAGCAGCACAAAAACATAAGAATTTTCTATTTCCTAGCAGAAATCTGGTGTTTTTCCTCATCTATCTCTGGTTTAAAAGAAAACTGAATAAGTTCAACATTCCAGAAAATGTATTTTGTTAGCCTGAAAGACTATCTGAACTGAGTATTCAAATAGATGACAATACTTACACGATTTAGATTTTCTGCTTTAAAATGAAATGTTTTGTTTATATAAATTCCTAAAATTGTCAGAATAGGTAATTTTTCAAATTATGTGTTTAATCTCCCCAGTTTAATAAAAAAAAACGTTGCTGTGAAAACTTTGATTTCCAAGATAAAAATTTTTAATTTATTTACAAAACAAGACAATAGTAAATCTTCTGCTACATACAACATTTGCTTAAGTAATCTGACAGCTAATTTGTTAGTATTATATACAAGAGATACAGAAAGAGCATCACTTTACTTAAGTGTGCCTTAGAAATAACCATATTATTTTAAAGACAAATAGTAAAAAATGAATGTTTTGGAGTTTAGAGAAACAAAATTTAAAGGATCTTGCCTTCCAAGTATAGACTGCTCAAGTTAATGCCTGTAGCAAAGAAGGCGTCTTGTGTCCAAGAGTGAGAGTAAACTGGCACTGCTTTTATAAAAAAATCTTTAATTTCTATGTTTGCAGTTTTCCCAGCTCCTTCCATAGATCTTGGCTGCCTCAAGGGTCCTAAGGATGCCACAATCTTAAACAGTCTTATAAATCTAGAGAGGGAAATGATCTGTCTCTTGTCTTCAGCAGAGAGCCTTGAAGAATGTCTGTGGGGTTTTACCAGAGAGTTGCTGAAAAAAGAGCCAAGATTCAGGGGTCCCTGACCTTTCCCAGCCCTCCTCCACCAGCATCAGCCTGCGGCCTGCTCTTTAAAAGTTTCTGCTCACCCAGGGAGCAAAATTAGAAATCTTCTCTAGGGACAATCTTTCTTCCACCAAGCCACTCATCAGTGGCTTCCAATAAGGTATGGAAACCAAAACCAAAAAGGAAAAAGTAAGTTAAAAAATATATGTCACTCAGTAACGATTTCCCACAGCAAAGCATAAATGCCCAGACGCCCACAGAGTCTAACACTACTTTATCAGCAGAGCCCTAGCCTTTAGTTTAGGTTTTCAGTGTTCAGTGTGCACTGTATTGGTGTAGAAAAAGTACCAAACACTCTGCTGGTGATCCATGCATCTATAAATCATATGTGTAAGCACGTCTGAACTGCATAACATCAGCACTTAAAAAGTGTTGAGACCCTCTGATCTCCATGACAAGTAAAAACATTCATACAAACATACATTAATGGAATATCTTCTCCAAAATTTTTGGTGTTATGATTGTTAAGTAAGGCTTTTTGAAGGAAAATTATACTATTTCTTGAAAAAAATCCCTGTTAGTATAGTCTCACTTTTATCATAAGTCACCACAGATCAGGGTAAATGTCATAAATGTGGAGAAATTTCAAATAAACTAAAAATCAGATTTTAAAAATAACCTGCTGCACTGCACATATTTTTTTGTTCAATTCGCTAATTGTCATCAAATAGCCTTTTAAAGTGAATCCTATGAAACAGTGCTCATCCAATTTGTATGACACCTTGTAATTCCTGTCACAGGTTCTTACATTAGGCAAGATCAGAGGTTTAGAGAGATTTTGCACCACCTAGTGAGCAGCTGATGCCTGCATCAGCAAGAGGGGATGCAGACACTAGCATGGAGCTCCAGGTACATTATTTTGAATGGGTAAAGTGCCCTCTCGTCATAGGATTCACAGAAAGTTTGGAAAATGCTGCCCCAGAAACAGAAGCATGTTAATGTTCTTTCAGCAGCACAGTTCCATCATCTATACCATCAGCATCTCCTCTGTTTGATTTAGAACTGCTTCCTGCTGGTGCTTTAAACACAGAAGGGAAAAGCCTGGTCTCAAAATGTCATAGAATGATAGAATGACTCCGGTTGGAAAGGACCTGAAAGATCATCTAGTTCCAAACCCCCTGCCATAGTCAGGGGGACGCCACCCACTAGATCAGGTTGCTCAGGGCCTCATCTAACCTGGTCTTGAACACCTCCAGGGATGGGGCATCTACAACCTCTCTGAGCAACCTGTTCCAGTGCCTCACCACCCTCTGAGGGAAGAATTTCCTAATTCCTCCATAATTTCCTCCTAAATTTAGATTTCCCAATCTAAATTTCTCTTTCTTTTTTTTTTTTTTAGTTTAAAACCATTTCCCATTCTTCTGTCATTATCTGACTGAGCAGAGTTGCTCTCCATCTTCTTTGTAAGTCCCTTTCAGGTATTGAAAAGATGCAATGTGGTCACCCCGGAGCCTTCTCTTCTTTAGGCCCCAGCTCTCAGCCTTTCTTCATAGCAGAGGAGCTCCAGCCCTCCGATCAACTTTGTGGCCCTCCTCTGGACCCGTTCTAACAAATCCACATCCTTCTTGTGCTGGGGGCCCCAGACCTGGATGCAGCACTCCAAGTGGGGCCTCACAAGGACAGAGTAGAGGGGGACAATCACCTCCCTTGACCTGCTGGTCACTCCTCTGTTGATGCAGCCCAGGACGCAGTTGGCCTTCTGGGCTGCAAGCGCACACTGACAGCTCATGTCAAGCTTTTCGTCCACCAGAACCTCCAAGTTCTTCTCTGCAGGGCTGCTCTCAATTACTTCTTCTCCCAGTCTGTACTCATGTCCGGGATTGCCCCGGCCCAAGTGCAGCACCTTTCACTTTGACTTGTTTAACCTCATTAGATTTGCATGTGCCCACTTCTCCAGCCTGTCCAAGTCCCTTTGGATGGCATCCCTTCCTTTTATTGTATCAACTGCACCACTCAGCTTGGTGTCATCTGCAAACTTGCTGAGGGTGCACTCGATCCCGCAGTCTATGTCATTGATAAAGATATTAAACAGTACGATCCCAGGACAGACCCTTAAGGGACACCACTCATCTCCAGCCTCCACTTGGACATAGAGCCACCACTCTCTGGGTGCAAACCTTCAAGCCAACTCCTTCTCCACTGAATGGTCCACCCATCAAATCTGTATCTCTCCAATTTGGAGATGAGAATATCATAAGGGACCGTGTCAAAGGCGTTATAGAAGTCCAGATAGATGACATCAGCTGGTCTTCCCTTGTCAACTGATGCAGTCATTCCATCCTATGTCACATCCATGTCCTATGAAAGTAAACCAAAAGCCATAACGCAAATCTGCTTTGGGCTGGGACTGTATACAGATCACAATGTTTTCCCTTAAATAATCACCAGAAATACAACAGGATTTAAAAAAAATACTCTTACACTCTAAGAAATCCTTGCACTATAGTAAGTATCCACTATTTTTCTGTACCCTTTTAATCTTTTTTGTTCTTACACTGACAGTCATAGGTATCCCAGGTACCCAACTGTGCTCTGTTCACAGCTTTAAGTGCCGGTGTGCTGTTTGTCCAGAAATGAATGTTATAAAAACTTCCTGTAAATAAGCAACACAAAAGCAAGGTTTTCCTCTTCCACTCTGCCCTTGGAGGTATAAGGCAAAAACTTGAATGGAAAGAAAGTGCCCATTGCAAATGTTTCATTCAATGTAAAAGCTGCAAAATCCATACTTAGACTTCCTTTTGCAATAAATTCCAGTTTATACTGTGGCAAATAAATGTATCAAATATTTAATCTCCATCCAACACAAACTGCCTTAAGTAGTGAATCACACCAAACATCTGTTTAGCTAAATGTCTTGCTTCCTACAATAATTACTAAAGGATAACCATGGAAGTACATAAGATTAGGACATATATATATTAAAGAGCTCCAGAATCTTCTTTCACTCTCTAGAAAATTGCACTTTAGGAATTTCTTAGATTGGAAGACAGCATTGGTCCTCTCTGGATTTCTTTTCCAAGAATGGGTTCATTATCCCTTGAACTAGTGCTAACTTTCCATACCCATGATATTCTGCAGCTAAGAGTTCACAGCTGAGCTGCCTGTAATGTGAAAAATAGTCATTTTCTCTTTACTCTAAGAGTGTCTTTTGTTGCCCCCTACTTTTCATGTTGTAGAAAGCACACAAGCATTACCTTTGCAATGTTTCTCATGACTTACCACAATCCTGTCAAGTCTCTCCCTTTTTCTCCATTATTTTATTCCTTTTCAGACTGAAGTGTTTAATTTTATTAAACTGCTTCTGCATTAAAAATAATTGCATAGTCTCCATTATCTTTCTCAAGCTCTCTCAGTTCTACTATCTTCCTTCTGAAGCAGTAGAATGAGAACTACATATGCATGCCGCAGCAACTTTACAGTGATATACGAATTTGTTCTGAATTTTTAACAATCACCTTGCTTTTTTTGACCATTACTGAAAATTCAAAAACAAGAATCTTAAACCGTCTGTAACTATTGTATTTTATTTTATTTTTCTGGTTTTAATTGTAAGCTCAGAGCCAACTACTGAACATGTAAAATTAGGCAGACTTGTGTTTTGTTTTTTTTTTTTTTGGTTTGTTTGTTTGTTTTTAAATCCTGATGCTTCATTTCACATTTCCTACATTGAACTTTATCTTCTATTCCATTTGTTGTAACCCAGACATGTAATGGAACAAAGTTTCCCTGTAATTCTTCAGAGAGATTGAAGACAAGAGCCTACCGTGAAAATGCCATCTCCTTGTTATTTTCCCACTCCCATCCACTTATGAATGCTGATAAGCCTGGGTTCTAGACCCATGGAGGACTTTCTGGAAGATGACTATTTTATTATGTCTCGTTGCCCACTTTCTAAGCCAGTAATTTTAACATGTAACGACCTCTACTCTCATATACATCATAGCCTAGTCCTTTCAGTACTCAGCTGTGCTTTCTGAAATATCTCATTATGATTTTGATATAACTTCAGAGTAGAAAAAATATATAGTGTTTTTATTTGGTTTATTTTAAGTTTATATTTAAATCCCACTACCAGGCTTTAGGATTAACAGGATTTTGCACATTGACTGTTCAGCAATAACTATATGCCTTTTACTCCAAGCAAGCAAGGTAGCAAGATAGTTTCTTTCCTGCTCTGTAGCTTCAGTGCTAAATGCTTCTATTGCAGGACAAACTCCATATACTGCAATCCCATAATTCAAGTATGCAGAAGAGAAGTGTAACTAGGGAGTGTTTAGTCAACCAAAAGTAGCTGAAGTTATAATTTATATAGCTACACTACTTACAGAACTTTCATAATTAAATGCCTTAGCATTAGACTGACACATACTACTGTACATAATTATAGTTTATATAGCAACATTAAATATTTATAGATATGTAGTTATGAACTACCTGTCACCAGAGTAAGTTCAGTTCATGGAGCCATCACACTAAGGACAAGTGAAATATTACTTGGAAGTCCCCTGAAACAAGAAGAAAAAACATGGTGTTGAGGTTAATTCCCTCTGTCCCTTACTACCACAAGTAGTTAATTTCCAGCTTATAGTCAGGGAGACTAAGATAACTGATTTTACAGATGATTCATAAATATGCAGATTGCACAGTCTCTGAATTATGCTTTGTCAGTCAGTGGAAACTAATACTGTCTGCTCAGAGAAAGATAAATTCCTCCATAACATACAGCTGTGGTTAATACACCATGGTGGAAGGGGAAAGGGGAAGAGAAAGAGGAAGGGGAAGAGAAAGGGGAAGGGGAAGGGGAGAACATAGGTTCCATAGGCACCTACCACCAGACCAGGCTGCCCAAAGCCCCATCCAACCTGGTCTTGAACACTTCCAGGGATGGGGCATCCGCAGCCTCTCTGGGCAACCTGCTCCAGTGCCTCACCATGCTCTGAGTGAAGAATTTCTTCCTTATATCTAATCTAAACCTACCCTCTTTTAGTTTAAATCCATTACGCCTTGTCCTATCACTACACCTCCTGACACAGAGTCCCTCCCAAGCTTTCCTGTAGGCCCCCTTCAGGTGTTGGAAGGTTGTCCAGGCTGAACAACCACAAATCTTTAAGCCTGTCTTCGTAGGAGATATACTCCAGCCCTTTGATCAACTTTGTGGTCCTCCTCTGGACTTGTTCTAATAGGTGCGTGTCTGTCCATCTTCTGCTGGGGGCATAAGAGCTGAATGCAATAATCTAGGTGAGGTCTCACAAGAGCAGAGAACAGGGGGAGAATCACCTTCTTTGCCCTGCTGGCCATGCTTCTTTTGATGCAGCCCAGGATATAATTGGCTTTCTGGGCTGCAAGCGCACCTTGCCAGCTCATGTTAAGCTTTCCATCAACCAACACCCCCAGGTCCTTCTTATCAGGGCTGCTTCCAATCTATTCTCCGCCCAGTCTGTATTTGTACTTGGGATTGCCCCAGCGCAGGTGCAGGAACTTGCACTTGGCCTTGTTCAACATCATGAGGTTCACGTAGGCCCATCTCTCAAGCCTGTCCAGGCTTGATGGATGGCATCCCTTCCCTCTAGCGTGTTGACCGCACCACGCAGCTTGGTGTCATCAGCAAACTTGCTGAGGGTGCACTTAATTTCACTGCCCATATCACTGACAAAGTTGTTAAATTGTGCTGGTTCCAATACTGACCCCCTGAACCACTTGTTACTGATCTCCACCTGGACACTGAGCTGTTGACCGCAACTCTTTGAATGCAACCACCCAGCCAATTCCATACCCACTGAGTGGTCCATCCATCAAATCCATGTCTCTCCTATTTAGACACAAGAATATCATGAGGGATAGTGACAAATGCTTTGCACAAGTCTCTCCAGACAATTTTAAATCAATGATTTAAGCACCTAAGCTTTGTGTGGTTCATCTCAACTTTGGAATTCAGAACCATGTGCTAAAAGTAAATGTACTGCAACACATGGGGAACTGCAGCATACTGCATTTATGTCCAGTACTGTCTCAGTTTTTATTATACCTGTCCAGGAAGAAGGGTCAAGCTGAATTTCTTTTCTGTATATGCATAATAACCCACATCTCCCATCTTCTGAAAGTCTTCTCACTGCCAAACTGATAAGAGAGGTGGGCACTAATGCAAAGCAAAGCCCACCCCATAGTTTATAAGGACGTCTAACATACCGACCATTGTTAAGAATAAGATCGTTCCATCTCTAGAGACTTTACAATTAACTTTAACATTAACAATAACAGATTGAGATTATAGCTGATGGTAGTGCAGTAGATGCACAGAATTTTATCCACATTGCTGTTTTAAGATTAGGCATCCAAACTTTGCCCTCTGATTTTCCTGAACTTTGAATCTGGCTCTTAATTATAGTCTTTTGAATATGAAAGACCATATTAAAATGACACATATTATTTGGGCTGTATGGGAGGTGAAATTTTTGGCAGCATTACATTTTTAAAGAACTTCTTTATGTCCAAAATTCCTTACTATTTATTTTGTAGTTGTGTATCCATATCCTCTGGGAGTCTTGGTCTGAGAACTTTCTGCCGTGGTTTTGTTTGGTATTTGAATTAGAATTTTCTTTTTTGTGTCATTCAGTCATTCCTCCCACACACACACAATTGAAGTTTCGGTTTCTTCCCCTGTTTGAAGAATCTGTCAGACAGTAATCCCCTGAACCTACAGACTAACCTTCTTTGCATATTTAAAGCCTAAAATTTGAAATCAATTAAATGAGCAATAAAGGTGAAACTATGACACTATTTGAAAATAAATTTTATAGAGGTGGATTAGCTGCCAATGTTTCAAGAGCTATATGGAATTTGTTTTCATCTCATAGTGGTAGTTAGTGAATCTTACCTTTCTTTTCAGAGGAGTGACTATGGGAAATTATTTGCTAATACTATATGGCTTTAAGGTCCCCTTCCAACCTAAACCATTCTATGATTCTATGGGTAAAATATACCAGTCTATCAAAAGTTGAACCTGATGATCTGCTACAATACAGTTTAATTTTGTAGAAGGAAAATCACTGTTCATCAGCATATTAACTCCTCAGAAATGCCACTCTGTACTTTGCTTTTTCTGGACATCAGGAAGAGGTTCTTCACCGAGAGGGTGGTCGCACACTGGAACAGGGTCCCCAGGGAAGGAGTCACTGCACCAAGCCTGTCTGAATTTAAGAAGCGATTGGACTGTGCACTTAGTCACAGGGTCTAAACTTTTGGGTAGACCTGTGCGGTGCCAGGAGTTGGAATTGATGATCCTTATGGGTCCCTTCCAACTAGGGATATTCTATGATTCTATGATTCTATGATTTTCTTGCCTGTATGGATGAGTGCATAGTCTAAACAGAGACAATGATCCTTTGTGTTTTTTTTTTTTAAGTGGAAGGCACTGCAGAATTCGTTTAATTAATCACTGTATGCAAATAAGAAGCATAACTTCAGAGTATGCAGAAAAAGGAACAAAAGTTGCTGTGTCTGGAAGGCTACAGACCACAGAATAGTTTGACACACAGTAAAAAAAAAAGACAAAAAAAAAAAAGATGAAAAAGAAATAGACACCAGCAACCTGTGATACATAAACAGATATTTACATTTCAATCTAATTATATTTGGAGAGCCACAGGTATATTCTAGACAGTAGATTTTTCCTTTACCAGAAACAGTATCCAAAGAAAAACAGAGAATGCTGTACATCAGTTTTCCTATCCTTAACTTACTTAATTGCTACACATTTTACACTACCTCCTGTCCTTTTAGATATTTCAAGAGACAGCTGAATATTGTGAAATGTGATTGCAATTGTAAATAAATGAATAAAAAATCGTTTCCTTCAAAACATTGTCCTAAACACCTATGTAACAGATGCTGATGCTTTGCCTTAAGGTTAAAATAGATGCATTCAGCATCTGTTACTGAGTCACCATGGCAGAGATTAGATCATGTTTGTGTTTAGATTATCTGCTATAAACACATCTGGGTGATTGTCCTGGGATTAATTTGTTGAAGTCTGACATTTGTGTGCTATCACCTTATTATTATCTGGTCCTCACAGGGTTTATTGGCAATTCCATAACTGCCTCCCCTACACAGCTAAAGGAAGGGAAATAAGAAAATTGAAAGGTCAGACTTCTTAAGTCATCTTCACCATGTGCTTAACATTTAAATCATAAAATTCATGAAATAACTGTAACCACAGGCACAAAAGATAAAGGACAGAAGCTCTTTTCCCTTTATGGTTCAAAACACCTTCTCACACAGAATCTGGCACTGATTCTTTTCCCAGCTGCACAAGATTTATTTCCCATTCTCTTTCAACATGCCAGAAACTCAGCCTCTAGCTAAAGTTTGCTAAGACAACTATTTTTGACTTCTCTTGATGAAGCTGTTGCACCACATTCTAAACACTTGCTCTTTCCACTACAAGAAATGTTCAGGCAAAAATAGCAGCATGCTGAAGTGCATGTGGGGCGCTGGAGATGCATACAGAGTTTATAGTATTATGTCTGCTAACTCATCTCTGAAAAATTCTCAACCATTCTTTACTAGAACACAGCGTTAGTCCACATATAATTAAATACGAAGCAGTGATGAGGCAGAGGTACTCAGAGAACAAAATCTTCTTAAAACTAACAGGCCCAACTGTTATTATTTCCTTTCACATTATGTCAGTTTATGTCACTGTTGTCAGTGGGAGTGTGAAATATTAATAAGTACAAGTTATAGTAACTTACTGGAGTTTGCCTTGTAGCGAATTGGAAGCTTACCTGCCTGTCATGAAGTCCAAAGACAGTCATGTTATTTATTTCATGGAGGTAAAACTGTGCACTGAAGTCTGAAAACTGTAATATTTTGTGTAGTCCTACCTACATACAAAATATCCTCAGCTTCCAAAATTCACAAGATCAGGAGATCTTTGAACAGGTGCTCAGTTTCATATGTTTTACATACATCAAACAATCCACACTAGAATTAGAACCTTTTAACCAGTGTGTAAGTGACATTTTAATGTAAGCAGATTAAGCATCTGGATCCCTTCATTTTGTTACTTGCATCCACAAAAATTGTAGCAGAGCATCATAGGCCTTTAGCAGAGCAGAATGGGGTTGGAAAACTTCTGGCTATTTTTAAACATATTTTAAATATGTAGGTTTTTATGGCATTTTTGATATGTAAGCCTCAGATTGTGGCAAATGATCATATAGAATCAAAAAACAAGTGGGGAGGGTGAGGAAGGGGAGGGGAAGGGAAGGGACAAGGTCAGACCTGTAAAGGAAGTTAAGCTCTAAGGAATAAGCAATGTTGCTTTGTGAAGACCCTCAACATAGACTATGAAGACTGAATGACCTCTATGACTTTGACAAAAATTACAAAAAATTATATAAATCCGAACAAAACCCCCTGCATAATGCAAAAACTTATCAGTGGTAGTTCAAAAAGACATCAAACATATAATAGGGTATTAAATGTAATATTATCCATGTGTCATCTTTAAGTCAACACCTACAGTTGTCTAGGACAGGAGAGCAACAGAAGCTGAGGCTTATGTTTTAGGGACAAGATTAAATTTAAATAAGAAGCCATACCTTGCTTGCTTTTTTTGTTACTTGGGAGCTAACATGAAGGTACTAATTTAGTTTGCAAACATTCTCACTGTAATACACTCAGTACTAAACTGAGAACCATTCTTGAAACCTCAGAGATGAGGAAATGAGCAGGAGTAAATAGTACCTCCCTTTTCTTATATAGGTTCATTGCAACTTTTTTGAAATACTGACAGTTAGGGAATAGGGTGCAACCACTTAAAAGGTGTCACCTGTTGTGAGGGAAAACTATGCAGTCACATCTCAATTTTAAAAGCTTCCTATTCTACTGATTTACTCAGAGATGGTAGCTGGAAAGAATATGGTCTTCTGAAAGTGCCTGCTTTAGTGCACAGCCTCAGAAATGCATGCAGACAACTCTAATTACAGTAATACAAACACATCTAAATCTGTAACTGAAAGGTTAGACAAATGCATCAGTTTAACACATCTCTTATCTCAGTACAAAAGGTCTATAAATACTATAAAACTCTCAGAAGAAATTACCAGAGCTCCTCCTTCCCAGCGGAACTGGAACGAGTCACACCTGACAACTCTCCCAAAGTAAAGTGTTGGAAGCTGTTTTTGCAGCAGGTGAAGGAAAATACAAGTTTAGGTGAGGAATCTGTCACAGATCTGACATGGCCTCCAGCAAGATAAAGGAAGGCATGAGACAACTTGTCTAAGAGTCTGGTTTCACTCAGCCGGAGGGCAATGAAAGTGTTTTTAATGTCAGTCAAATCCATTCCTCACACTGAGTGAGCTACAACAGAAACAGGCAAGGTCCAGCTTGGAGAATTGATGCATTTTGACTGTGATGGTGCCACAGTGATTCACTTTAGTGCCAGCTTTGTAAAATTCAAAATCTGGGTATTTGTCTATGCTGTTTGCCTTCTCTAATATTTTCCAGTGTGGCCTACTGACTTTAACAACCAACATAACCTGCTTCTTTCTGCAGACACTAATTATTACTTACTTCTGCAGTTTTACAATGCAAAACAAAAACAAAATAAAACGAAGTAGCTTATGAAGCGCACAAGTATAAGACTTAATATATTGAATTAGTTTCTTCTCATTCAATACTGGTGAGGACAAAATGACTCCAGGAATGCATTTGGTCCTAAAGCTTCAATGTCACTGAAATCCTAATCTTTAAAAAAACACTGGAAGATGAACTTTGACTGTATAAACCTTTAAATAAAAATAGCATTTTTACTAATATATTCTTCCCAAGTGCCTACTTCTTCGTAGTATGTTTCCCATCCTAATACTGTATGTTTTTGCAGCTGGCAATTGACACTGCCAATGAGCCTTTATGTTCAATGTTATTTAATATATTCCCATCAGAAAGTTATTTTTACTTTTCAGTTTCAGTATCTTCTTGTAGTGTCCTGCATATAATGTTCATGTTGTAATTTGCATTTTTTCCCATAGGATAAATAAATAAAGATTCAAACAACAATATTGAAAGAATTTAGGCTTATTTGCTGAGAGAAAAATAATATATAGAATGGAAAACTGCTTTACTCTACCAAAAGAAAAAAAAAATGAAACTTGATGTTTCAGGTGTCTAAACAGGAGATAACTGATACAACACCATCTCAATGAAACATCTGCATTTAATTTTATAGGTATGGGAAGATAACATGTTCAGTTATCACCATACATGGTAGGATGAAAACTCCTCAAAATATTGTCTCACCTGATAGAACAATCTCTTAAACAACTACAACTGGCCCTTCAAAACACA
Source organism: Anser cygnoides (assembly GCF_040182565.1). NCBI lineage: Eukaryota > Metazoa > Chordata > Aves > Anseriformes > Anatidae > Anser > Anser cygnoides. The sequence goes on along the minus strand of NC_089897.1, from coordinate 7,062,114 downwards.
GTCTATGTGGGTCTGTGTGCACATGCCATTTTTCCATGAATCTGGCATTTCCTGGCCTAGCATTAGGTGCTGTGGCTAAACCCATGCCACCCTAAATTCCCTTAATGTTTCAGCAACAGGCTTGTAGGAAGTCACATTCTCCCTTTCCTGTGATGTCACAGCCACAGGGTGATGCACTGGGAACCTTCAGGCTCACATCTGAAGGGAACACCAGCCAGTTCTAGGGCTCAGGACCATTCTTTACACCAGTGGCATTTAAGGCCAGTGGTCTCATAATCCTGTCTAGAATTTCACACATACTAGCCTCAAAACACCCAGCAAGATGGAATGAGACCCACCTGAGATTATGGCAGCAGCCTACAAATGGTTCTTTCATTTACTCTTCCACTATTCTTTGTTTATGAAACTATAATTGGCATTTTGCCCACATTGCTCACAATAACATGGGCTCATTTACTGTGTTTGAAGAGTAGATATCATTTACATATGTCTGCTCAGGTCATATCTGCCATTGCTGCATTACAATAAAATATAAATTCCATTTCTGCTAACAACTGAGTAAGTATACTCTGTCCCTTCCCCTTGACTGAGAAAATTTTTATTCACACACAAGCAGTATAAAATACTGTGACCCCTTTAAAAATCTTCAAGACAACACTTTCTGCTGAATTAGAAAAATAATCTTATGTGGCTACAGAAATAATGTTTGTGTTTTATCAGTGTTGTTCCCGCCAAAGGCTGGATTATCTGTTTCACATCCATTTAAACACAGGAAGGTTATAACAGGTCAGACAGCAATCTGGACTTCATTGGCTGGGAAAACTGACCTCATAAGTCTGATTTGATACATCTGTCCTTTCAGCTGTCTGCGTATATGCCCATGCATTCAGCTGGCCATGTGCCTGCTCAGTGGAAGATCAACTCCTGTGGCTACTGCACAGAGGATTTTCCAAGTCTTCCTCTTTGCTACAGAAGTAAATACATTTGAAAGAAGTGCAGAAAGGAAGACATATTTATAGTTGCTTGTAGGTGCCTAAAAGAGACTATGTAGTCCTACGATGAACAATCAGGAAACCATTGAAACTATCTTATGTTGACTATGCTTGTCCAACTATTTTTCTAAACAGACATTGATGTTACTCTCATTGCCATGATTTCTGAGTACACATGAGAGTCTATGGAAGAAGTACATCACTATATAATGTTGCAACTTGCATTGTATATACCTGTCAGTTTCCACCAGAGCAGTAAAAGATTGGTAACTATCACTTGAACACAGTTAAAAACAATTAACTTTCAAAGAGACCAAGTGTAAAGTGGAAATGAAGGACTGAAACTAACATTGTATAACTAGAAAACAGGTATTATGATGATTACACTTATTAAAGGTATACAACTTGCTGGACTGCATTTTCAAGAGTGAAATGGCTCAGTGTGTTTATCACCAAAGACACATGAAGTCTGTGGCTCTTCAGCAAAATTCATACATATAACTGAGTTTTTTGAAGGGAGTCCCCAGCAATTCCTTTTTCCTGCAGTGTTCTGACCATTCCATGTGTTAGGCCTATCCATAGAAGCTTACATTATTTGTTTTCCATCAGTAATAAACCAACTTAAAATAATTAGTGATATAAGACAGAGAAAAAAGTACATTTTGCTTATAGTCTTTTCAAAATGAAGACTGTTAATCTATTTTAATAAAAGTCCCTATAAGAACAGGCAATTATTACAACAGTTCATACTTGATCAAGATTTCTTCTTTCTGTTGACTTCCACTAATCTCTAGGAGCCTTGATGTGAAACTTCAGAACTGTTGCTATTATACTTAACCTGGAAAAGTGACGCCAGATGATAGAGGTAGGAACAAATGACAAATATGGTGATTTTAGAACATTTCCTTCCTGCCTGAGATTTTCTTTATCAATAGACACAGATGTAATTTCATGATTGATAAACATTTATTTTCCAAATGTCTGACTTTGTTGCTAGATGCATATAGCAGCAATAAGATATACACCTATGGAGCCTGGCATCTGCACTGATTTATGTCTGTTACAGGCACCGGTGTTTAACTTCATAGTGGGAGAGCAGAGGATTAAAAAACAGATTAGCTTCCACACTGTGGATGAATTCAGCAGTCCAGCTGCTTACAAGCAAATTAAAGAATAGGCTCATGTTATTGATCCAATTTTCTGCTATGTGCTGAGAGCATGCAGCAGTTTGATCTGATTTTACAATGACTCCACTTCCAACATCCCTTCTAGTAGTGCATCATAAGATAAGAATATCATGGGAACAGCAGCTGATAGAATAATCCACCCATTGATTTCTTCTCCCTGTTTACTCCCAGTGTTTTAATTGAATTTTGTGGTTCAGCATTTCAGGCTGTGCTTTCAGAGTCAACTGGAGTACAAAGTAAAGCAATGGGAAAAATCAAATTCTTGAATTTTGTCCAAATGGTATTGGACAAAAATAGACTCAAAGATTCTCATTGCAAATTTGACTCTGGAATGAAGGTTGTGGGGTTTTGTTGTTGTTGTTTTGTTTTGTTTTTTGGTGGTGGTGGGTTTTGTTTTTTTGTGTGTGTTTTATTTTTGGTGGTAGTGGTGGTGTTTTTTGTTTTGTTTTGTTTTGTTTGTTGCTCTGGTTTGTGTTTTTCTTCTTTTCATGCAGCTCTTCATTGCAATAAGGGCAATGTGAAAAGGAGAATACTGGGAAAGAGAAATTTTCTTGTTCCCAGCAAGCAGGTTAAAATTTTAAGGGAGCTGGAGGTTTTGAAGAACTCACTCTTTGACACAGAAGTCACAGAAGAAACATACCAGAGTGGGACGAGTTGCTGTCAATCACCTCTTAAAAACTTTCTTTGGCTTGGTTTTCAGGCTCTCATCAAGGCACTATGCAATTGCTAATAATTGCTGGACATATAAAGGCATTACAACATATAACACTAAGAGAAACAGAAACATTTAAAAATAGATATTAACAGTTCACTTCCACTCCAACATTTGGAAGTCTTCCCCATGCTTTATTTAAGCTTCAGTTAAGTAATAGTGTTTTCCACCACCTCGAGAACACAGTCCTGTATCACTCCTCCTGCTTTACCTGGAGAATGTCTTTAAGAATTCAGAAGAGAATTCAGCTGAGATTTACAAATATCCTCACAGATTATGGATGATAAATTCCATTTGAATTTCTCCCTACTCTCCAGTGTTCTATGCGAACTACAGGTAACTAATGCCCTTTCCTATTTAGAAATGCTGTAACAAAGATGCAGGTTCATTCCAAAATGACAGTGTGAGAACTGTGATATATACTTTTTCAAAAGTTCAAGCAGCTAGGGCACTGAAAGGCCATTATGTAAACAGAAAATATACAATGAAAAGAAAAAGGAGCATACACAACTTTTCATGTTGACCACAAAGTTTGTACAATGACTTTGGGCCCACAAAACAGTTGCACTCATAAAATCAAGATTAAAGGTGAAGAATAAGGCAGGCACTTTTAATATTCTGTAAGGTATCCTGGACCTCCAGCACTCCTTAGTACCTGTTGTTTAGAGGAAAAATATTAAGCATATGTACAACAAAAGATTTGTAAGTTTGAGATCTGCTTTTAATATAGTAACAATTCTAATCCCTAGGTTAATTTCAAAGCAGAATGACTTTACCCATCTGATGGCTAACAATTTGGAATGATACAAATTTTGGAAGGGGTTATGGAATGACAAATGCAACACAAAATTGTATTTGAATGTCGTGAGGAAAATATTAAGAGGAAAACCCACCCTTCTTGCATAACAAAGAATATTTTTAAGACATGATGTGGTTCCGCATTTCAAAATGACCACAGCATAGTAAGGCCAATGGTGCCAAGACACATAGATGAACGGCAGGAACTCATGCAGTTCTGAGCCTTCAACATTGCACGTCTTGGCTATTCATGCAGAAGCCAGGGATAACACTACCCACAAGGCAGCTACACATCCATGTCTAGTCACCAACAGAACGGTGTGGTCTTTCAGGATACAAGAAAGAAGATAAAATGAGGCAAGAGCCTTCAGCAGTATTGATTATCTGCACATTTTTCTAAATAGGAATCATAGTGTGGATAATCAAAACACCTTTTTATGTTAATGACTGCTCTAATGTTACCTTCTTCATTTTTGGAAGGGGGATATGACACGCTCATTCCATCAAGGAGAAACAAGATAGATACCCCAGGTTAGAACTGGTAGCTGTCTTTCCTTTGGGGGTCATCTGGTCCACATGGGGTTTCTTCTGTCATCTGAAAGGGATCCACATGAGTTTCACACTCCAGGCTCAAGATGAGCTAGCCAAAACATGCATTTTCTACCACTGCTTCCAGAACAACATTCTCATTGAAACACTGTGTAATTCACCAGACCTGAGGCAGTGCCAGCTAGCCTTCCAAAAAAACATCCTAAGCAATCACAGAGAAATAATTTAAATTTGTTTTCTAAATGTGTTTGTAGGTCCTCTTCTTTTCACAGAGTTTACTGCCAGAAGAGCAAAAAGGCTTTCTCAAGGAATGCCATTCCTGCACACTCTCCAGCTTGGCACCAACCACCCTCCAGCCTGTAACCATCCTTTTTTTTCATACGTAACCTAGCTCCATCCAGAAAGTAGCAGACAGGTCCAGGAATGCCTCATCACTTAGTATCACACCCAGGGAGAAAGCACAAGGAGCATGTTAAAAACATGGGCAAAGACTGCTGTGATTGTCAGTCAGGATGGAGACTTACCACAAAGTATATCAGTTAATTTTCTTGGTATAGTATTAATGTAATCTATCTCTCTGCAGCTTTTTACTGTCTTCCCATTCCTCTTTTCAATGAGCAAAACATAAAATAAAATCCATCTCTTCATGGTCACTTAGGACCTATCCTCATGCGGACTACCAGCTCTCAGCTGTCCTCGTGCAGAATACCAGCAGACACTTGTTTATCATTGATTGTGATGCAGCATTCACCTCTGTGCAGTACAAACAAGAAGTTCTCTTCTCTTTCCCATGCTCTTCCATTTGCATGGGAAGAGCATGGCTGCTAGTTCAGCGCCCTGCTTCAGATCACTCCTTGTCTCAGTACTTACAAATGGAAAGATGATGTATTGTGCCAAGTGTATATCTTATTTTGCAGACCAGTAGTTTTTCTTACACTCACTAGGCATTACTCACATGCATTCTCCTAATTGTTTCCAGGCTCTTTCTTCAGACAAAGAGAACTTCCATGTCAGAGCTTTGTCCAAAAGCATTTTCTCCCTGATGTCTTTGAACTAGAGACCATTACGCAAAGGTTCAATTAGTCAAAGGCAGTCTCTTCTGGCACATAATGTGCAAAGAGATGTAAGCTATATCAGTCCCCCACAATTTTATATGGTTCGGGTTGATAGAAGCTTTGCTTCAGGCAGGTATCAAATACTGAACCGCAATCACTATGGAAGAGAGGAGTACTATTCCTGTCTTAGAGAAAATAAGAACCCTCTTTGCTAGGGCAACAAACCTTGTAAAAAGGCTTGTGGGCATGTCCTGTGAGGAAAGGCTGAGGACACCTGGGTTGTCTAGTCTGGAAAAAAGAAGGCTGAGAGGTGGCCCCATTAATCTCTACAACTTCTTGGGCAGGGGAACTGGAGAGGGAGGTGCTGGTCTCTTCTCCCTGGTAACCGATGACAGGACTCATGGGAATGGCACAAAGCTCAGCCAAAGGAGGACCAAACTGAACTTTAGGAAAAAAATTCTTTATTGTGAGGGTGGTCAAACACTGGAGCAGGCTTCTTAGAGCGGTGGTTGATGGTCCATGCCTGTCAGTATGCAAGAGGCATTTGGACAATCCCCTCAATAATATGCTTTAACTTTTGGTTAGCTCTGAAGCGGTCAGGCAGTTGGACTTGATGATCTTTGAAGGTCACTTCCAACTGAACTATGCTATGCTATGCTATGCTATGCTATTCTGTTCTGTTCTGTCCTGTCCTGTCCTGTCCTGGGTGTACCACAGATAATTTTCAGACTTGTGAAGTAGTATATACTTTAAAAAAAAAAAAAAAAAAAAACATAAAAGATGCAAGTAGAATTCTTTAATAAATACTTGACAGAAGGCTAACTATATGTGATTTTAAAGGAATTTCAACGAGTGACTAGGAGCTCACTGCAACACTTATAATGTGTATACTACAAGACTATGCAGATGAAGTCCAATTTCTTGTTTGGTATTCATCCCCTGTGAGATAATTAATTAATTGATTCCAGGTATAAAATACTGTGCAAATCTCACAGTGGTAATATACCCACATCATCTGAAGTCTCTTATTCTTCAACAGTTCATAGAATACGGGTAGATTTTTTTGCTGAGCACTACATAACTGCATTATATAAAGCTGCTGCTAGCAATATCAAAAAGTATTAAAAGTTTAACTAAGACAATGTGTTTGAGAAGAATTTGCTTTCTTTGGAGCTGGAATGTCCCCATAAAAAGGCATGATCTGTACTAGACTGAGCTGTCCAATGATCTGCAAACACTGAACACTGTGTCCTGGAGTAAACTCTGCTTTCTTCAAACCCAAATTGGTTTGGATTCCTCCAGTGCATGCAAACAGCATTTTCAAATAACGCTAATGCTACGTGTCTTAAAACCTGCATTTTGATTTGTACGGTTGACTTTCACAGATGTACTTTCAGTTTATAGTACCGCAAGTCTACTGACAGTGCCACAGGGCCTCTTAACGAGGGGAGGGGAAATGTGTGAAAGTGTCCCTGAAAAGCATAACCGATCCTATTTTCAAAACAAAATCCATTATTGTGATTTGTCAAAAAAGTGGTGGGTTTGTTTTGTTTTGTTTTGTTTTCCTCAGATTCTCTCTCTTTCTGCTAGTCCTTGAAAAGTAATATTATTCGCATAGGTCTGTGCAGCACAAAAATATAATTAAACCAATGCATACTTTTAGTTTCTCCCTCTGCCAACACAGACTCATGTGGCTACTAGACTCTTTCTGAATATTTTGCTTCTCTTGAGTGCCTCTCTCCCTCTCTCACCTGCACTTTCACCTCTACTTCACCTCATCCCTTGCAGTGTCCCACATCTCTTCTACCGTTGTTTCACTGTTTTTCCTTAAAGCTTTGTATTCCCTCATCTTTCTCACCTATCTTTCTTGTTAATACTTGCAGTCCCACATTAGAGAACAATGTAAGAAAGTGCAGGACACATAAAAGGGTGTCAGTTGAGAGCTTCAACTGACTGCTTAGGAAGACTTATAGATTTTAATTTTGCAGAATCTGAGATTTACCTGGCAATACAGTGGATAAAATCACAGTGAAGACAACGTCTGTATTACTGAACGGAAAACACTGTGCTTGAGTTCTACGATCCTGCCAGAAGTTGACTCCATGCCTGGTTTTCCTCATAGTAAAACTGAAAAGCTGCGCCTTCATTCAGTTTCTTGCACAGAGAACTATGCCTTTCACTGCAGAACAACTTAACATACATAAGCACTCCCAGATTGCCTCAGTCCGAAGGTACCTCTGGCCTGGAGTTCTGTCTCCAACAGTGAACAGAAGACTATGTGTAGAAAACAAGTGCAAGAAACAGAGTAAGTGCAGAGCGATTAATTCTTTGATATACCCTCCCAGTTTACTGCCTTTTTTAGTAGTAAAGACAAGTTGTAACATTGCCAAGGAGTCACAGCTTTTTACACTTTCACCATTTCTATTGTTTGTCACACAATACAGAGCTCAGGTCCTGGAAGACAAGTATAATATGAAATGCTTCTACATCATTGCTCTAAATGTAATTAGTTGCACTAATTTCAGCCTCTCCCCAAAGACTCTTTAAGATTTCTCAGTAAGGACAAGAAGATACCAGACACAGAAATGGTGCAGAGCAAGTCCATCCTTTCAGTATGCTGGTGTCAGGACATGATCCTTCCAACAGAACACATTCTTTAAGCTATTTTGAAATGTCCAACTAGCTAAGGCTTCCACCCTTAATAGTCAAATGCAACTCATTCCAAGTTTTATGTTTAGCCTATGATACTAATTTTATAGCAGAACTTCCTACTACATCCTTTGTACCTCCCTTGGATAGCATGGAACGGACTACAGGTGAATGCAGAAACTAGGGTCAGTCATAGCTGGACACTGACATATTTCCTTTGTGTGTGTACACATATGCATAGTAAGAGAATACATATAAAGGCAGGGGATAGCCCTCATGCTTTAAGATACTATTCATATTCTGATATCTAATAAGAGAAAGGCAGTTTAAAAAAAATATTAGTGATGACTACTTTAAAAACTATTTGGGAGGGGCTTCTTCCAAAAGAGACTGAACTACCTACTCTTAGTAATATGTACCAGTGTTCAGTAGGGTGGATTGGTTTCCAATCTGAGACATAATTCACATGCCCGAAGGAAAATTGCAGTCAATGTCTGATCTTACTGCTGTGAAAGTAAAAAGGCCAGGTGAATATCTGCAGAATTTGAAACAACAGAAAAACTAGCAATCAGCATGACAACCTGATAGCACTACTCTTTTAAATAAATAAAAGCCACTGCAGAAGAGAGACATTTTGCACTTCATTGTAGTGAATCTGGTCTCCAGGTTTGGAGAGTTTCACTCTATCAGCTTATAAAACTCTACATGTCCTCTGAATCATAGAATCATTAAGGTTAGAAAAGACCTCCAAGATCATCTGGTCCAACCATCCCTCTATGACCAATATTACCTGGTAAACCACGTCCCTAAATACCATGTCCAACCTTTCCTTAAACACCCCTAGGGACGGTGACTCCACCACCGCCCTGGACAACCCGTTCCAATGCCTGACTACTCCATCTGAGAAGAAATGTCTCCTAATTTCCAACCGGAACCTCCCCTGGCACAACCTGAGGCCATTATCTCTTGTCCTATCACTAGTTTTCTGTAAGAAGAGGATGACCCCCAGCTCCCCACAACTTCCTTTCAGGTACAGGGGAACGATCACGTCCCTGGTCCTTCTGGCTACACTATTCCTTATACAAGCCAGGATGCTGTTGGCCTTCTTGGCCACCTGGGCACACTGCCGGCTCATGTTCAGATGAGCATTGACCAACACTCCCAAATCCTTTTCCTCTGCACAGCTTTCCAGCCACTCTGCCCCAAGCCTCTAGCGTTGCACAGGGTTGTTGTTACCAAAGTGCAGGACCCAGCATTTAGCCATGCTGAACCTCATCCCATTGGCCTCTGACCATTGATCCAACCTGTCCTGATCCCTCTGCAGGGCCTTCCTACCCTCCAGCAAATCAACACTTCCCCTCAACTTGGTTTGGTCTGCAGACTTACTGAGGGTGCACTCAATTCCCTCATCCAAATTATCAATAAAGATATTAAAAAGGATGGGCCCCGACTCTGACTCCTGGGGAACACCACTGGTGACCGGTCACCAGCTGGATTTCACTCCATTCACCACCACTCTCTGGGCCCGACCATCCAGCCAGTTTTTAACCCAGCAGAGTGTACCTGTCCAAGCCACAGGCTGCCAGCTTCTCCAGGAGAATACTGTGGGAGACCATGCCAAAGGCCTAGGTAGACTACGTCAACAGGCGGGTCACCTGGTCATAGAAGCAGATGAGGTTGGTCAGGCAGGATTTGACCTTCATGAACCCATGCTGACTGGGCCTGATCCCCTGGCTGTCTTGCACATGTTGTGTGATTGCACTCAAGATGATATATTCTATAACCTTTCCTGACATGGAAGTCAGGCTGACAGGCCTGTAGTTCCCCAGGTCCTCCTTACAACCTTTCTTATAGAGGAGTGTCACATTAGCAAATCTCCAGTAATCTGGGACCTCTCCGTTGTACCATGACCGCTGACAGATGGTGGGAAGTGGCCCGGCAATCAAATCCCCTAGGTCCCTCAGCACCCTTGGGTGGATCCCATCTGGCCTCATGGACTTGTAACTGTCCAGGTAGAGCAGCAGGTCTCTAACTGTTTCCACCTGAATCATGGGGGGTTTATTCTGGTCCCCATCCCAGACTTCCAGGTCAGGAGGCTGAGTACCCCAAGGATAACTGGTCTGAAAGTGCCAGTCTTGGCACTGAACCACATGACTGTGCTTGGTCACAGCAGCAAGCCTGCTGGAATTCAAGAAGCATTTGGACAACACTCTCAGACACATGGATTGATTTTTGGGTGGTCCTGTTTGAAGCCAGGAGTTGTAATCAATGATCCTTGTGGGTCCCTTCCAACTCAAGATATTCTATGATTCTATGATTCTAATCTCTTCAAGCACATTTTCCTTTTTAATTAAAACAACATTTTGAAAATAAAATTGCCCTGTGACAAGAACAAATGATAGAACAGCAGCTGTAGTGATTAGCCTGTAAGGACTTGCATAATGCAACGCTAATGAGCTGAAATACACTCTTGCAGAATATCAAAATGATTTCTTCACTTGGGGGAAGAGGTGAGTATTTAGCACAACAGATGGTTTGCCTACTGTGGACATAAAAATGGTTTTATCAGATGTCACCACTGCTTACAAATGTCAGAGAACTTAGAAAACATGTATGCCTCAGAAATCACCTACATGAACTCTGGGGCATCTCCCTGCGTCCACGTGCTGAGTCCTATGAGCAGTTCTACTCTCAGGAAGGGCATGGTGGAGTTACAAAAGATACACAGACAGGCATATAAAGAGATTAAGATGATGGAACAGCTGCCTGATGAGGAGAGAGTAGAAAGACTGAGGCTCCTTGGTTTGGGGACAAAGACGGTGGGGTAGGATATGATGAAGGTTTATAAAATATAAAGTTAGTGGATAAGGTGATTATGGAACTGCTGTTCAAGAAACCTGACACTACTAAAACTTGTGGACACTTGTAACTTACATGAGATCAGTTCTGAACATATACAAGAATACTTTAAAGATATGGCACAGAACTTGTGGATATTGTTGCTGCAAAAGGTTGTGGAAGCAACTGACACCCTCAGGTTGAAAAAAAAAAAAAAACACAGACAAGTTTATCAAGGTTCAAGCAGGTTGACCCAGATATAAAAGGAGTTAGGGTAATGGCATACTCTTCAACATCCCCTCTTCAAAATATGAGTAAATATGATCTCCTGCTGGCACTTCTGGGGACAAAGTACTGTACTACTTACACAAACCAATGATGCATTTCTTACTAATCTAATTCTGCTCTAGTCATTAAACACCCTTTTCTGTTCTTAAAGCTTCAGCGACAAAAAAAAAAAAAACAAACAAAAAAAAAAAAAAACAGTTCCTTTACCATGGAATACAGACTAACAAATCTGATGCCTTCAGGTGTTGATATATAAAGAGTGAACAACAGTACTGTTTTTAATTAACTGCAACACAACAGAGTGTAAGAGCAGACAAGCATATTGCACAGCTACTCCTGAGTGTGCTTCCCCTTAGAAACATAGAGAAGCACTGCTCAGGGAGAATTCTGTAGATAGGATTCTTTTTCAAAGACTGAATTCAACTTAAGGAAATAAAATCTTGAATGACTGGAAGGCAATCTGTGGTTGTCCCTGAAATATGGCCTCTATCAGGTTTACTGATTTACAGTACAGCACAGGTAGCTCAAAAAATTTACATGGTTGAACTGTTTGAAGAAATTTGCTGATATTATAAAATTTGTCCTGGTACCAGAGCTTAGAAAGATCCTAGATGAACTTTCAGACAGTCACAGAGTATAACTGTTAACTTTACCAAATTATTATTTTTTTATTTCAATTCCACAGCTTGATTAAGTTTTGTTAGTTGATACTTCAGTTTCTTCTGTTGGGGCATAAATATTCTCTTAAAAAATTTCAGTGAAATCAGTGCCCCTGAGAAAGAAGTTTTAGACACAGAGTTTGTAGGAAAACAGTTGGTCCAGGCAAGCTGTACCTCTTGAGACCATATCCAGAAAACTGAGCTTTTAAAGATACTTAATGAAATGCCTAACTTTACACTGAAAAAAAATATATATACCAGCAATTTAAATGCAGAAGTTTGTGCCACCTCCTCCTCAAGCTTTGAGCAACAAGGCAATCTTTCCTGATAGCAGAGTTTTTCTTTTATGGTCTGGTTTATGCCAAGGGGCACCCTGTATTTCCTTGGAGCACACTGGAAAATGAAGGTATCTCTGCAGAAGAATCTTTGGCACAGTGCTCACAGTTCTTGTGATGTTCCAAAACCCCTTGTTATGAAGCACCCTTCAAGCCTCCCTTAAGAACAATTACAACATGCTGCCTTGTGGGGATTGCCTGTAGATGAGATTCTGCTACACACTGTATTCAATGTACCTGTGCCTCTACTGAGACCTACTACTGTATAGGAAGGTTCAATACTGCAAGTCTGAAAGAAGTGAAAACTCTGATAGGATCATAAGTCATCTGCCCACTAACTATAATATTCTTTCCCTGTAGATATAAAATCTCTTAAGCATCTGCCAGTTCCCAAAGGTCATGAGCAAAGTATGGCTGCAGTGCCAAATTATTCTCAGTATCTCAGAGCACATTATGCACACATCATGAAGCCAGACTTTGACAAAGAGAAATAGTCTCTATTAGAGAATGGTAGAAGAGTAGTAGAGAGTGAGAAGAGAAAACATGAGGCCCGTTTCACAGATCAAACAGGAGACAGGAGTCATTCTATGCCACAGTCAATACTCCTCTCTGTACCGAATTCCTCTGCAGCAAGCAGAGGAACAGAGCTTGAAGCAAAGGTTTGTCAGGGAATCCACATGTGATAGCCTTGCTATCCAGGAACAGGTAGTATGTCCAAACTTCCTGACAAATAGTCTTATTGCTCACTTGCATTGGGTGAACGGATCTTTAAACAACTATAAGTTTTACTGACAGTGCTAATTCCCCCCAAAATGATATACCTGTCAGACTTTGTGGATCTTATAAAAATTAATGCTAGCTCAGTGTTTGTAGCATATATCCACTCAAAACAAACAAACAAAATAAAAAAGCATGCATTCGACTAGTTTTTGAAATGCTCCTATAATGAAGGCGAATATTAGCAGTACACCAGAGCACATGTACTCCATATAAAATTATATCAAGGCAGTTTTTGTCCATGAACAGAGACCTCATACAAAAGCTCACAAATAGTGAATTCTGTCTGACCAACTCTTTATGGTTTCCAAAGAGACTTCAGACTTCAACCCAGCTCTGGTTCAGCCAAGTGAAAAAAGCTACATCCTGGGACAAAAAAAAAAAAAAAAAAACACACACAAAAAAAAAACTACACAGCTACTAAGCAGAGTACACTAAAACTTTCAATTTCTTAAAGAGGAGCATGGAATTACCATCTGAGTGCTAATTTTCAAAATTCATAGTTCATTTAACATTTTTAAGTAGCATATATGCTCTTTTTTGCCCCTCATTGCAAAGCAATAGTTGAGTGTTAATTCCAACAGAATTGCGTATTGCAGAAATGTTTGTAGTTACTACATCTTTCCAAACAACTATCAGGCAAAACCTCTACTGAATCTGAAGAGTACTGTAAAGTTTTTCTCATAGCTCTGCTTTGTCATAGGGACCCACAAGGATCATCGAGTCCAACTCCTGGGTCCACAAAGGACACCCCCCATCCCCCCCCCCCCCCCCCAAAAAAAAAAAAAAAAAAGTGCCTGAGATTGTTCTACAAAGGCTTTTTTGAACTCCGGCAGGCTCGGTGCCGTGACCACTGCCCTGGGGAGCCTGTTCCAGTGCCCAACCACCCTCTTAGCGAAAAACGTTTCCTGATATCCAGCCTGAACCTCTCCCTGACGGAGCTTCAAGATGTTGTCTACACATCACTTCCATTAGAATTATATTCTATGTCTGTAACAGCACTTGAACAACCAAGACATTTTGCTTTTAGTAGGCTTGGGCTTTTCAGATGTTTTCCTTACATAACCAACCAAAACAGAAAGAAAAGACTAGTGCAAATTACTTCCATAATTCACCATAAATGAATGTTTCTAATCACCACTTGTTTTGAATTGCAGTGTATCAGAAATGCATCATGTACAAATCAATTTTCCAGTGTGCCCAAGCTACATTCTGGCTGTGTTATTGATTCAATTGAGAAGCCATATTGTAGAAACAGTTAAGAAAATATTTACAGGAGATTGAGTCTTACAGTAATCAGTGATGAACTTGTTTGTCAGACCTATTTATTCATGACCCACAAGCGACCTGCTTTTTTCTGGTAACTTCTGCCATACACATAAAGATACATAAACTAAGACAACAGACCGTTCAATTCCTGTATCAATTTTTTCATCTTTAACTAACACAAAAAGAGAATTTGCATCGTGATGATTCCCCCCAGCCTCTTGATTAACATGTATCTGGCAACATGGGCAAGCTTCCTCCAGGTAAGGCAAAAGTTTACTATCACTTCACATTCAATTTAGCCTTAGGACAAGAGCTATCAGACAAGTTTACACAAGATAACTATGTTCTATTTTCTGGACATTTTAAAAACTGGAAATAATAAATTTTCTTTTAGGTAAAACGGACACTATCTAACATGCTGAATGCCTCATTTGAGATGCTTAAGACTTTTATTGCATTCACATCTAAGCACCTCCGAACATCTAGGGGAAGGACATTATTTTTGATACATATTTTTCATGTAGAGACTTAGTATTACAAGGAAGTATTGAATGTAGTTGTCTGCATGCACGCACACACATACACAAATACGTGTGTCAGAAGAAAACAAGTCCATTTATCCTCATGCCATCCTCCTATACTTTTATGGTATCTCTCAAAAGCATGAGCTTGTAAGCCCCTTTCTCAGTATCCTAACACCTCTGTAAAGTGTCAGGATTTTAGGAACAGCAGCTCTACTCACCTGTGTTACTTCCACATCCATAAAGATTTCAGAAATAAATTAAGACTGTTTATAATTTTTTTTGGCAGCTTTTTTCTTTGAAGAGCGTTGCTTCTAAATAGAAAAGCCCAGATACCTCTTCTCAAATACCTTTCCTGGCATGCTTTTAGCAGCACAAAAGACATTGATTCCAGGAGAAACACACCTACAGTCCTCAGGTCCTCTTACAATCCTAATCACACATAAGCACAAGGCACTTTTTTTTCATACCCTGTGAGTCCTTCACTCTCCAACTTTTTGGGAAGGTGCTGATGTAGGAGGAAGAGGCTGTGGCAATCCACTGTTGCCATTGTGGGGGTTAGGGCAACACTAAACTGAGTCTAGTTATCAGAACAGACAGCCCTAGAGCCAGCAGAGTACAAACCATTTTACCTGTAATCAACATTCTCAAAAGGGCTATTGTCCATTTTGGTCTGAGTGCTTATCTTTCCCTGAAATGAAAGCTGTTACTGCACTACATGACAGTACTTCTCAGGAACAGGTTGAATTCATTTACTCTTAGGGGAAACAGAAATACTGCTTAAGAAAGCTCATAAAAGAGACCATGGGGGAGCTGGAACTATTGCAGTAGAGTTTCAGTTTCCTTACTCAGCCAAACATTATCAGTCCCACACCTTGTATGTAGTGGCTTGCCAAAGCAAGAGAATCCTCAGCTCATGTAGGGTAAAATTTAAGGAAGCATGCATGTAGTAAAACTTTTCTCTCTAAATCTGTGGTTCAGACCACTGCTAAAAGACATATGACTGCTGTACAATGCTTTCAGCTGCTCAGCTGTGACTATAGTGTTCCAGCTAGAATTAAGCATTCTTCTGTGCATTGCTAGTGTGCCTGTAGGACCACACCTACTCCAGAAGCTAGAAAAGTTGTTTGTTTGGGGTACATGGGAAGATAAAAGCAGAGAATACAAGCCAGTGCTTTTTCCCAGAGATTGTTGCAGCTTTCTTGCTCATTCATATCAGCCTGCTAGTATAAACTCAAGAGGTACAAAAATAAGGTACAAGAGGAGGTCTTCTTTAGACATAAATAAGTGCTATGGATTAATTGCAAACACAGTACATTATTGTATACTGTGCCCAGAAGAGCTTTTGTGATCATACTATAAGAAAAACGGGCAGCTCTTGCCAAGAAATCAATTGTAGAGATGCTGAATACATGCATGCAGTATCTTTTAACTAAAAACAAAACAACAAAGCATATCTTTTTATCAGGTTTGATGCTGTTTGCTACAGTTACAGTGGGCAATAATGCTCTTTCAAATTTTCCGGCACAAAGTCTTAATCCAAGGATATTCTAACAAAGCGAGACAAATGCTCACTCAACACAAGAACAGCCTGGCATTTCTGCAGTGAAATATGAAGCTAAGGCCAAATACCACGGTCAAGTTTTACAGGCAAAACTTTCAGAAACTCCGATGGCTGGCTGTGTGAATGAAGACATCACACTTTGGCCTGTGACTGGTATCACGTGTGGAAAGCATTTTTCTTCTAGAAAAACAAAGCAATCTGAACTGCATAGTTTTGGCAAACTGTTTTCGCACTTGCATTAATCTTTTTGTGCTGCAGTTTCCCTACGGATATTTCAGGCAATTTTAAATGGACACCACGTCTAAGAAGGAGTCTAGCACTGAAGCCACTGTTATCTTTGGCACTATGAGGAAGGAATGTAAGATTTGTCTACTAGCTTTAATAAAATGTGAAGATATTTTTGGTTCAGGTTCAAAAAATGACATATCCATTTGGCAATTAAGAAACATTATCTCAAAGCTACTTTGCCTTCTTGCTCTACACCTCTATACAGTATGTTCCACATTCTTTTTCTTGCCCAAAGAATTTTAAGGACAAGTCTCTCTAGATGGCTGCCCTCTTCTGGACAGAATGAGAAAATGTTTGATTATTTCCACATCGATAAAGTGCAGTGGGCTGGGTTTCTGTGGATGATAATCTAATTCTTTTTCCTCATGTTTCTGTGTAATCACAAAGGTTACACTTTGCTAGAATGAGAACTATGAAATCCAGGTGGCTGCTTCACAGT
Source organism: Anser cygnoides (assembly GCF_040182565.1). NCBI lineage: Eukaryota > Metazoa > Chordata > Aves > Anseriformes > Anatidae > Anser > Anser cygnoides. The sequence continues at coordinate 7,045,194 of NC_089897.1, read as the reverse complement.
TCTCCAGTTCTCAATGTAGTTAGCCAACTGTCTATTGGGTTTTTTTTTGTTTTTTTTTTTGTATCTTATGCACTTTTTCACTTTTGCATTTCTTCTCTATATTTATCAATGACAAATTAATTTTAATAAACACACTGTTGTTTCATTACAAGTGCTTAATCCTCCTTCACAAAAATAATGGAAAACATTTCCATATTTCTTTGCTGCTTAAGGTAAACATGTTAAACAGAACATTATGGCTGGAAGGGGTTTTCTGTCATCTTTTTTCCTCTGCCCTAAGTCAGGATCAAATATTTCTTTGCTACTCTTGATCAGTGTTTGGCTGACCTCTGTTAAAGGCTGCTGGTAAGGAGGACTGCACAATTTTTGCAGACAACCCAGTCCACTGCTACACCAGTTAACTATTAGTGTTCCTTTAGGAACACTATAGACTGATGACAGGACTAAAGGGCTCTAGAGATCAATTTCAACAGAGCCTATTCATCAGGGAGCCCAAAGTTTCTTTAAATCGAGTGCAAGGATTAAGATGTAAAGTAGAAATGCTGATGACAAAAAATCCCTGAAAGAGTTTCAGGGATTGGAATCAGGAAGTTAGAGGCTTTTCTCTGTATTATGTATGCGTAGTCATACAACCAGTGCACGCTTTGAAACTTTCACTGCACATCTGTGCATCACTGCATGGACTAGGCACCAAGCCAACGGCTGAATTCCTACGAGTCCGTGCAGCTCCCACACGTTTACAGCACTAGGACCCAGAGGGAGCTTCATTTCTGTGAGTCAGTGCAGCTAGCTGAGTCCTGAGAGCACTGAATGAGGCTGGAAAGACAGAGGGAATGTGAATGGCTCTTCTGGCTTGGGAAAGTGTCCACGGACTGGGGTGCTACAGACTACAAAACAGCTTGGACAACTCTCCGGATTCCCTGTTCCTCCGGTGTCGAGTGATACAGCTCTAAGGTGAGTGACCCCACAACAGTCAGTTTTCTCAACACAAGTAGTGTGGCTGTTGCACCACTTGTGGAAGTTTGGTATCTTCAAAATCAGCCAATGCGTTTTTGCTGTACTGTGATTTTCACTCTCTTGAAGAGGTACAGATCAGATGTCTTTGAAATACGGAGTCCTCATTGCTTAAAAATAACATCTGCTCAGAAAAGCTCGGTCTAATAAAACTGAAAATTGCATTTACTAACGCAGGTTAAACTGCATGCACATCTGGAACATATTCGTAAAGCATTTGTGCTTAAATTCAAAGTTTGAAACAGATCTTTAGTAAGAACAGCTTAACCTTAGAGACAAGTAAGTATTCTTCTCATTGTTTTTATCCAGGTAAATCAAAACTTAGTTTTATTTGCATAATACTGCAGTTACTTCTACATGAATATTTTTTACTGTCTCAGTTCTGAGTATTAAGGCTTATTTAACACTTTCCTTTTTTTTTTTCTTTTATGATAATTCTACTCTAGATAAGAAATCCTTTCTTTTCTGATATAAATAAATAGGAATTCTGGTAAATCAAAGCATGATTGGCTCAAGGCAGAATCCTTCTAGCTATAGGGAGAGCTGTTGTTTTCCCTATGTGTATCCTCTAGGAAGTCTAGCTGGAAAAGCTTACAAACTCCCTGCTGCCTTGACAGACTGACACTGACAATGTTTATTGATTTATACTGGGTGATAATGCTGTCTTATCTAATGCATCAGTCAGAGACAAAAACGGGGATCCCAGTCACAGAGATGCAAAGAGTTTGTGTGCTGAGAACAAAAACTGTTTGTGCTTCAGTTGCTTTCTTCACTTTAAATTTTCCTTATATGCGCAAGAAGTTTTAGAGAAACAGTGAAAGTTATCATGCTTGTCAGGCTGGTTTTTCCAAGTTGTCACAACTTCGAAGTTGCATTGTAACTGTAATACAGATAATTTATGGGTGCTTTCATGTGTTAGTGTATTACAATAAAGCTTTTTTGCTGAGCCAAAATAAAACGTGACAATTACCTGCAAAAAGATAAGCAGGAAGCTGATTTGCCTGTAAGTTCATATTCTTTGCACTTCTGAGATGCTTCAGATATTATGGAAAGCAGGCTTTTGTGAAAGCCTGAAAATTATCCTGCCAGCTACCATTCTACATTTGTCTGCAACTCAGAAGTTTATAATATTTTTTGCACTTTCACAAAAAAGATGGTGTAATGAAGACCCAAATAAATTCAAGTGTTCACATCGTATAATAAGAATTATTTGTCCCTCAAATATATTAAAATTTATATACATTAATAATATTTTAATAAATTTTAGCAAGGTCTGGAGAGGAATTCTTTCTGACAAATGTGTGCAGTATAGTAATAGTACTTTCACATCTGGATTGATCCCAGCCACTCACCCTAAAGGGATCTGTCAGTCTGACAAAAGGGTAGCAAAGAAAGTAATTGTGGCTTTCTTTTTCTCACAGTCTTAGCTAAGCAGTGTCCATTTTCTCAAATCAAAAGCTTAAATTATCTTATCAGATGTCTTCATTTAAGTTCAGTGGAAAATTACAATGAGCACAAAGGATCGTTCTAACCCTTATACTAAGTAAACAGTTATCACATAGAATGATTAGACAGTTTATGTAATCACTGTAACATGCTAATTCAAAGCATCAGATTAGAAAAATACATAAAATATGTATTAAAATTAGCACTTTTAAGTGAAAAATTCTTTAATGGGATACGCAGAACAAGGGCCAGATAGAACACATTTAAAAGCTAGATTATTTCCATCAATAGCATCAGTCCCATAAATTCACTTACTGCTCCATGACTTTGGACATAAAAATGGTCCTTTAAGTGCAAATTCCATTGTTTTTCTGTTTCTCCAATATGCTTTTGGAACTGATAGAATATTGAATTCATAGTAATTAGCATTAATTGAATTAAATTGAAGGCATGAGGAAAAAATATTCATGATTTTAAGAAGATAACATTCTACCATTTTCTAAGTTCTAAAGAACAAACTTTGATGTTAAAAACAAAGAGTTAGTAAAATTAATGCTTTAATTCCAAAAGGTTTAACATTCTAGCACCAAAAGTCAAATGATGGTATTGGTGGGTTTAGAAATATTTATTTACCCTTTAAATCTTAGTCCAATAAAACCTAGTGAAACTCAGTATCTTTCAAATCCGCTACAGCAATGGTGACCTCTGCTGGCAACTACCCTCTCATCAAAAGAAGTTTAAAAGGCTTGTTCAGAAAGTGACTGTAAAATAAAATATTTTTTAGATCAGCTGATACATTTGGAGAAATGTAAGATACCACCTCTTCTCACAGAACTTGCCTCATGGTAAAAGGGGTGAAAGGCCCATGTAACAGTGCTACTACTACTGCTTGTCTTTCTCAGTAGGAAGGATACTATCTCTGTCCTGAATTTGACTTCAGCACAGTCACAGAGGCCAATGTATTTAAGACAGTTTCTACAACAGAAGGATCTCCCACCCTGGGATGGATGTCCTATGGGATGCGTGTGCTTTGTTTTCCTGACACAATGCCCTTTGTGCAGCTCTGCTGAATTCATGAAGCATTTGCATGTATGTGTACTTATACCCAAAAATATGTGGCCAAGAAAAGCAAGATCATTTTTGCTTTTGCCAAGAGATTGTAGTATCTATTAATGTGATTCATGTGCACCCCATTTGCCTGATCCCACTTCCAGTAAAACTACTTATGTAACATAAATGGTAGAAAGAAAATCTCAGACCCTTGATATAAAGCTGTACAATGCCCTTGTCCTGAATATTGCTTGTAGCTCTGGTCATTATCCACGTTTCAGAAAATATAGAATAAAGTGTAACAAGAAAAGGTGCAGAAGGCAACAAGGATGATGAAAGGCCTGGAACAATTTCCATATTTAGAGAAACTACATAGATTACCATTTCTAAGTCTGGAAAAGAGATGGCTGAGAAGGTATGTAGTGAAGATATTTAGAATAATAACTGTCCTGAAGAAGTTTAAATGGAAGTGGCTGTTGTCAGTTCAAAAATTGAGGAGCAGGAAATGAAAATAGCATGTGGCACATTCAAGGCAAACAAAAGAAGGCGGTTCTTCTCTCCATTCATGATAAAGTTGAGGAATTCCTTTCCATGGGGTATTGTAGTTTGTATGGGTTCAGCAAGTGATCAGACAAACTAAAAGCAAATGCACTACCTGTGCTTCAGAAAATCTGTGAATCAAAAATGACTGCAGAGTGGAAGAGTATACTGAGGAGATGATCCCCATAGGGTTGCCCTATTCTTACATCACTCCCTAAACATTATTAGCCTTCTCCTCAGTGTTTCAGCCTGTTGAATACTTGACTTATCCTAGCAAGAAGAACAGTATCTACATAATATTTTCTATGGGTTGCTGGTTCACTATGAAAGTATGGAGATTTTGGTAAAATTTAAAAAAAAAAAAAGGTAAATATAGCATTATTTTTACTTCAGTGTTCAACAATTAGGTGTAAGCATATGTTCATGTAAGTTTCCACCAGAGAAAGAGATTAATGCTGAGATGTACAACTATTCAGACAAATCAGTGTAAGCAGATTATGACTGAGATACTGGTGAAAGGCCTAAGAAAGTACGTCTCATTGATCTTGTGAAATTCAGTGAAGTATACTCCAAATGGGAAAATATAATTTTATCTCAGTTCCTTGTGGCCTGCTTATTTCTAGAGCTGACATTTTATTTGAGACTTCTAACTGAACTCGCATCTTTACTAACTGCTTTCACTAAAAATGTTATACATACAGTTAAGTAAACAGCACGGAAATATCACATCATTAATTACACTGTCACTATACCTTTCACTCTGAGAACTGTGTCACCCCACAAAAGGCAACAGTCCAGAGAACGGCCATGCAAACACTGAAACCTGAATGAGAAGAACCACTCACATATTCTAAGGTTGAAAGACAGATGTGAGATGTCAACTTGACATTGCTAACTTGTCCCCAAGTATAGCTGACTTGCTGTTGATGAATTAAATGTATTTTTCAGTCTGCAGCATGCATAAAGAAACACTGGAATTATACAGAACTTTCTATGCATAAAAGTGAGATTTTGTGCCCACAAATCTTGATTATCTGAGATTAATAAAGACCCACAAATAAGTTACATTGTACTGGAGCATTAAAGCTTGGCACTCATAAACTCATATTGAGAACTTGGGAGAAGGGATGAAATCAAATTTAAAGGATACACAAATGGATATGTAAGACACTGGCAGTATTGGCAGAGATTTGTGAAGTCACCAAGGACATAAAGAGTTCACTACAACTGTTCACTAGTCAGCACATCTCTGAGTGCATTAGCTCCAGCTGAAGCACACCCAAATACACCATACCACATAGTTGCTTTCATGTTTTCATATGAATGAGAGGCAGAAAGATACGGTACTTGGTAACTTACAGTCACAATATCTGTGTGTTTGTATTCATGTGAAAGATATCAAGAGAAAGCATGTAAAGTGCTGCCCTGTATTTTGAGCTTGCATACAGCTATTAAGAAGAAGATTACCATATGTATGTAGACATATGTAGACATCAGGCCCTACCTACATACATACATACATGAATGAGACTTCTCTGGCATAGTATCTAAACCCAAAATTTAAATGACTGAACAAGGTATTTTGAAATAACATGTAGGATGGTTTTACTGCTAAGCTTCTGTAATATCTTTTGAATTTTCTGTGCCACTGCTAAATGAATGAAACAGCTTTGACTCATCCTTGGAGGCAATGTTTTTCCCAGTAAAGAGACATTCTTCTTTCTTTCCTAGGCTCTTGTATTTAAAGTAAAGCTTTGAGATATTATGGCATAGTAGTTCACAGTATCAGAAGATACAATCATACTCTATCAGATTCACATTTTCTATTGCTGGGAACAGTTGTATCACATAAATATGGCTTCCAAATTTAATTGTGGTATCCCCTAGAAGAAACTCTTTCATGGTCACTGCACATAGCAAAAGTCCTGGCCTGAGCGTGAGAAACCAAACACTAACATGGTCACCCCTCAGTCTGACAGTCCCTCCAAATATTTGTTGAACACAGCTCTGGTCACTTTCAGAAATCGTACCTGCAGTAACCAGACCACTTGATGTACTTCAAGAATTATTTTTTTCCGGCATAGACAATTAAATTGTTTACAAAAAAAAAAAAAAAAATCCTTCCCTAATTTATGTTCTTGGCTCCAAAATCAAATTTCCTGTTCCCATAGGGTACATAACAGTGTTCTAATAAAAGATCAGATTCTGCTTCCACTGAGTTGTTACATATCGAAACTGCCATTGTCAGTGCAAAAAGATTCAAGCACTAAGAAAAAAAAAAAAGATAAACAGATAAAAGGTAAGACAATTTCTCTGACTTTGTTTTGGGCCTTGGCTTATATATTACTGACAAAAACATTATGACTGTGTATGTTATTCAAATACAAAGCTCCTTCCAAGAATAAAATTAATGAAATAAATGAATAACTGATAGAATTAAACTGATTCTGAGTTAAGGAGTATGTGACAAAAATTGATTTAGCTCTGTTAGCTATTAACTGTTCAGAAAACTAATAGAAGATTAGACTGTTTCTGACAGTCCTACCTACAATAAATAAGTTAGTCAAGCACAAAAGCAGATTATTTCCTTGACAACTTTCTGTTTGCTAATTGTGGATTTGCTTGTCTAAAAATTACTATTTTTTTTTCCTAATCTCAATCATTTCATATTTTTCCCTCTGTATTGTGTATATAAAAGTGACGGATTTTTTTATCTAGTTCACCAGTTGGCTTTGATTGTCTTTATTATTTATACAACCGTGTGCAATTTATGCTCTTAAAAAGAAAGGTATCTTCAGAGTTTTTTGTGATGGAAATTTGCCAGATACCTCGTTGCTATATATTACTTTGATTATGGTATATTTAACAGCTCTGGCTGAGTGAACATGTGTTTTTCTATTTTGAACCATATCTTTTATTTTTGGAAGCCTTTATATGCTGGGTGATTCAGGTATTAAAAAAAAAAAAACAACTGTGGTTGTTTATAAAGAGATTTGCCCACTGGTGAATGACACAGCCTGCATTTTCTGAAATGCATCATTTCCTGCCCATTATTTCATTATCCTTTTCAGACACTCTGCGTAGCAGCCCCAGACCTGCAAGGTGTCTAGGCGCATGCTTTACCACAGCCATACGAATAGCTCAGTTGAAATATTCATTAATATATTTCAAGAAAAACTCACAGTTCTGATGAACATAACTCGCAATTCATCCCTACTGTAGCACTGTACTTCCACTGATCAGGAAAAAGATTACATTGTGCCCTTTAGGGAGAGTCAGCAGGGCACATCAGCTGCAGTGGGTCAGTAGGCAAGAGTTAACTGTCAAGCTGTTTTTTGACTGCAGCTGTCCATATCCTTAATTCTCTGTTGCTTTCATATTTCAGATTGAAAACCAATACTTCTACAGAGCAGCCACACAACGTCATTGTCCCTCAATACTAACTGGAAAGGGAGCCTAGAACAGTCTCTGAAAATTTAGAGTTTTCATCTTATTGAGATCCATGAAGCATACTTTCTAAATGCAACAGATGGACCACTACATTGCATAGTCTGCAGACAGCTGCTGCTCAGAGCTTTGTGACTTCACAGGACAATTTGTTTCAGGGTAGGATGACCTAAGAAAGAAAGGGCAACTTTTTCAAAAGTAGCCTCTAATTTACAGTTGCACTGTATTTGTGTGTCATATTTAGGACTTGCTTAGCAGGTTCTGAATCAATATGTAGCCTGAGAGTACAACCGCTTTGGAAATTTGATCCCAGGAATGGAAAATCAGACACTTAAAAACTAAGATACCCACAAATAATGTTTTCTATAGGGCACTTGCAAAAAGGAGTATGGTAGCTATAGTATGCTATTCCATAGCATAGTATGCTATTCCATTCCCTATTAGCTTCTGCTTGCATTTCTGGAAGTCCATAGGAAACAAACTGTCCATGTGGTGTTGGTGTTTAAATTTCTGTCCATTTGGTCCTAAGGTTTTTAGGAAGTTAGAAAAAAAAAAAAAAGAATATTTCTAATCATTCGTGTTTAGTATAGTTTCATAGTCCATTCAAATTATCATTTTATGGCTGTTTACAGATCTCAAGGAACCAAGTACACTGAGAGCGTGAATTGCTCAGAACTTACGAGACCGACATACATGAATGTAATCATAGGGGGGTTTAAGTATTCTGAATTATATTGACACGCTAAGTCTTTTTAAATTAAATATGCAGGTGGATATAGGAATTGTGGCTGATACTTTATACAGCTACATTTCATTACATTTGAGTGATTTCTGGATTCTCTAGAAAGCCAAAGGACTCGCAAGTAACCATCAACTTCCTTCTGTTTTGTAATGATATATCAAGCTTCCAAATTCCAGCTTATTTCACTTTCATTTTTTACCAGGAGCCTTGTTGAACAATGTTGCACACATGCCCCACATGAATAAAGGGAGTACTCTCTACTTTCTACCTTGCCCAGCGATAGTAATACCACTTTGCATTGCAAAAGTTACAGCTTTCTGTCTGAATTAAGAAAATCTCTTAAGAGTCCTTTGTGTTTAAGGGATATATGCTCTTTATGTACCAGTAAAACAGCAGGAAATTCTGTACCCAAAAATTATAATGTGGAGAATATCTTCAGTTTTCTATGACTTTGTCTTTTTGTGTGTGCATGTATTAGCAATTTATGAACATAAGTAGAATTATGGACACCACCTACAGCATCGTATTTGACAAGTTTTTTTTTCAGGTACAGACCTTTTATAATTGATGATCACCAGAAAATGTCACATTTGTATGTTTTTTTGTTTGTTTCTGATCTCCTAAAAATTCTTAAATATCAGAAAAAAACAAATGTATACTTTTTTATTGCTATCATCTCCACACATCTAGAAAAAGGCTGAGTTTCGTATTGGACTTTCAACACAGAAAATACTTCAAAGTGGCACAAATTTTTGTGGAGAAAGAGAGAGAGAGAGAGAGAAAGAAAGAAAGAAAGAAAGAGAAAGAAAGAAAAAGAAAGAAAGAAAGAAAGAAAGAAAGAAAGAAAGAAAGAAAGAAAGAAAGAAAGAAAGAAAGAAAGAAAGAAAGAAAGAAAGAAAGAAAGAAAAAAAAAAGAAAGAAAGAAAAAAGAAAGAAAGAAAGAAAGAAAGAAAGAGTATAAAGTCAGCTATACAGAGTTCCCTGAGAGAAAGAAGGCCTGCAAGTATTAAGAACAAATGCAGCATCATAGAATAAATCAAGCTGCAAGGGAACTCAGGAGGTCACCTGATCCAAATTCTTGCTTAAAGAGGGATCTATCTAATAGAAGACTAAGGGTCATTTAATAGAAGACTAGGATTGTGTAGTCAGTAACAAGAAGAAAACTTCTGCAGTGAGATGATCAATGCAGAAGGCTGGAGATAGAGTACAGCCATACAGTCAGCTTTTTAAGGAACTCAGAACCAAGGAACAGCATTCAGTCTCTTAGGTAAGACTCAGATTGGCTCCACTGATGAAGTATGATGACCATGTGATAGTGGCCTGTATTTAGTACTGGTTTGACACTTACAAGGTGTTCCATATTAGAAATCAACCATTGTGGGTTTTCTTTTTTGCTTTGCCTTTCCAACCAGCTACAGCTCATGGTCATCAGATTTGGTATTTTCTCTTTTTATCCTATTTTCCTCTGAACAAGAGTCCAGATTAAGTACTTCCATCAACTATGAGAAATTATCCTTTCACAGGCTAGATTCTTTCCTGACTATTTTTCTCCTGTGATGGGAACTAGGCTCAATTCTTCTGCTCTCCCCACTGACATGTTTCTGGATCTAGGCAAAACAGTAAAAAGACTGAAGGGACTTAAAATCATGGGCAGATTCAGAAGGCTCATATGCTTGGTGTCCCTTCCACTACAAAAGATAGTTGAACAATCTGATGGCAGATTCAATAACAAAAGAAAGTACTTGTTCACACACCGTTTAGTTAAGCTGTTAACTCCTAATCACAATATATTTTGCTGCTAAAAATGTAAACGGATTCAAGGAATTGCTAGACAGGTACACAGAAAGGAAATACACTTAAAATTTTAAGAACACAGAAAACCTCTCTGGCACAGAAAGCTGCTCATCTAAACACTGCAGAAGGATAGGGAAGTGGTTGGAAAAGTACCACTATATGCTTATCTTGTTTTTATACAATTCCTTAAGCATCTTCTATTGTTCTCAGTCAGAGACAGGAAGGACAAAATGAGCTTTGCATCTGGTCTAGCATGGTCATTCTTATGTATTGACAGTATTTTAAAGGGGTTCTCTTTAATGGGAAGCAAGCTGATTATTCTCATCACACTGTTAGCAGTTTTATTCATTTTGTGCAGCAAAACAACTCTTAGTAATTGCTTTTTTTTACATGGAAGGAAAAGTACACAAATTGTGTCAAGAGGAAGAGAAAAGTACAGACAGAAATTTCCTCTTTATCATGTTTTAACTCCTTTAACTGTGGGTGCAGCATGGAACCAGCTACTTTTCAGTCAATTACCTAACATTTATTCAAGATTGTGTTATATTCACTTCTTCCTATAATAAAGTCTCCAATCCTGTAAATATGTCTGGTACTCTTTATTCATATATAGATGACGTTCCTCTACATTACTACCATACATTGGCTGTTTGATAGTATGTGTTGTTTGCTGATGCTCAGTAAACCAAGTGATCTCATAGAATATCTTGAGTTGGAAGAGACCCACAAGGCTCATCAAGTACAGCTCCTACCTAAAAATCAAACCATATGCCTGAGAGCATTGTCCAGATGCTTGAGTCCAAATTGCTTGAACTCTGGCAGACTCGATGCTGTGACCACTGCCCTGGGGAACCTGTTCCTGTGCTCAACCACCCTCTTGGTGAAGAACCTTTTCCTAACATCCAGCCTGAACCTCCCCTGTCACAGCTCCATGCCATTCTCTTGGGTCCTGTCACTGTCCCCAGAGAGAAGAGATCAGCACCTGTCCGTCTGCTCCCCTCATCGGGAAGCTGTAGGCCATGATGAGGTCACCCCTCAGACTTCTCTGAGCTGAACAAACGAAGTGGCCTAGCCATTCCTCATACATCTTCCCCTGTATCACTGAGCTTTCTACTCTTCTTTGTTTGTCATATTTTTCACTTTTGCATTAATTGCTAATAATATTAATTACTGCAGGTTACAGACACACGTTAAATAGCCCAAGGTCTATCCTTCTCTGCTTCTCTGGGTTAATATTTTTACTTCAGTCCCTTTTTTGCTTGTTCATATTAAAATAAGCACTATGATAAGCAGCAGAAATAATGAAACCTTGTTCCCTGTGGATTTGCATGCAGTGGTAAGACTTTTTGATGTCTACTAAGTTTGTGAGCATATGTGAGGTCTGAATAATATTTAGGGCATACACCTGCACATAACTGCCATAATAGAAATTCTCTAATCAAACGGACTTCTAAGACTATAGCTTTTCTTTTGGTCAGTACCTCTACCTATCCCCCATTTTCATGAAACTTTTAGAAACATATTATCTTTAAAACATGTAGCCTTTTATCACATATGGTTGACACTCGACAATCTCAAGGGTTATTGGGTCCAGCGTCCACAAGACTGACAGTGTCGTTTCACAAGTCATTTCTGTATTCAAACAGACTAAAAACAGGCAATGCTTTTTGTTGAACCCAGATAGTTTTAAAGTCTATTTGACCACTAGGAACTGTCTACTCAGTTATGCGTTGAACTTGTATAGTAGTTCATGTTTTATTTATAGAAATGGCAAGCCACAGAAACTAGACGTATGTTTATTTTTTTTCCATGTCAAGAAGCCTTTCTGTTCCTCTCCTTATTATTGGTGTTTTTGTCTGTGTGTTTTGAGAGAGAAGAGCACTGGTGCCCTTCCTTCTCATTTCCTCCATGCCTTCTTTTTAACTTCAAAGCAAAGAAATTAAGAAACTATTTAATGAACTGAAGAATTCCTTACCTTTGTTCAATATTTCAAGTTTTTTAAATAATTCAAAAGTCATTTGAATTCAGTTTTCAGCTCTTTGACCTGTGATCTTGCCATCACTTGAAAGTGAAAGGAAATACTTTCTAAGACAAGAATGTTTTCAACACCACAGAGAAAGTGATCTAATATTCTTGGCCACTTATAAAGTTCATCTCTCTACCTATGAAATAAAACAAATTTGAAAAAGCTTATTTCCCACTGTCATATATTTAAAGTCTGACATTATACACGGAAATTAGGTGCACTCTTAATCATACCTAATCATCAAAAATCCTTCTGGTTTTGATTTTAAGCAGGCAGAAAATTAACTTGTAAGATGTACAACTTGATTATCTACTTTGAACCTAGCATTGGAGAGCTGGGTGATCACCAACCACAGGAAATTTAAAAAAAGCAAGTGCCAGGTCCTGCACCTGGAACGGGGCAACCCTGGCTATATGTACAGACTGGGCGACGAGACGCTGGAGAGCAGCCCCGCAAAGAGGGATCTGGGGGTTGTGGTTGACAGCAAGTTGAATATGAGCCAGCAGTGTGCCCTGGCAGCCAGGAGGGCCAACCGTATCCTGGGGTGCGTTAAGCACGGCACTGCTAGTCGGTCAAGGGAAGTGATTGTCCCGCTCTGCTCTGCGCTGGTGCGGCCTCACCTTAAGCACTGTGTGCAGTTCTGGGCACCACAGCACAAAAAGGACGTGAAACTGTTGGAGAGTGTCCAGAGGAGTGCAACGAAGATGGCGAAGGGCCTAGAGGGGAAGACGTATGAGGAGCGGCTGAGGTCACTGGGCCTGTTCAGCCTGGAAAAGAGGAGGATGAGGGGAGACCTCATCGCGGTCTACAGCTTCCTCACGAGGGGGAGTGGAGAGGCAGGTGATCTATTCTCTGTAATCAACAGTGATAGAACCCGCGGGAACGGTGTTAAGCTGAGGCAGGGGAAGTTTAGGCTGGACATCAGGAAGAGGTTCTTCACCAAGAGGGTGGTTGCACACTGCAACAGGCTCCCCAGGGAAGTAGTCACTGCACCAAGCCTGTCTGAATTTAAGAAGCGATTGGACTGTGCACTTAAGTCACATGGTCTAAACTTTTGGGTAGACCTATGCGGTGCCAGAAGTTGGACTTGATGATCCTTATGTGTCCCTTCCAACTCGGGATGTTCTATGATTCTATGCAAGAAAAAGCAAGGAAAAGTTAAAATATGCTAAATACAAACACAATAGGCTTCCTTAAAAAGATTTCCGAGTCAGAAACCTACTAGGCATACCTTATAAAATTTCCCTCCAGCTTATTTTCCTTGTATTAGACAACCTAAAATATTAAGGTATTCATCATCTGATGAAAATTGTAGGAAAAACAGACAAATGCCAAAGAAAAATCTATTATTAATGCCACAATTATGACTACAATCTGTGGAGTCTGGTCTTTCAACATCATTTATGATTTTCATGGAATCATAGGATGGCATGGGTTGGAAGGGACCTTAAAGATCACAGAACCACAGAATCACAGAATGGTTGGAAGGGACTGCTGAAGATCGTCTAATCTGACCCCCCTGCCAAGCATGATCACCTAGAGCACCTTGCGCAGGATAGCATCCAGGTGGGTTTTGGATATCTCCTGAGTAGGAGACTCCACAACCTGTCCGGGCAACCTGTTCCCATGCTCTGTCACCCTCACAGTAAAGAAATGCCCTCTCATATGCAGATGGAACTTCTTGTGCCTCAGTTTGTGCCTGTTGCCTCTTATCCTGTAGCTGGGCACAACTGAAAAGAGTCTGGTTCCATCCTCTTGACACCCTCCCTTCAGATATTTATATGCATTGACGAGAGCTGGGAGGAGTGGCTGATGCCTCAGAGGGCTGTGCTGCCATTCAGAGGGACCTGGATAGACTGGAGATATGGGTCGAGAAGAACCTCATGGAATTCAACAAAGGCAAGTGCAGGGTCCTGCACCTAGGAAGGAATAACCCCAAGTACCAGTACAGGCTGGGAGCTGATCTGCTGGAGAGCAGCTCTCCAGAGGAGGATCTGAGATTCCTGGTGGACAACAGGCTAACCATGAGTCAGCAATGTGCCCTTGAGGCCAAGATAACCTCATTCCAACCCCACTGCCAAGGGCAGGGATGACACCCACTAGAGCGGGTTGCCTAGGGCCTCATCCAGCCTGACCTTGAACATCTCCAGGGACAGGGCATCTACAGCTTCTCTTGGCAATCTGTTCCAGGGCCTCACCACCCTCTGAGTGAAGAATTTCCTCCTAACATCAAATCTCAAATCTCAATCTCCCCTCTCTTAGTTTAAAACTGTTCCCCCTTGACCTATCAAAATCTGCCTGTGTAAAAAGTCACCGTTGATATTTTTTTGTAAGCCGCCTTTAAGTACTGAAAGGACACAACGAAGTCTACCTGGAGCCTTCTCTTCAGGCTGAACAGCCCCAGCTGTCTCAGTCTTTCTTCATAGGAGAGGTGCTCCAGCCCTCTGATCATCCTTGTGGCCTCCTCTGTACCCACTTTTCATACTATAGATCACATTTGACTACAAATGCCATCTTTTGTCTCTTTTTGCTATATGCTCATGCGTACTACCTTCCTTCCAAATCAGAAAATAATCATAAAAACATTAACTGATATGATTGTTCCTGACGATTTATCAGACAAAAGTATTAATCGATAATACTGTAATAAATACAAAGAGGTGCACATCAAATATCCTAAGGAAATATGTGGTTACCTACAATGTTAAGTGATATAATGACAATGAACTTCAAATACATTGGATTATTTGAACTCATTAATACTGGCACATAAAACATGGAAGTGCAGATTTAAAATCAGACTTTTCTTAATGCTTTTTGTGGAGCTAGAGAATATGTAGAAACCAGACATGTGGCTGTCAGTAAGCAGGGGATTAATATGCTGTCCTGCCTGCAGAAGACTGCCAAAGCATTTGTGAATGCGTTCACTTTGCACTTCACCTACAGTGCAAATACATGTGTTTCATAATGGATGCAACATATATTTTTCATTATGAGAAAACATTTTCAGATATTTGTTCTGGACATTTTTCTCATTGTGTCTTGCACACTGCTGAGTGATCTGCAGCAAAGGGAAATACAAACTAGAGTCATAAATATGTGGGGAAATGATTATGCATCTTATTATGCTTCTCTATTGTGACTAACGGCTAGATAACAAAGACAAAAAAGGTACCATCTCATGAGCATCACCAGCAGGTTCCCGGCTGACCATGGTTGTTGGTGTAGTATATGACTGTTGGAGCAAACCTGCTTAGATTCTTTAAGAAATCCAAACACCGTTCTTAGCAGGGTTGAACATAAAGGTAGATAAAGACATTATTTTTGGTTTATGATACCCAGTACAGAAAAACAGAATTAAAAATTAGCATTATAAACTCTGAGTGAAACTTTGTTGGTGTGTAATGTATTGTTAGTAAAAGACACATTGTGAATTTGTAATGATAATTTATATTCCTTTTCACCTTCCCAAAACTCATAGGGGGTGGGCTCCAAACTAGCAGATAAATAAGTAATATGGCATGGACTTGTGGTAAGACACAAAGCCCAGGAAACACAACTGAAGTCTGGTGAAGAGCTCTGGCGAAACCCTTTATCCTCCATTTCTGGCATTTATGTTGGGTGAGCCTTATTGGCATGTAATAAATTTATCACTTTGATCCAGTGAAAAAAAATAAGATATGTAATTGCTTATTTTTAATAACAGATCTTACCTAAGGTTCTCCCACCTTCTTTGCACAGTCTCTGCTATGTAGTATAGTACAGCTGGATGAAAAAAATGTTTAATTCCAGGTGTACAATTTGCAGCCAGACATTTGTGTTGTAAGTTTTATGATTATATGATTGGTAATTAAAGAAGAATACAGTGTCATATTGTTTACGGTCACAAGATGATTATGAATACATTAACTGTGACATGGTGTTAAGGTGTTATTTGTGCTTGGAATTTCCAATATTATAAATGTGATGGAATAGCTTCACATGACAAATATTCAATATTCTACGTCAATGCAAGTAGTCAGTAAAATTGTGCAACCATGTGGGTGCAGGAAAAAAGATGACTCATATACAGATGTGCTGATGATGAATTCTTCATCACTGCACACAACCTGGGGCACATCAGGAACCAAACAAGTATTCAAATAACCACCATATTTCTAACTGGACAGAATCTTGCAAAAAAATGACATAACCTGTCTTCAGCTCCTATTTAAACAGTTTTTGCTGGATATAAGAAAAACCCATAGAAATATCCTTTGGGAATTAATTCCTCTGAAAAATAACAACTGAAAAAGCTACTGACTTAACTCCAAAATATCCCACTTCCCTTCCAGGTGGGATCTTTGCTGCTAGTACTAATATCTGCAAGAAGTTGTGTAGGTTGGTATTGTTTATCTTCTAAAAGCTTCTAAAAACTTACTTCATTCTATGAGTCTAATTCATGGAGTCTCTGCAACTTATCTGTCCCAGAAACAAGGCAGCATTGCATCATTGTCCAGAAAGAAGAATGTGAGAGGGCAAGTGCCATGTTCCAGTTCCAGATTGTTAATCTGTACATTACAGTATAACCTAATGTAAACCTGTAAAAGTGGAATAAAGTTCTTCAATTCTGAGAGAGCCCTAATGAAAATCTTCAAATTATTGCAAAGAACAATAGAAGTTTCAAGAAGGAATTAATGCATGCCTGAGAGAAAAAAAAAATCCCAGTTTTCATTTTATCTAAAATTCACAGGTGATATTTTGACACAGTTGACTGAACTTAGTCACTAGATCTTGATTACAGTTTGGCATTTCCTTCTGTGTAGGCTGATCCATAGGGAATGCCGTTCATACTAACACTGAATTAGAGCAGGATGACTCAGATGACTAATCAGCTTTCCTTTTTCTTATTAAGAAGTAAATGTTTGGCTTCTCCAACTGCTGAAGTGATGATTGTCAAGCCTATGTTATAACTCACATAGTTTTGGTCACCCCTGACTCACATTTTAAGAGAAGGAAAGTAAACTTGTAATCTATGATCTCTTACACAGCTATGTAACTGACAAACACAAATAACAATACTGCATCCTGTGTTTTCTGTTTGCCGTAAAGTCCTTGTCATTTGAGAGAGATTTTTTTTTCCTTTCCTGTTTCTTTCCAATCAAGATTTGTCCCTAGTTTCAAATCAACCTTAAGCGCATGGTTTATGGGTTCTGACAGTAGCTCATACTGCTGTCAAATTGCCACTGAAACCAGAGCACACGAATTTTGCTAGGTAAATCTAGTCACATCCTAAACAAGAAGATAGCACAGAATCTACAGATGAACCATGTCTCTAATCTTCAGTCCAAAAAATTGCTGAATTTATGAACCAAGTTGACTAAAATAAAGAAAAAAATCCACTTGTAAAAATCTCGTCTTAATTAAACATGGAGCTTGTTTTTCTTTCATAAATAGGTAAATCGCAACAGAAAGGCAGCCAGAGTACAAAGTATGTGATCACTGTCATGAAATGTACAAGGTAAATGGACATAATGAACCTAGTTAACCAAATATCAACTAAAGGCACGGTGATTCTAAACAGATAAAAACTGTCACTCTCCCAGCTTCGAACTAAGTAGATCTCCCAACATGGAAAGGTTACTAGTTATGGGGAAGAGTTTAGAAAATTAATGACATTAAAAATGAGATTCATTGGCAACTGTAATTCTAACTCCACTAAGCATCGCCAGAGGCCTGACATGAAGAAACAAGTACTATTTCAAGCAGGCTGCAAAGCCAAGGGACAGATTAACATCTGTCGGAATCATCTACAGTCGAGATTCTTATTGATCTTTGAATGCCACAAGTCTTTATAACATTTACTTTCTTTTTTTTTTTAATCACAAATCTGTGGATTTATTCTTAAATTTTAAATACCCTTCCCTATATTTCAGCTGTATGTTTTAAAATTAACTGGGTGTGATGTAGCTAAGTGTTAAAAGGCAGGAGAAGATGTAGTTCTTCTGAGTTATACACTGTCAAGCCTGGCCTTGTATGTAAAAGAGGAGCAGGGAGCAGTTCTGTTGCTGTAGCTAGCACTGCTGTTACTAGCCTCCAAACTGTTGATGTTCATGTTTAGACTAGGTTGCTGTGGATTTTGTTTCTGCCTTATCCCTGTCTATCATTATTAACAAGATTAAGACTTTACCCACATTCTTCTAATTAAAATGCCAGAATTCTGGGAAGAGATTGCAAGTCTTCTTTTAGCAAAGTAATCGGGTATTATCAGCATATCTGTGAGTCCAAGCTACCACTTCTTAATATCAAAGTTTGCACAAAGTTAGCACTTATCCATGCAAGCCAGAGAATATACTTTAGACAAAGCATTGTGTTATCTCTGAATATATAACTCATTATCCACACTGGTTAGAGTAGCAGGTTTCATTTTGTAGTATGGGCATCAACAGCATTTGCATACTGTAGTTTAGCTGCAGTGCTGCCTCAAACTGATGAATTCACAGGTTTTGGAATTGCCAGCCTTCTCAATAGTTTAGGTAACCAAAGGTTCTTCACATCTTGCTTGGGACGTGATCACTTGTGTGCAACATTTTTCCCTTATTAAACTGTAAGAAGCATGTCCTGAATTTCAAGCTGTATTGCAGTTACCAGCTGTAGCTTTTCAATATTATTTACCAGTTATTAATTCTGTAGATTCTCATTCCTATAACAAGTTACTACCACAGGATTTTCAAAAGCGCCTCCTCCCACTTTGTCTCCTTCCTCTGTAACTTTTGTATGGTATGTGAAACAGTACTAAAATAAGTTTTTTCAGTTTCTGCAAGACTGTTTTGAAGAATGTACGGTGAGAATTTTTGTTTTTTTTGCAGCAGTTTGGTCATCCCAGTTCCAAGAATGTACACATTCAATCTACTGATAGTTCTAACTCTGTAAATGGAAAAAGATTCATACTTAATATAATAAAAGACCTTGGAACAATTATGCACTGGTAAGCACAGTGACAATAATCTTCCAATCCTGGCCTATTTTTATTAGAATAACTGCACTTCAAACCCTGCATACCAGGAAAGTCAATGAACCACAAGGTAGTTTAAGTGTGAATAGTGCAACAACATTAATGATTAGCATCACTTTGCAATTTAGGCATTCAAATTTGTTCGGACTGAGAACAAGGCCAAACAGAGTTCTAGAAAAAGTGTGGAAACATGCAAGAGCACAACTAAAAGGAAAGAGATGGATCTTCCCCATTATACTTTTTGACTGTAGGAAAAAATGCATTCAGTAACCAGATCATGTTGGAATACAGGAAATCAACACGTAAGAACATTCATTTGACAAGGGTAATTGCTAGGTCCTGCACTTGGGCCATAACAATGTGATACAGCAGTATAGGCTTGGGGAAGATTGACTAGAAAGTCGCCCAGCAGAAAAGGACCTGGGGGTGCCAGTCAACAGCCAGCTGAACATGAGCCAGCAGTGTGCCCACGTGGCCAAGAAGGCTATTGGCATTCTGCCTGCATCTGAAACAGCAAGGCCAGCAGGACTAGGGAGGTGATTGTCCCCTTGTACACAGCACTGGTGAGACCACACCTCAAATATTATTTTAAGTTTTGGGTCCCTCACTACCAGTAGGATTTTGACTTGCTCAAGCATGTGCAGAGAAGAGCAACAAAGCTGGTGAAGAGACCAGAGAACAAGACTTACAAGAGAACAATTCCCTACTGAGGGAATTGGTGTTGTTTAGTCTGGAGAAGAGGAGGCTGAGGGAATACATCATTGCTCTCTACAACTACCTGAAAGGAGGTTGCAGCAAGGAGGGTGACAGTTTCTTTTTTTCAGGTGACAAGTGATAGGACACAATGGAACAATCTCAAGTTGTGCCAGGGGAGGTTTAGATTAGGTATTAGAAATAATTTTATCACAGAGAGGGTGGTCAAGCATTGGAATAGGCTGTCCAGGGAAGTAGTGAAGTACCCATTCCTGGAGGTATTTAAGAAATGGTCATATGGTTCTATGATCCTTTTTAATACTGTTACCTCCTGTATACCTGAGAGTCCTTTACCGAGAGAACAAAGTGCAAAAAAGTCTTAGTTTAAATGAAGTTCAGGCTTTAGCAACCTCTGCTTGAGAACCGGAAACAGGGATTTGAACTCACCTATCAACCTCAACAATTCTTATGAATCTGAACTTCACAATACACTTGTCATAGGAACATTTTAGGGTTCTTACAATCATAGAATCATTGAATCATCTAGGTTGGAAAAGACTTTTTAGATCATTAAGTCCAACCATCAACCTGACATTAAGTCCCATCACTAAACCATATTCCTTAATGCTACGCCCATACATTTCTTAAATACCTCCAGGAATGGGGACTTCACTACTTCCATGGACAGCAATATTAAAAAGGATCACCTCTTTTCTTTACACTTTTCTGTTTAACTGTCCTCGTACATAGAATAACCAGGAGAACTGCTCAAAGACACAGGCATTTCAGGGACAGCTGCAGACTGCCAGCAAGGGAAGACATCTTGCACACTGTATCATCATTCACTTCTCTCTGCATATTGCACTGATCATCAGTCAAGCATTGCACAAGGTGATGATGTTACAGGGTGGTCCGAGTGGGGTCAAAACCCAAAGGTCCACTGGTTCCACCTTAAATTTAATTTCACCCTAAATGTCTGGGTGGAGAAGAAAAGCCTCCTGTCTTAAAACATTCACAGCAGCTGCCTCCTCTCAAACTCAGACATAATACAAAGACAGAAAACTCCTACTCACCCTCTGCTCATTGGGTCTGCACCCAGGAGACCACACCATACAGCTAAAATACTGACTCAATTCAAACCATCTTTGCTCTCTGGGAGCATTAATCAGATGTTTTGTGTAACAGCTGCCTGACACACTAAGGACACTGGGAGCTTTGCACAGTGAAGAAGTTTGAACTGTATTTTTCTGGCCTCATAGCTTTAGTGTCAGGGTCTCAAGTAAAGCAGAGCTGAGATTCTCAGAGCATAGGAATGAGGTAACCTAAATCAAGGCACTGTGCTTTCTTATTCAGTTCACGGAAAAGCAGTTTGAATTATTTTTTCTGAATATATATTTTGTTGCTAATGTAAAGAATCCATTGTTTTGTTACTACCTGTCTTTATGGTTGCCAGCAGTTGTCTAGCCTTGCAGCAGTGCATATCGCTGTGCAATTGATTAATGCAGTAATGAGTAAATACCTTCCACAAAAGATGAAAGCTGAGATGCATAAGACAACAGATATCCATTACTGCAGCGAGGACTGGGTAGAGAAGCAGCTTTCCATGAGGCAGCTTATCTCAGTATTTGAAAGGAGAAGGTAGGGAGACTTGCAGATAGAGGAGGGAACACAGTCAGAAGCCACGTGCAGCAGACTAAATGCTTGGAGCTGGAAAGCAAACAAAAGAGTATGTTAAGACATTGGCATGACCTGGCATGACCTGGAGCAGGACTGTATTCCAGAGAATACAAAATGTTACCAGTGTGAAGACACAGCATCTGTTTCCACACATCCTGAACAGGTATGGAAATCAAGTTTGCAATGTTTTACAATTAACAAAGACAATCTTCTAGCCTGGTAACTGTTCAGACCAGAAAACATACGGGGGGGGGGGGGGGGGGGGGGGGGTGGAGCAGGTGTGGAGCATTTTGCATAATGTTAACACATTTACAGAGAAACCATACTTTAATGTCAAGTAAGTACCAAGTACAAACATACAAAGCATGAAAGTACATGGGCAAAGTAAGGAAGTCAATTTCTAAAGCTATAATTTGAGTTTTCTAGTAGCAATTTCCATACAGTCAAGTAAAGTAAATCATTAGAGAAGGAATTCAATCATTGAGAAGTCTCCATAGGTCTCATGAAGGTAAAAGACCTGATTTAGAAATAAGAATGAATATCTGAGAAGTTTTTGTTTGTTTGTTTGCTTGGTTTTTGTTTTTTTTAAAGCAAGGAGCGGGGAGCAGTGGGGGACAAGGGAGAAAAGGAACATAGCTAGTTGTTAGAGAAAGAAACTGCTCAGTAAGAATTCAATGCTACTCTTCAGGTTCTTCACTTGCTACAAAAGTAATTTCTACTGATAGACCAAAAGCTAGTGGTGAGGCCCATTTAAAATGACTTACCATTTTTTGATGGAAGATGCTACATAGCAAAGTAATATTCCGTTTCAGTATGGATTATTTCTCTACTATCTCAGAAATCCCTTAAGGAATACAGGAGCATACCCATTTTGTAAGATGGGAGTTTTATTTTGCAATCCTTTGTCTATATCTTCTCATTATTTTTTAATGGAAAAAATCCCACCTATCACTGTGAACTGCTCTGGCTACAAAACGTTTATGAACTACAACCAGATCCTCAGCTGTGGTACAACATACGTTTTAAGTTTCTCTCAACTCTAGCCTTTTTTGCTGCCTCCTTTATGTATTTTGACTTGCCAAATACAGATATGCTTCAATTTCCCTTTTGCATTTTCAGAATTCTTGCCCCATTAAAATATCTTTGATGCTTTTTATCGGTATGAAGGCATTGGAAAACTTGTAGATAGTAAAATTCCTTTTTGAGCTAAAGAATGAATGGAACAGGAAAGCCTAAAACACACAGACACCAGTTATTAAAAGTCATGCAGATCCTGGCCATCATTTCTGCATATTATTTGTACTTACATAATGTTATTTTTCAAGTTCGGAATCTAGCGAAACATTACACATGATGGAATCTACACTTGAGAATCTGTTCGTGATATATCAGCTTATTTTTATTTTCATCTTTTTTGGAGTTACTGCATTTTATGTGTTACACTACAAGATGTGTCCAATCTCTAAAAATCTCATTGGTTTCCTATTTCTTTGCATCCTGGTGGAAAAATGGAAAATGATAACAAAACCAAAAATTATGAGCTTGAATAAAAATAAAATGTTAGTATTGCTCTTAGGATTCAGCTGGTTCTTATTAACCAGGGTTTGGACAAGAATCAAGATTTATATTCCCTTCTCAATAGCTGGAATAAGATCATTAGTTGGAAAAGCTCACTGGCCCTCAAAGACATTGTATTTTTCTGCCTTAACTACTTTTGGCTACAAGATGGGATGCTTACATTGTAGTATGATTACCCTTGTACTTTCTCTCTCAGATTAATTCCAGTTTGATTTTGATAGTTTCATAAATATGAATCTGAAATTCCAGTTCTTTCATATAGTATAAAACATCTTTTTAGTTCTCTAGGTTTCCTCTCCATTTCTAGTCATTTTGTATTGGAAACCTCAGGACCAAATATATCAAGATAAAAACCTGGCTTGACACCTGGCAGAACAAGCTCAAGAACCATTTGTAGAAATTATCTGTAGAAATAGAGAAGGAAAAAAAAGCGGGTGTAATTCTTACACCCACCCTCATGCAGTTCTTGAGGATTCCCTATTTCCTGTAGCAAAAAGGGAATGACACATCTTCTTGTGTTTGGACAGGTGAGCATAGGTGAGCAGCAACCTTGCATGCTGGCAGGTGGTTGGGCAGGATGGAGTTATCTGTCTTCATAGATCTCCAATGCATCCAACTTAATATGAGTGGGATGAATTTATCCCATTTATGCTGCAGTAGTTTTCCCGTCAGTTAGTGCCTGAGATTTTAGTCACTGCTTCATGCCAGTGAATTAGGATTTATGAAACCCTGGTGTCCTACAAAATATATATATAGTTTGCAGTCCATATCGAAAGTACCAAACCAATCCTCATATGTCAAGCCTTAATTTTAGGATTTTCTTAAATAGATGATAATATATAGATTATATGCAACTGTAGTATGCTCAGATAGCCAGCATTTTTATTTCTTACTCACTTACTTTTACCAGTTTTATTCCATTGAGACCACTGACTTCAGGCCAGTCAGGTTCACATGATCCTTCTAAGGTTGGTTTCTGTCATTTATTTTCAGAGAGATTTCTCTCAAGTGACCGTTATTTCATTTTTCCTTCACTGTATTTAAAGAAATTTTTATCCTGACAAAGATCTGGATCTGGTATCTTTTATTTGCTGAATGTCAGTTTGTTATCTTAAATATGATAGAATTTCCTCTTCTGTCAGGGCGGCTATGTGCATGTTTATCATTGTGTAACAAGTCAGCCTATCACAAAAAGAGCTGTATCCCACTGCAAGTTTTTACTGCTATGGTCTCCTTCACATCATGTAATGTCTTCTAAAGAAAGACACATTTTAAATGACTGCTGAAGACTAAATTCCCGTAAGCATATTCTACATGTCAGAGAAGTCTCTATTGTGTTTTACAATTCAGTAGTTACAAAATAAGCCTTTTAAAACTTGAGCTCTGTGTGTCCTGTGCAAGAATCTTCTCATTGTTGTGCTCTTCTGTCAGTCTCCATCATCTACTGCAAGAATCCAGCACCTGTTTCTGCAGCCTGGATCTCTCCCACCAAACAGTTTCATTCAGCTCCCTGCACAGAATAATTGGCTCATCAATGAAACTAGAAAGGTGATGGACAATAAAGTCCCAAAGCATTTTTTGGGGGGGCCCAAAACATGTTCAGAAAACAAAGGAATTGTACTCCTTTGTTTCACTACTTATGGCTGAGGTTTCAGGACAAGAAAAATGGGGTTTTAGGAGACCTCTGTGTTGCTGGGAATTCATCCTCTGACGTGGGCCCTGGGAAGACTAGTGCAGTGATAGTATTATCTGAAGGCTGCTTCTCTGCAGAGGCACTAGCAATTGAAACATTTATGTACTGGTTCCAGAGGATAGCAGTGACAAAATTAGGCTCCTGCAGATAAGCCATTCCCATTACTTATGCCCCAGTAAGCATAAAATAAAGCTTAAGTACAAATGTTTTCCAAATTGTTATCAGTTTCCAATTTGGTGTCTCCTCATCACCCTGCAGATCATCATTCATAGCACTCTTTTCCTTTAACTATCCAAAATAGACACAAGCATCACGGGCTATCAAGCATTCTTGTTATTATCATTGCCTAGACTAAACTCGAATCAGAAATCTAGGAGCAGATAGGTCCATGTTTGTAGCACATCCTGTGATGGTGATGATCATGGTGACACGATGTATGATAATTGCTGCAGGGCAGCATTTTTCTCAGCGTACTGCTCTCCCTATAAATACTCAGAGCATTTTGGTACTAGAGGCCTTTAGAACAAAAGGAAGTGCATGAGACACAGGTAGTTCCAAATGGCTCTTCAGCGAACATAAATCTCTTTATTGACAGGATGAGTCACAGTACATGTAATAGAGGAATTAAATCTTGAGTCCATTAGAAATTCTTATTTTCTTGCTCATCAGCTAAGATCAAGAGAAAGTTGAAATGCAGTGCCTCTGACACTGTTCTTAGTCATAATGGCTTAAGGATTCCCTTCAATGCCTTCCAGGTCTCAGAATTTTTTTTTCCCTCCATTGCTATTGCAAAATCTTAATCCGGATACCGGTTCAAAGTGAGGGTGTGCCAGTAGACACTTCCTCTTTAACAGCAACCTCAGCATCAACTGCCTCCCTCATTTTTCCTTTAACCAGAAGCAGTGATATAAAACTAATACACTACTTGTTGCTTGTTTTGGTGACCTCTGTAATCCTATTTGCTGCATAGACATCCAAGCATATAATCCATCACTGCAAATAACATCAGAAAATAAGTGGCAGTTTACCAGCTGCAAATCATCAGCTAAAAGTAGCCTTAGCACAGCACACATTCCCCATATTGTGTAATTACAGAGAACTACACAAACTTCACTGATGGTTCAAACCCTATATAGTATGAACCTCTTCTTTTGTCATTCTTGTATAAAGCAACCACTCCTCAGCTCTGAAATGGAGAAGTATTATCAGATACTTTGGGGACTGTTCTCACAAGCATACTCCCTTGTTCTTCCACACCTTCTGCATGAACTGCATGAGAGTTGAGAGTTTTGATGTTATTTGCACAAGGGAGCTCACTTCTGAAATGTGCTTCATTTCATAAGTTCAAAATACATAAGCATTTCTGTAATCATGAAGACAAAAAGATTCAAATGTCCTGCTTTCTGTTTATTTTTTTGCACAACCATAAAATCCGACAACAACTTTAAGAATGACAGAAAACAACATTCCAAATTGTATCATCCTTTAGACTACAACATTCTATGCCTATGTTTATTGCCTAAGGTTATTTCTATTCAGAAAAGTATCTATTTGCTGTATTTGAGCCAAACTGAGCATTAATTTATCTCTTCCTTTACAAGTTCAGGAGCTCCTTTAATGGAATCTGGTGACTGTGCAATTAGAAAGCTGTACAGCTTCCTCCATCAACATAAGGTACCAAAAATATTCTGTATTACAGACAAATATACTTCATTGTTACTAATTTTTATCGATAGTAATATCACATTAATAGACCAATTCAATTCTAGTGCTTCACTTTACATTGTCAGGTAAAAAAAAAAAAAACAACACAAACCTCAAGACTTACGAGACAAGTAAGTCTCACACATTATCATTGGTTCCTGTGATCTAACAGCCTAATTACTCTTCACTACCAAATGCGTATTTGAGTGTTCCGCAAGTCGTTTTTGCTGAAATGGCATGGATTGGAAATCATTGTAGGACTTGCATTTTTCATTTAAGAATACCGCAGTATAAGCTGATAGTATTCATCTCAAGAGTCCTGTTTTTTTTTTGTTTTTTTTTTTTTTCTCCTAGCCGTATCTAAACAAACTGGTTATATCTTGAGAACTCCAATGTGTGTAAAAAGTCTACGTAAAATAACTTTAATTCAGTGGGTTTGAAAACATCTTAGTATTAAAAGACGTTTCGAACCTTAACGCTTCATTTCTTAAATTGAATTTAATACATAAAGATGGTAAATCAGCACTACACAATTCCAAAAATTAAGCCTTAGCCATTTTTACTTAACTTAATTCTAATTTAAACAAATCCTGTAGTCTCTTGTATAGATACACAGCTGTAGATTGGCTACATCAGCAAAAGTTTTTTTGTGGACACAACAATGCACACAAAAGTAAAGCAAATAATAGTGTTCCCACTCCATATAATGGAAATCTTCAGAGAATTAATGTGTAGGTAGGATTGCCATTTCTGAACTCTAATATCTCTACATTGATTCTGTCTCCCTATAAAGTGTGAATTGCACATGGAATAAGAAACAAGTAATTAGGTATTTCTGTGTAATTGGGGGAATAAAGAAAACAGATCACTTTCAGCTCAGAAAACTGTAATTTCAATGTGCCTGTGATCAAAAATGTGTGCAACAAGTACTAAGTGCCTAGAATAAAACTGATACATAATTGGAGCTTCAATCATGCAGTGCAGACAACAACAAAAAGGCTTCTCAAAGCATTTTGGAAAAATTTTGTTCCTTCAGTTCAAGCAGCAGCAAACTCTATGCATGCTGGGGATGGTCCCACCTGCTCAGTACTTTGCCAACAATTATGTGATGTGTCTGAATTGTCCTGTTATAAACCCAAGGCTCGGTCTCAGTTTTCACTTTCATGCTGGTAGAACTGTAGCACAGCAGTATGGAATTAATTACTGACTGCTCCACCAGGTTTTTGTTTATTTTCCTGGTCTTTCAAGTCTCCCATCAAAAGCTTTGACAAAGCTTTAACCTCTAACAAATGAATAATGAAGAAAAGGGTTTTCCACTGTCTTTTTCCACTTTCTGCTCTCCATCCCATCACAACACTCACATTCATCTAAACTGTGTGGCAATCAACATTCAGATCACACAGTTACCAAAAGCTAATTGGAAGAATTGAGCCTTACTGGGTCCTGCATCTGGGGTGGGACAACCCTGGCTATACGTACAGACTGGGCTGGACAGCAGCCCTGCAGAGAGGGATCTGGGTGTTGTGGTTGATAGCAAGCTGAATATGAGCCAGCAGTGTGCCCTGGCAGCCAGGAGGGCCAACTGCCACTGCTATTCGGTCGAGGGAGATGATTGTCCCATTCTGCTCTGCACTGGTGCCATACCAGTGCAGAGCACAGCAGGACAATCCCTTCCCTTACCAGCTGGCAGTGCGGTGCCTGAGGCACCCCGGGCACGCCTGGCCCTGTTGGCCGCCAGGGCACACTGATGGCTCAGATTCAGCTTTCTGTCAACCAGTACCCCAGATCCCTTTCCACAGGGCTCTCCAGCCTCTCATCCCCCAGTCTGTATGTACAGCCAGGGTTGCCCCATCCCAGGTGCAGAATCCAGTACTTGCTCTTGTTAAATTTCATACAGCTGGTGACTGCATAGCCCTTCAATTCGTCAAGATCTTCTGCAAGGCCCCTCTACCCTTGAGGGAGCTGACAGCTCCTCCTACTTTTGTCTGCAAACTTACTTAGTATACATGTAAGTCCATCATCTACATCAGTTATGAAAACATTAAATAGAACTGTTGCCTCAATGAAAAGAGTATCCCAGGCAAATAGCTAATTTAGTCTCACTTTGAATCACATACCAAAAAAACATAAATTCTAAGGCATTTGTCCTGTGAAAGGTCTTCAGATTCTCTCCTGAGCCAGAAAGACTCAGGTATGTCTCCACCTCTCACCTGATTCCTGCTTGAATACTCTTGAAAAAAGGAAGCCGGCCTAGAACAGAAAGACTGTAACTCATTTTCTTGCAGCCAGAAATGAAACGTGGTTCCTGTCTTTTTACCTCACTATTGCTAGTTTGCCAAATGTCTTGATTAAGAGGTTTCATCAGGTAAAGGACATGCTTATTTCCCACCCTATAACACCATCCCAAGCTGGACTCCAAGTTTTATTTTTGGCAGAACACTGATTTTCTGTGTCTTCCTAAAACTGCAGACACCCAGCATTGAGGTTGACCAATTCACTAGCTCTTAGCACAGAGTGTCTTTTTGGTCTGGCAGAATAAGAGCCTTAGAATTTATTTTTTCCATGTCTGAATGAAAGATTTTAGGCGTCATCTCTTCACTGAAGCAGTGCTGATTCCAAACAATCAGCAGAGTCCCGTCACTATCACTGGATAACTTGTGAGATGTTTCATCCCTCTGATCTGCGTACTTCTTTTCTCCACTCACTTTCACTAAAAACGATGCTATAACAAAACAGCCCTGTGAACTTTGCAACAGCATTTCTTCATACACAACTCAAACAGTGATGGGGTGGGTGGGGAAGCTGGAACTCTCCTGTTGGTAGATAGTATTTTGTATGAAATATTACACACGTTCACTCTATGTGTTAACAAGAACTTAAAGAATAAACTGAAATTACTTGCAACTGACTGTTCAGAATGTTTAGTACATTGGCAACCTACTATACATTCTGAACAGTCAGTTGCAAGTAATTGGCATTGGAAGTCCTTTAGTGATCCTTCAGGACTTGCAGGATTCGGGGCATCATAAGGATAGAAGGCATGGGCCACAAACCGTATAATTAAGATGTGTGCAGAGCACATGAATGGATAGGGCACAGATAGGTTCACATCCTGCAGGTACTATAAAGGTCCGGGCAACCTGCTTTAGGTGGCCCTGCCTGAGGAAGGTGCTAAAAAAGGTAGCTCTGCCTTACAAACATGATGCTTTTGAAAGTCAAGAACTGCACTTAGACAATTATTACACCATAAAAGTGAAAAAAGCACAGTTCACAAAGCCAAGCGAGTGGATTTGTCCCTGAACTCCTGCTATCAAGTGGGGAAGGGTACTGAAAACACTTATTTGCTGGCTAATTACTGAAACAAATACTTCTACTTCTAGTGGAACGCAGAGTAAGCAACTCCCAGACTCAGCTACGCTGCCAAACTGGCCCGATGGCATGTTGCAGCCAAGCCCAGCTCAGCATCTGGATGAAATAAAGACCTTTCTGGGGAGCAGTGTTTTGTGCAGTATACTCAGAGGTAAGCACAACACACACACTTTCTCAGAGCAGACTGAAATCACATATTACCAGTATCACACAGTAGCCCGAATGCCTACACCAGAAGTGTTCACATAAAAATAGGTAGCAAGACACTTAACTAACATATAAATGAGGATGAGAATTGTCATTCTGAACTTAAAAAAAATATGGATCTGTCTTCTGAAGAGTGAAGATGAGAGCAATTTGCATTATTTTTAGAAATTTTCTTATTTTGGGAAATGCTTAGTTGTTTGAAATACTAAACAAGTTGCTTCACTGATATCTGCTAGCTAGCTATTGTCTGGCTAAAATGGGAGTTTCCATTTACTCTTTCTTCTCTTATTCTGCTTCCAGACGCACCTTTTCTGGGGAATGTTTATGTGTAATGAGAGATCGTCCACTTAGATGGCACAGCGCTCACTAAATACCCTCTGTTTTAGTACAGTTCTTGCATTTTTGGTATTGAAAGGCTTGTAGTAACCTTTGTGGCCAATGTGACAAATATTGTACAACCAGCACTAAAAATGGCAGCTATGCATCTCCTGGAAGCTCAGGTGGCTGCACATGGCATGCGCTCTGAACACATTCGGAAAGCACCATTAAAGGATTCAGTAGCTATGCACATGACAAAGTTTAGAAATAACCCCCCAAACAGCCCTTAAAATAGCTGTACATGTCAGAAAAAGTCACAATCCCAACAGTCTCAAGACACACATATTCTTTAAATTTTATTTATTTTTTTGCTTGTGTTGTCATCAAGACTAATCCACTCTTTAAATCTGTTTGGTTTTCATTTTCCACTAATTTAATAATTGATGAAAAGACTCGATTTTGAATCTTCAGGAAAACTATCAGGTATTCCAAATACATTTTGTCTGTCTCTGTCTGGTTTTGTGTTAATGGCCTTAAAACAATAATGTTAGCGTATGCAACCTAAAAAAGAAGCTCAGAGAAGAAAGGTATGGCACAAAACCAGAAATGAGCTTTTTGCTGGCATTGCTATGCCTCTATCCTATAGAAGGAAATAATAAAAACAGGCTTTATATATAAACACAATAGGTTGAGGCTGCTATTGGCATGCCTAAATTGTGCCTGGAGTTTGTTCTGCAAACCTTTTCCATTAACATTTCTGTTGGAAAAGCTAACTTTTTAGAGATGTAATGAACCATCTGATTTTAATTTGGTTGTTGAACAAAGGGTTACACTTTAAATTGTGCATAGCCAAGTTATTGAGCTACACCCAGCTTTATTTCCTTATACAGATAATGATGACTGCTCAAGCATGAGCAGCATGTGGGTAAGCAGCAACCCTCAGACTTGTTTTAAGTAAATTAAAATAGCTGGATAAGTAAAGGTTTTCTCTGTGGGAGAGATTTGACTCTCCTTATCATCATATTGTTCCCAGGTCTTCCAGCCTAATGGTTGCAGAGAGATCTGCTAATATGGCTTTTGGACTTCGTCTCCTTTAGTCCCCCTGATGGACGGACTGTAACATCTTTATCCTGTTCAGTCACTACCTCTGTTTGGCATCTCTTGCTGATTTCTTAAATGCTTGTCCAGCCCTGCACAAACACAGCTGTTTATTTCATTTCAGCTCTTGTCCAAGATAAAAAGTATCCACATGAGATCCTATGGGACATCTAAGGGTTCTGCATTTTCTACAAGACTGTGTTCTAGCAAAGCTAAAGCCCTAGTGAGTGCTTTAGTGATGCTTTGAATTCTAGTCTAAGAAAGATGAACAGAAAGGGGGAACTTCAACTGTCATTGACCCACACCCAGGAAAAACATTAAAACATGCTGGGAAATCACAGTGAAATTGCAGAACTTAATTCCTCTTTTGATAAACCCTGTTTGTCCAGTTTATGTGCAGCTGCCTGCCTGCTGGCTGGACACAGTGTAATTCAGGGCCAGCTGAGACATGTCAGGCAAAACAAAGCACCGAGCCAGGGGAGGAGCCTGGCTTGAAGGGTGTTTTTTTTTTTTCTGTTTATACTGTCTCTACTTACTAGTTCTTCAGAGAGGAAATGCAATGTCTGCCTTTAGCTGCAATTTGAGATCCTTTTTGAGTCTCTCTTATTCCCAGTATGCCTGCCGCCCGTTTGTTACCTAGCACGTAGCTGAATTAGCCAGCACATGGTAATTAACCTAACAAGGTATTACTGCTACTGGTCTTCCAGCATAATACTGTTCTTCGAGATGTTTTAGATATTTGTCTTACATTTTTCCACACCCAAACAGACGTGCATATTCTCCAGCCCAAAGGAAGACTAGCACTGGCTTCAGATATACTATACAGAGACATTTGTGCAACTTCTTGTTCACAGCACTCTGAAAAAAAGGATGGTGTTTCTCTATATACCCAGAACTATGACCCCAATGGTTTTAGCTATGCTGTACCTAAGATACCAACCAGAAACAGCCTATCACATGGTGTTCCTATGTAATATCCATATTTGTCCTAATAGGCAGCCTGAACTTGGACAAATCCCATCTGCCCTTGTGACATGTGATGTCTGAGCTCTTCTGGGAAGGAGCCTGGGCTTTATCTGCCCAAAATCAGCAATGTGGTGCGTCCTGAAAGGGCAGATGGGATAGATGGAGGCTGCTGGAGGCTGCTGAGCCAGCCAGAGTGCTGGGGCATGTCCACATGGCAGGTAAGTGTGGCCGTGAGTGTGCGATAATGGCAGGATTCACTGGGGTTCCCCCACTTACACAAATAACGTCTTGGTGGTGGTCCCCACCCTAGCCCAAAGGACACACCTGTAGACAAATGAACTAAATGGACAAGCTACTTTAGCCAAAGTCCTGCTTCTGTTCTTACTACTCTAGAGGGTATATGCAGCCAAGAGACCAGCCCTGACCAACAAGGTTATTGCCAAAAATCACTAGAGATTTTACTCCTGGGAACATGCTGTCACCATATGGTCTCCACATTAATAACACCAAACAAGTCCTTCATAAACAGTGTTTTAATAACAAATACCAGAGGAATTAATAACAATTTAGCTATTATTTTCTAATGTTCTCACTTTATTAAGAACTTCTATACCATCTGAATGAGCTATCCCGGAAGAACAACATCTGGCACCCACATGAATACCTGATGAAATCTACATGATCTTGGGTATCTTACAAATTTATTGTCAGCAATAGCATCTGTTTCTGCCAGCATGGCTTACAGTAATACTACATTTTTTTTTCATTCTAGGTGCATAGCGTAATGTCCATGCTGTACTACACTCTGATTATAGCTTTTTTCATCGGCACACAGGCAGCTCCAAAGTCAGAAGACAATGCTCCACTGGAGTATCCTGCAGAACACTCCCTACCCAAATCCCACCAGAGTAACGGACACCACATTTCCAAGGCAGCTCCACAGACAACCCACAGCCACTCTACTTGGACGACAGGTAGAAGAGAAGATATAAATATTACCATGGACCCAAATTTATTTAAGAAGAAGCGTTTCCGGTCTCCTCGGGTCCTGTTCAGCACACGGCCCCCTCCAGTGTCAGGGCAAGGACAGAATATGGGACAGCTCAGCAGTGCAGTCTCTCTCAACAGGACTGCCAGGACCAAGAGGACAGCGCATCCTGTATTGCACCGGGGAGAGTTCTCAGTGTGTGACAGTGTCAGCATGTGGGTTGGGGACAAAACCACAGCCACTGACATCAAAGGCAAAGAGGTGACAGTGTTGGGAGAGGTCAACATTAACAACAACATTTTTAAACAGTACTTCTTTGAGACCAAGTGCAGGGACCCTAAGCCAGTCTCCAGTGGGTGCCGAGGGATTGATGCGAAGCACTGGAACTCTTACTGCACCACAACACACACCTTTGTCAAAGCACTGACAATGGAGGGCAAGCAAGCAGCCTGGCGGTTTATTCGAATTGACACAGCCTGCGTGTGTGTGCTTAGCAGGAAGTCAGGGAGACCCTAAGATGGAGCTAAACCCCACAACAACATCCTCCTACCCCCCTACCTCAGCTTGTAAATTATTTTAAGTTATAAAAGGACTGCATGGTATATTTATAGTTTATACAGTACAGAAAGAACTTCATTATTTATTAAACTCTCTTGGAAACCTTTTGTGTTTGCAATTTACTTACCGGCAGAACCCTTCAGAAGATGTCCACCTTAGTCTCAGTTCAGCCCTACAACTCTGAAACGTTCACAGGACCATTGAACAATCTTTGTTCACTATCCTATATAAAGACCACATTTTTGCAGTTTTTATATGTAACCCTCTCTTCCACAACAAAACGATTTTCATCATATAACCTGCCAGTTTACAGTGAAAACCTTGTAGGTTTATTTTCAATTGAAATATTTCCAACAATTACCAAAAGACCCTTCAAAACGTGCTTCCAGTTTTACTAAGTATACATAAAGTTATTAGTCTTCTATCATTAATCATCTCAGTGAATTCCAGGTAGAGAACACTAGTTCTGCATGTTGCTAGATAAATTTCTAATTTAAAATTGCCAAAATATTTTCATTACAAAAATAATCCATTCTGAATTATTTTTGAACATTTGTCTACACAAGAGCAGAGTCTAGATGCGTGTATTTTTGAATTGGAATGGTATTTTACAGCTCATTGCTTAAGAGCTATATTAAAGTGATGGGGTTGTAAATGTAAATATACATATAAAAATAAAAAATCTTCACAAGACTTGTAATTAAGAAGTAAAAATTCTCTCAAGGTGGTATTTTGACAATGAGGCATTGACATAGGGGCAAATCTTCTCATGCATGATAGAAAAAAACACTAAGCCTGTATCTTAGCAAGAAGCCCCAAAATAACGATGGGCTCATAATTTCTGTGCTTTGGAGAACACCGATTTCTAGAAGTACATAGTGGAGACTGAGACTCATGCTGGGTGTTTAAGTCACTGCACACTGGATAAAACTATAGTTTCTCTCACTGTTTCCTTTGGAAGAACAGCTGCTATCCATTGCAGAAACTGTTTCAAAACAAACACCATTAAGGATTTTTAGCTTGGTTTCTTCCAAATCCTAGAAGGTACACTTTTGCCCCTGCCTTTACTCACACACGTACTTCTTTAATGAAAAAGACAGACCTGACATTTGCTTCCCCAGCCTAAACAGCAAAGGAGAGTAAATCTCTAGAGAAAATGTATTGTCATAAAATACTGCCAGTGGAAAATAACAAAATCTAGGTAAAATATGCTTTCTAGTAGGACATTGCCGGTCTGTGACATAGAAGGCAATAGTGCAAAGACCATTTCTGATAATCACTCATACGTCACTTTTCAGCCCCCTCTAGTAGATGGTTATGGCGTGGGACATCAATATTCCCATAAGAATGTTTTGCCCCCTTCACAACAGTATTTTTTGCTATATATGCATGAATAGACAGTTATCTGAAAGGTCTAGGAGAGGACAGGATCTTGATTGTCCTGTGGCCACACAGGTATCAGATGCTCTAACACAACAGCAGAACACAGTAAAAGTGGCAACCACCTGCCACTCAACACAGGAGAGATGGAGGGAAAGCTCAGTGTGTGAAAAGCACAGTACCGTGAAGCAGAGAAGAATTTAGAATCAGAGCAGAGTCATGCCTGTGTTCTTTGGGGGCCTGAAAGCAGTGTACAAAGGTAACAAATCTGTTCTTTACCATACATGACACAGTATGACTAGGGAAAAAAGGAAGCCAATTAGTTATCATGGATTTCTAGGTTTCTGGTGAATGCCATTATTTTACCATTGACATAACAGAACTGCAACTGAAGCAGTGTCTCAAGATTGCATTTGATAATTCCAAATGTGCAAAACTTGGCATTTCTTCACAGAGCCCTGAAACTAGCTTTCTTCTTAAAGCAATCTTGGGTGCTGGCATACCTTCCATAAGCCAGACCACTTAGAGTTCCTCTGCTACACCTTGAAGTACATTCTTGCCTATAACACCCAATCTGAGACAGACAAAGAGTTGCTATTGCAAGACCTATTAATTACTATTATAAATCTGGACTTTGATTCTGTTCATTGAGGGGGAGGGAGTTTTATAGTCCGACAGATATCAATGTGATTTATTCCACATTTACCACTTCAGCTGATTTTAATTTTGTTCTTCCAAGACTGAAACTAGACTATTGGTTAATAATACATGACAGTGAAATATGTTATTACTAACGTTTCTTGCCTAATAATTAAAAAGGTCCCAAAAGGGAGGATGGAAGAAGCGTGAAAAGGACAGTTTGGTGCATTCACACTTGGATCTTGATCCCAGCATTAATTTCAGAATCTGGTATTCCAGACTTAGAGCCACAAAAACCATAATCAGTTTCCATCCCCTAACATGGAACTCATCCTCTCGTCACCACTGTTATTCCAGTTTTGTTTTGGTGGTGATTTTCAGGTTTTGTTTTGATGTGTCTGAAATCTTACTGGGTACGTAATCATTCCCACTGCTGAGCTGATGCCAAAAACCCGGAATGCCAAAAGCCCATTGTAATGCTCAGTCCTGCAAGCAAGTTATACGTTGTTGGGCCTTGCCCTGATTGCTTTCATTTCAATTGCAATACAGATAGGAAGTTTTGACATTGACAGAGGAAGAGCCTAGTTACAAAATAGTCACGCTTTCTCTAAATGGTTCCTTTCATCCCTTACATAACAATGCTTCTTGATTATCTAATCAAGTGTTCAAATGTGATTAAAGGGAAGCACCGTAGATGCTGCACCCTTACAAGCCTTTCTTTAATAAGCAACATCTTTCATTAGAGCAACTAAAAGCACTGTCAGGGAGCTTGCTTGTAGGGCTTGAAATCGGGGGAGTGGCTTTAAACTAAAAGAGGGGAGACTTAGATTAGAGGTTAGGAGGAAATTCTTCACTCAGAGGGTGGTGAGGCACTGGAGCAGGTTGACCGGACAAGCTGTGGATGCCCCATCCCTGAAGGTGTTGAAACCCTGGGCAACCTGATCTAAGGGGTGGCATCCCTGCCCATAGCAGGAGGGTTGAAATGAGATGATCTTTAAGGTCGCTTCCAACCCAAGCCATTCTATGATGATTCTATGATGAAATTACTATGTATTCTTAGCTCTAGAAAAATCAGTTTCTATATTCCTACAAATAGGCTATTCTGGCAAGGTATCTCCAGCATTGTAACAATCATTGGTCCTGACACAATCTTGAATTCCAGCACTCAATCTGTACAACCACTGAAGATTGCACATTAACATTTCAGTAGGATCCTTCATCCAAGTTGCTATATAAAATGAAACTAGCAAGAACTAAGGAAGATTGAATGTCACTGCCCACAGTGGAAGAAAATATAGAAGAACTATTATAAAGCAGTTTAAAGAAAGCTATCCAGCAGAACACCTGGAAGCAGCAGTCAGTAGAGGGACGTGAAATTAAGAAAATACAAGACAGAACTATCCAACTTCCAATCTGGCCAGAAGGCAGTACTCAGTGGTTTTAAAAAGCATATGAGAATTATAACAGGACCAACATCTCACTGGAAAAATGGATGCTCCTCTGCTTAGGTTGGTGTTAAAGAGCAAAACAACTTCATAATGGTTTAAAACAGTGGTGACCTTGGCTGCACATCCTTAATGCTAATGTTCAGAGATCTGCCTTCCTCAGCCCAACCAGTTGATAGTTTCTGGTATTTCCTTGACTCAGACAAAGGTAAGGTTCACATGCAGCACAAAACAGAAGACAACATCCCAAGTATGACAATAGAAGACAAGAACTCCCTAAGAAATTAAGAGGAATGAAGAAGCTACCAAGTTTTACTGTGCACCTTTGTGTTAGGTTTACATGGCAATGTTTTGGTAGTGGAGGGCTGCAAGAGTGGCCACTGTGAAAAGAATCCACAAGCTGCCCCATGTTAGATAAGGGCCAGTTTCAGCTGGCTCCAAAAGGGACCTGCTGCTGGCCAGAGCTGAGCCAATAAGCGATTTTGTTTGCACCTCTGTGAGAGCAGATTTAAGGAGGGAAAAAGCCTGGCGCACCACAACATCTGGGAGAACAAGGAGTGAGAAACAGCCCTGCAGACACCAAGGTCAGTTAGGAGGGGCTCCAGGTGCCAGAGCAGAAGTTTTCCTGGACCATGGTGAAGCAGGCTGTCCCCCTGCAGCCCATGGGGTAACACAGCGGAGCAGATCTCCATGCCACAGCCTGTGGAGGAGCCTACATTGGAGCAGGCAGATCTGGCCTGAAGGAGGCTGCAGCCCATGGAGAGCCTCCACATGGTACAGACCCATAGTGGAGCAGTTCTTGAAGAGCTGCTGACTGTGGGAAGCCCATGCAGGATCAGTTCGGGAAGGACGGCATCCCATGGGAGGGACCCCACACTGAAGCAGTGGCAGAGAGTGACCATGAAGGAGCAGCAGAAACACAGCATTAGGGACTGACCACAGCCTCCATTCCCCTGTGCTGCTCAGGGGGAGGATGTAGAAGAGGGCAGATGAGGGGAAGGTGCCTTTAGTTTGTTTTTAGTTTCTCACTGCTCTAGCTTGTTAGCAATAGGTAATAAATTATATTAATCTACCTATGCTGAGTCTGTTTTGCCGATGATAACTATTGAGTGATCTCCCTGTCCTTATTTCAACCCTTGCATCATTTTCATTGTATTTTCTCCCCCTTTCCCTTTTAGGAGGGGGAGTGAGAAAGCAGTTGTGGTGGAGCTCAGCTGCCCGGCTGGGTAAAACCACTACAACCTTTGATCAGGAAAGCCATCATTTTGCTACCTGTTGTTCAAGTGATGGGGACGCTACATTCTGAATACAATTAAAGTCACCAGGATGGGGCAGGAGGTTCTTTTGCTGTGTTTGTACTGAACTGTTCTAGAAAAGAAATCTCTTGCTTTACACCAAAAGAAGAAAAAATCCCCTCAAAAATGTCCACACCTAAAACAGTTAAATGGATTACTGCTAAAAATGCATATAGCTTTTTCTTTTAAAGAATTACTTTTAAATAAAATACTGCCTGCCAGAATTAGAGCACAAAATCCACCATATTTCTTTTTCAAACTTGTCACTCACCTAGTGGTGATTCACAAGAAGGCCAGTAACATCCTGCCTTGTATCAGAAATAGTGTGGCCAGCAGGACTAGAGAAGTGATCATCCCCCTGTACTTAGCTCTGGTGATGCTGCACCTCACAAACAGTGCTCAGTTTGTCACCCATCACTAGAAGAGGGACATCGAGGTGCAGGAGCATGTCCAAAGGAGGGCAACAAAGCTAGTAAAGGTCTAGAGAACAAGCCTTATGAAGAACAGCTGTGGGAGCTGTGGTTGTTTACCCTGGAGAAAAGGAGGCTCAGGAGAGACCTTAACACACTCTACAATTAACTTAAAGGAGCCTATAGCAAGGTGGGGATTGGTCTCTTCTCCCAAGCAACAATGATAGGTCAAGAGGAAATGGCCTCAAGTTGTGCCAGGGGAGGTTTAGATTGGATATTAGGAAAGATTTCTTCACTGAAAGGGTTGTGAAGCACTGGAACAGGCTGCCCAGGGAAGTGGTTGAGTCACCATCCCTGGAGGTATTCAAAAAACATGTAGATGTAGAACTTAGTGACATGGTTTAACAGTGGACTTGGCAGTGCTAGATTAAAAGTTGGACTAGATGATCTTAGGTGTCTTTTCCAACCTAAATGAGTCTATGATGCACAGGAAAAAATGAGGTGGGAGAAAGCGTTCATGTCAGTGCATCATCCATGTATGACTGCTTTAGTTATAGGTTCTTCACGCAGACTGGAACTCAAGCTTCTGAAAACATGCACACTGTGAGTCTTTAGACTCTATGGGATGGTATTTTAAAGGAGAATAGACTGCACTAAACTCTAAGGGGGCGGTTGGGGGGGAGGGGGTAGGAATGATCAGTTGAATAGGTAAACAATGAAAAAGTGTGTTCAAGTCACTAGACAATGTTCACTATGCCAAACCTAGAACTGTAAGATCCAAGTTGTTATTCAATTTTCCCACACCAAGTTAGCAATACTTTTCAGGAAGTTGTGAAAAACAACTTCCTATTAAGGCAATCAAAAACTGACCAGAAAAAATTTATAGGAATTTATCAATAGCTTTTTTGTTAACTGACACTGATTATAAGAAATGTTAGCCATAAATATAATTAACAAACTTGAAACAGTAAAACTAGAGGCTTAGGTTAAAAAACATTCTGAACCAGAACAGCTGTAAGTAATTAGGTAAGATGAAGAATTGATGGTGACAAGAATGTGAAAAATGTGTCAGAAGTCTGTTGTCCTCCACTAGTTCCTAAGCTTATAAAAGAAAAAAAAAAAAAAAAAAGAGCAAAGAGGAGATTAATAATTTTATAAATTTTGGTGATGAAAGGCAGTATCTAATAGGAAAATGCTCTTCTAAACTAGGACCGTTTACTGACTAATGATGGAAATCCAGTTCTCTCAACCTAGAAAGACAAGTTCTCTTTCAAAGTGTGCTCCCATAGCAGATTAACGAAGCAAAACACAGAAAATTTTGCAAGGGCTATTGTTATCCTGAAACAAACCATTTTTCAGATGTCTGAAGCAAGTTAATAGATAAGCTACACTCAGAACAGTTGCACACTAACACCATTTTCAACAGTTATCTAATGTGCATCTCTTGCTATTTGCCAACAGCAGTACTCAAATTACTACACACTAATGTATCACTGAACTGTAAAAGCTATTCAAGAAAACAGAAAACAAGCAGCAAGATTTTGCCACAAGACTGCTAGCTACCAGCTGATGCAGGAAAGCCATCTATAACAGATAATATCACCTTCTTACTTGCCAGGTAAGTATGACTAATTGCTGACACATGAAGGAAAAAAAGTTTCATTTACTTGCAAGTAAACTTGGCACCCTTCTGCTGAAGTCTTCATGCTTCCTCTTTGTTTCCTGCACAGGAGGGAAAACTGTGTGGAGAAAGTTCTGAAAAATCTTAAAGGCTTTCTGCTATGTTGTAAGTTGGATCAGTTATTCTGATTACAACTTCCAGAGTCAGCATAAGGAGAATGGCACTATGAAAATTAAGGCCAGCCATTCCAGCAGTAGCAGACTGCTGTATAAGCTCACAGCTACTGACAAATGCACAACTTTCCATCCAATTAAGAGACATCTTTCTGAAATCGGAAGATAGCGTCACCAACAACATTAAATTATAATCAACCTAGAAATGGAGGACAGAAGCAACACTCTAGAGTGTTCAAAGCAGCCCAAGGAGATAGGAGACCTCCTTGTTCATTTTCTCTGGTTGTTTGAGAGAAAAAAATGCTAAATACAACTCTTTGCAAGACCGATCCTTTTCAAGTATCTTGTAGGAATAAGATACAAAGGTGACTACATAAAAAGTAAACAATGATTTATGTTGCGAGGTGTTTTTTTTTGTTTTTTTTTTGAGATAGAACTGAAAATGAGCAAAAAAATATTGTATACACGTGGCATTTATTTTACTCTTTACAGTTTCCTACCTGCATTTTTCACATAGGTACTATGTCTCAATCACTGTAATGCCCTGAAATACTCTTTCAAAGAATATGCACATTTCTGAAAAGGCTGTTTGTTGATTTGTTTGTGTTGTTGTTTGTTATAAGAAATAAAGTAATTATGAGCATCAAAAATGTTTCTGGGCTGACTCCTGTTGCTTTCCTGGCGTTTTTTCCCATGACATTCTACCAGGGGTTGTTCAAACAAGAAAAATGTAGTTCTGTGGTTTACTCATACAAAAAAAATGGGAGCTCTGGTACTTTTTTAGTCCATATTACTAGCAGGGTTCAAGAGTACCCTCTCCTCTGTCATGTGGCTCTGGCTGTTCATAAACATTGCTCTGACCAATGGGTGCAAATTTAGATACTTCTCAGAATGATTTGTTGCCTTCTCACGACAGTTGCAATCCCAGACTGGATTGGATCCAGTGGGAAAATGTTTAGACAAAGTACTGCACTAACCAACACTCCTGAAGGGTGTGCCTGTGGTATGCCTGTAACAGAAAGTTTACAAGAAGACATTAAAAAAAATACATCATGCTATGACTGCATTTTGCAGAGTGAATGGCCTATTCACTGGAAGTAACACTCCAAAAGGACTTCAGCAAGAAGAACTGAGCATCATGCAAACATGCAGTCATGATCACGATCTCTAACACCAGCCATTTGGTTCAGCTCTGTTTAACCCAAATATCATGACAGTCCTGAAACAGAAAACAAAGAAAAAGGAGGTACATGTGGACACTAGACGAGGAAGCTATCACTTAACCTGCTCCTCGAAACATTTTTCCTCCTGACCCCTTAGATTTTGACTTTCAAGAGCCCTTAGGAAATATTTAGCTAAAAAGATTGTACTCCTCATTCAGTGCTCAAACAGGAGACATAAGCATGTAGGGACTGGAAGTCAGAAAGAGAAAATACAGCATGAGATTGGAAGCATCTCTACTGTGCTGCACTAGCCAGAGCATCACCAGCAGGCTGAGGGAAGTGACTGT
This sequence comes from Anser cygnoides, assembly GCF_040182565.1. Classification (NCBI taxonomy): domain Eukaryota; kingdom Metazoa; phylum Chordata; class Aves; order Anseriformes; family Anatidae; genus Anser; species Anser cygnoides. Next base: position 7,002,819 of record NC_089897.1, on the reverse strand, counting down.
TGGCCAATATACAATGGCTTCCACAGTGAAGATAAAAAGATGAAGAGACAGGCTGTTGTGGTCAAGACCACCACAAGGAAGTACCAAGAGTACAGGGCCACTATTACTAGGTAAAATAGAACTCAGTGAGTGAATTGATTTGAATGCCAGGCATACCCATTCTGCCACCTAAATACTTTCATATCCACAAACATTTCCATCTGTGCTCACATTTTACTTCCAGATTGAGATTTGCTTTCTGTTCACTGCAGAGTTATGCTGGAACAGCTAATGTACAGCTACATCCCTTTTTTGCACTCTCAGGAATCACACAGCATATAGGCTGGGGGGGGAGAGAATTTATGTCCATCCCAACTTAAAATTCTGTAGTGGTACTAATGGCTCCTTTGGTGTCTTCTCAGGTACATCAGAAAGACTTAGCTCTGATACCCAGCTTAGGCCACAAGTTGTTCCACTGTGAACAGACAGAAAACAAAATGGTACAATGCTTTTACTGAAGTATGTCTGCCAACAAGAACCAATGAGACAGCAAATGCAGAAACACAACTTCCTTAGCTACAATTCAGCTCCTTATAGACTTTGCCTTCCTTATTTCCAGTACTTAAACCTAGCCTGCTGCATTTCTTCTCACCAACTAGTCTAGAACAACACTTCCAAACAGTGGGGTTTTTTCCTTCCCCCTTTTGGTTTTCCCTTTCTTATTGGGTTAGAGTGGTTTGGAATCATTCTATTTGCATAGATGCCACTTAAGTGAACATACCTGTATAACATTTCTCCCTCAAAACATTTCTACACTCAAAGGCATTTTTGCCTTTGCCTTCAATTTGCCCAAAGACTACTTTGCCAGTTGCATAGTGTTGTATCTTGGTGTACCTACCATAGGTGTTGTAGCCCCTTCACCTGAGTTTATCAGTTTTCGGTCTTCCTGTTCCAAATTGCTCTGAATAGCAGAGTTGCTATATGCACACATTCACATAACACAGAAATAATTATTTATGTCTGAAAGCATGACACACACATGGTTAGAAGTTCATTAAAAATACATTCTTACAGTCCCCTTGTGATAGTATGTTTACGAATATCCTTTCTGCCTCAGAAGACACCATTATTGAGCTTTTCCTCATACCCTGTTTATTGGAATGTTACCAAAAGCCCTTTAGAAACTATAAAATGTGAGAAACTGCAATATGAAATGATCTGGAAAAACCTCCTTATCTGCCACTGACCACAGGTAATGCTAATTCAGTATTATTGTTATAAACTAATCCAGTATTATTGTTAAATTACTGTTAGATGCAGTGCTAATTACTTTCATTCCTACTTTTGCCATGAATGAACAAAATGTTCTTCATAAGCCAGAATTTATTCAACGGTGAAAGATAAAAAGCCAGAGTATGTAGGAATGAGTTATTAGTTCTCAAAATGCATGTCCTTCATTTTATGTTTATTCTCAGTGTTTAAATTCACTTTATTTCTAAATCAGAGGTCAAACTGAAATGTCTCATATTTATTTTCTCAGTGTGATGGAATAAGCAGAATGGCATGGTGTTTCTCCATGATAAATCATGTTAACTTATGTTACAAACAATGGCTTAGACTTTATCTGAGGTGTACTTTGAAGTAGTAACAGTATACAGCTGAGACCACTTTTCTCAAAAACTAGGAAGCTGATGATGATGGTGCCTTTGTGCACAACCCAGCCCTAGAAAGAGGTGCTGAACTTAAAGATCCATGGTTGATTTTATGGCAGTGGGAGAAGGAATTAAAAGAAAACCAAGACAAAAAATAGAGGACATTTGAGCCAATAGCAGCAAAACCAAAAACCTTGTTATGCTTGTCAAAAACAATTTCTTCACCTTTTAGACCCTAAAAAGGATTTTGGCATTACTATTAAAGTATCCAAGCCTCTGTTTAGCCTCTTCCTTTTGAATAAATTTAAGAGAGGGAGTTATGCTCTTTCAGGAGAAGAGAATGAACAAGGAATCAAATAAACATTTCAGCATCTTGTATTGGACCACACTATCCAAACTGCCAGCTCTAAAATGAGCTATACTGGAGGAGAAAAAATGCCCTCAGCATACCATGCCAGCTCTGACCACACAGAGAATGTCTCTGTGTAGCCAACGATATTCTCACTGTCAAAGAGAACAAGTGAACGTGAGAGGATTCTTACACAGAGGTCTTGAGGCTGGTTAGTATGACTTGGCAATATCCCTATGGGCTATTTTTATACCCCTAGATAAGTAACATGTAAAAACTGTAAAAGCTCAATGGCTACTTAAAAGAATTTACTCAGGCAGTTAGCTCCACTAATACATCTCACTTATTCTACATTGGAGGAAAGGATCATGAATATAAATCAACTTCCAGAGCATTAAATATTTTTTTCTCCTTTTTCAGAGAAACGTACATTTTTAATATACTCACCACTGTAAAAGATTTTTTTTCATTACACCCTTGAAAACAAACATCTACTCATGATAATACCAAGAGGTGATTTTATTCATCCACTCAAACATATTCCAGCACAACTGAGGACCTCATTTTATATAAACTGGGCACCATGAGATGCAAATGCACCACCTCTTCGCATTTGATGGACTCAAATACAATATCTTTTCCTGAGAAAAATGCAATTGCTTGAAGTTAAATAATATCAATAGCAGAAAGAAAATAGAAATATAACTCTGATTTAACTGAAAGAAGAATCCTCTGTGAAACTTCCATGCTGCCCGTAGTGCCAATGCAACTGAAGTTTTGGGTTTATTACTAGAATGTTTAGACCATTAAAAAGAACAACATTGTTGTACTCAGAACAAAGGATTCACTAGTCCCGTTTCCAACTCTGGCCAAAACTGGATACTTACAGAAGGAAAAAAGCTAGTGTACATTCTTGTTTAATAGCTGGTAAAGCTCTGGATACAATTTAAGCCCCAAACAAAAGAACATAGTAAAACACCTATGGGTCTCAGATCTATGAGATCTGAAGAACCTAATCAACAGCATGTATTTTGCCACTCAATACAGAACTAATTCTTATGCTTTTACAGAAGGGGGGGGGGGGGGGGGGAAGGAAGGCAGAAAAAATTACCATCAAATCTCAGAATCTATGAAAAACGAAGAATAACAAAGAATACAGCAGGAAACAAGATTCTAACCAACAACTGAAATATTAAATTATCCTAATCAAGACAGCTTTGAGGTCACCAAGAGTCAACTGCAATTTATCATTTATTAAGTTATGGGCATAATCCCACAATAACAGATTTGATTAGCCTCTGGAACTCACAGATCAAAGATATTCAGACAAATCTTTGTCTTCTGGAACAGGCTTAGAGTGAAAGCAATTAGAATACAATATTATTCATTACATGACCAAAAATACCATGTTTTCATAACTGAACTGAGGCTTGAGAATATATTCCCAAATTCATGTTTGGGAAGACAAATTCACCTCAACACTGGAAAGAGGTCATTAGGGATTACAAAGAAGAACACAGCAATGTACATTCACTTCCATAACACACACCTACCGCAACAGGAAGTAAAATGCTGCAGAAAGTAATCAACCACAAGACACGGACATATCACCTCTCATGATGTTTCCTGTCATGGCATGTATCATTACAATCATCCATTATCATATATGTCATATATCATAATTAGCATGTATCACAGGTCTTACATCCTGCCATATCTTTGATACATATGCTGTTAACCACCTTAAACCATATCAGTTGGTATGTTAAGAATGATAACGTATAATATGTTATCAACAAATGATAGTGTTTGATGGGGCAACCTTTTGCTATTTTAAATGGTGAATGCCAGCATTCACATTGCTGGCAGCACAAACCATGGTGCATGCTGTTATGATACAAATAGTGGCAGAACACTAGCTTATATAAAACTCTGAATCCTGGATATAGAGGCAGCAAAGGTACTTGCTACTGTCCACGACTGTGGCATGTAGTCCAAAAAAGTACCAATATTCATCATTTTATTATTCGTAAGTCTGACATTTGGTTCTACTTATGCGATATATTCTTTTCACTCCCCTTTCACAACCCCTTTCACAATCCCCTTTGGGGATTGGACTAGATGATCTTTCAAAGTCCCTTCCAATCCCTAACATTCTGTGATTCTGTGTGATTCTTTCCCTGTGCTGTAACATTTAACCATCTTCAATTCACATATATGATTAAAGTTTGTGTTTCAAAAAACATACATGTTCTTGGCCTCTGAAAATCACCAAGAAACACTTTACTTCCACAGCGCAGACCCAGAGTGTCTGAAGTATATTTGCATGTTGTATTAATAGAATTCAGAAAATTGCTCTACAAAATTCCTAAAAGAGAATCAGCCAAAGTTAGACTTGGCATCTGCACAAGTCTCTGCTATTTTTTGGAATACTTTGACGACACTCATGTTATTGTCTCTCAGTTCATTTTTCTGCTCATGTATTCCCCAAAGAAGGAAAGAATGGTATTCCTGTTCTCTGAATAAGGACACATCTTGTTCGTTTGAGTGATTTCATTTTTTTTTCCTTCTCTTTCTTGAACTGTTGGATCTCCTAACTCTTGCTCTTCCATACAAGAGCACAGAAGTCATTCTACTGCTTCAAAGTAAAAGAAATTAAAAAAAAAAAAATTACCAGCAGAGGAGACACTTGCTTTCGATTCTTGTTTTTCTCAGCTGGATACCGTAAACAAAGCCTTCAGAGATCACAGAAAGCCTGTTAGTTAACTGTATCTAAATCAGTAACACACACACAAAAAAAAAAAAAAAAAAGAGCTGTTCAATGCTGACATGAGCAACATTGCAATGCATTCCCTCCAACTGCACAAAGCTATTTTGTTTCATGTGTACACCTCCAGACGAAATAAAGGTGCACTGTGAACAGGGTTATGCTCCTATAAAGCTGTTTGTGAAGGAACTCTGCAGTCAGTTGAGAATATTTTCATCTTCTTTCTTCCATTTGATCTTCTCTGCAACATACTTTTTGTATTACTCCTCACATTTTCCCTCCATCTGGTTTCAGAATTTGATTAGAAACTTGGAAGTTCAACTTGAACAGTTCAATGCAAAGAACTAAGCTGCTTCCAGACGTTTTTTTTCTCCATGGAGGATCTTAAATTCAGTTGCAAGGTTCTTTTTACTGTATCCCTGCCTAAACTGGAAGCCACATTCTTAGTAAACACTTTGCAGCTCTTGTAAAGAGCAAAAATCCCTAACCCCTGCAAATATAGGAGGGCCCTGTTATCCTGAAAGAAACAAACCCTGCAAAATAGAGGATACTGTTTTAAAAACATTTGCTATACAAGGTGTCATTATATGAAAGCTGCTTCTTGAGCAGGATACAATACACACTTAAACGATGATCAACAGTTTCACCAAAGAACACCTCTCATGGAATCATAGGAACACAAGGCTGGAAAGGATCTACAAGATCATCTAGTCCAACCATAAAACTTTAAGGTTCCACCGAGATATAGCAGAGCTCAATCTAGAATTCAGGGAGATCACAAACAAAAAAAAAAACACCACCCAAGTTACTGCTCAGAAAAAAAATAACTCAAAATGTTCAGTAATAAGCACAGTTCAGATGGGTTATCTATGTCCTTCCCTGTACAGGATCAAGAGAAGCAGGCAGTCATCAGTTGTGTAGTCAGGTCAGGAAAGGATGATAGATGGTCCCAATTTCACCACTAAAAAACATCTTTACCTTAAAAGCATTAAAACAGCATATTGAGTCAGACAAAAGACTGATCTGTATCTACTGAACTGTTTGCAACAAGGCACATCTGTGAAGTATACAAAAGACAGGCACATAAACACTCAACATAAACGTGAGTAGAAAGATAAACTGGTGGTGATCTGGGAACAGTGACTCTCCCATAACATCTCAAATTCCAGGGCAATAGCCAGAAATGCTTAATTCTCAAGGACCTGTGAAAGTCAAAAAGAAAACCAGATATGAGCCAACATCAGCAGCAAGAGAAATCCTGTGATATCAAACATCATTCAAACAACACCACAAGCAAAGTCATGTTCTCAAAGGCATTCTGAATCACCACCTTGAACAAGCATCCACAAAAAGTTGTCTAACTAGTACAGAAATGCAGAAGACACCTGTGAAAAAGGCCTTCAACTGCTAGCAGTAAGAATTGGTGAAATGAATTTAGGCTTCCTACATTTCTAAGTAAGTGAAACAAGACAACTAGAAAAAAAGACAGAAAGCACTATTTTGAGCACAGTGCTATGAGGAAGTAAGCTTCTATATTCATCCTACTTTTTTCATTTGTGTATTTTTTGTCTACATTCAGAGTCAGATACCACTCCATCTAGGCTGCACCATATTAATGTTCTTTGCAGTATTTGTTTGCAGAGTTCACAGAGAAACAATTTGATACATATGTAGGACATATAAAGGAAATGTTCTGGAGTTATCTTATATTTACAATTCAGAAGAGGAATAAGAGAGATGAAACTTGGTCTGGACTGTTCCTGAGTAGTCCCCATCTTTCCTGGGAAGCAGAACCCAGGAAAGGCTGTATGAGTATTAATGATCATGCTCATCTTACAAACTGTGATCTGTCCATAATAAGCAGTACGTATGCCTCCTTCCCTATAAGATTTTCTGCTCAGATTGCAGTTTCTCCCTGATTCTTCACTACAGATTTACCTAGACATTTATTTCCAATCCTGAGTGTGTGATGATGCTACGATGCTTATTCCAAAATAAATAAATAAATAAATAGTTCCCTCATGTCACTTTAAAGTTACAACTATTCTTTTAGAGGTTTCCCCTAATCTGCCAGCAATTCTACTTCTGTCTTCCACTATTCTGGCAGCTTTTTGCACCTTGATGTCATCAATAAATTTATTACAGAGACTCCATTACATTACCCATCTGTCAAAGAAAACATCAGCTAACACAAGATTTACTGCCATTTAATTTATTTCATTTGATTCTTCCCTGTATGCAGTAAGAAGTACTAATAATTGATGCAGCTTATTTTACTGCGAAAAAAAAAATCAAGGAAAAAGACCTTCTAATAACTTATCACGGATCTTTGTTTAGATTTATCTTGTTTCCTTCAGCTACACAGCTTAGGGAAACAATACCATACATAAGAGACAAAGAAAACTCCCACTACAGAGGTAAACACTATTAAATCCTAAAAGGTAAGTTCCCTTTCCCAAGCAGATGGCATGAGTTGTCCAGTAATATAATAAATCAACACAATATAATAATACAGTAACAGTGAATAATAACCAGTACTTTATAAGTTGAGATGAGTTAATGAAAATATCTGACTCCTGTGGCTGAGTATTCTGTAGGATGTACATTTGAGGAACTTGATTACATAGCTCTGATATCTGGTTCCTAACTGACCACAAATGAATATGACAATCATATTCAACTATAAATTCTAGAAATTAGTAAGTGTGATACAGGTGTGCCAAGAGATGATCACAGTCTTCTGGAACAAGAAACTTTATACCTGGTTATGTACAATTACAGAGCAAAACAGTCAAGGAAAAATATATAGAGAAACGTCTTGTGAAATTACAGTAATTATTGTTCAGTCTGGTGGCATTTGTGGGACTACGTTAATTGTTTCAGGTTGGTAAAAATAAGTTGCTGGTTTTAAAAAAAGACAAGAAGGCAACAAAAGTAAATCCTTCCTCTTTGTTTATCCAATTCTCTGTCTAAAAGGGTACTAAACCTTATCCCCATTTACAAGTCCCATTCACTTTCAGACTTCTTTTTTTTTAACCACTGCTTTGAATGAAGTACAGGGGTTTTTATCTCAGAGCAATCAAACTACAGCAGCATTGGCCTACCTGTGGCCTTGGGGTAACTCCCGGCATCCAGAAGGTTAAGCATGCAGCCAGACAGGTTCTCCTGCATATAGCTCCATAACCATTTATGGGGTTACTACAATCTGACATTTTTTATTACCCATATGCTCTAAGTTCTGATTTCAACTGAACAGCAAAAAAACTGTGAGAGGAGCTTTCCAAAAGCTAATAAAAACACGGAGGATTCAGGTGATCGGGGTTTCTACTGGTGTACTCTAATGACAGTGGTATGTAGCAGATACATAGATTAGATCAATATGCCTGTAGTAAAGAGTAGATATGTGCCCCAGCCCACTGTATTCCACTAATTTCTGAAGAACAATGAATACTTGAGGAATGAGAGAAGTGGAAGCTTAAATCCTTACCCAAAGAAATTTATATGTGCTTTCCAAACTTGGCAGAAGATCGATATCTTTTTACTTTTTACCCAAACCTCTGAAATGCTGTAATGAGTTACAAAGCATGGGGGTCTACTGGACGGCCTGTACTATCTTTTTAGTCTTCAAGTTTATTTTTTATAAAATTATTTTTATAAAATTATTTTTGAATTCATTTATTATAAAATAAACCTGAAAGGGGTTCCTTAGGGGGTTAGTATTGGGACTGTGCTATTTAACATTTTTGTTGGTAACACAGGCAGTGGGATCGAGTGCACCCTCAGCAAGTTTGCCATTGACAACAAGCTGCGTGGTACAGCTGACACACTGATGGGAAGGGATGCCATCCAGAACAACCTTGACAGGTCTGAGACATGGGCCTGTGCAAACCTCATGAGGTTCAACAAGGCCAAGTGCAAGGTCCTGCATCTGGGTGCACAACAACAGTCTGGGCAGAGAATGGACTGAGCATCCGTGAGAAGAACCTGGGGCTGTTGGCTGATGAGAAGCTCAACATGAGCCACCAAAGTGCACTTGCAGCTCAGAAAGCCAACTGTAGTCTGGGTTGCATCAAAAGAAGCATGGCCAGCAGGGTGAGGGAGTTGAGTCTCCCTCTCTACTTCGCTCTTGTGAGACCCCATCTGGAATACCCCAGCACAAGAAGGACATGGACCTGTTGGAGCAAGTCGAGAGGAGAGCCAAAAGGATGATCAGAGGACTGGAGCACCTCTCCTACAAAGACAGGCTGAGGGAGCTGGGGTTGTTCAGCCTGGAGAAAAGAAGGCTCCAGGGAGACCTTGTTGCAGCCTTCCAGTACCTGAAGGGGGCCTACAGGAAAGCTGGAAAGGGACCCTGTCAGGGGGTGTAGTGACAGAACAAGGGGTAATGGCTTTAAACTGAAAGAGGGTAGGTTTAGACTGAGAGGAGGAAGAAATTATTTACTATGAGGGTGGTGAGGCAGGAGAGCAGGTTGCCCAGAGAAGCTGTGGATGCCCCATCCCAGGAAGTGTTCAAGGCCAGGTTGGATGGGGCTTTGAGCAACCTGGTCTGGTGGTGGGTGTTCCTGCCTATGGCTGGGGGTTTTGGAACTAGATGATCTTTATGTCCCTTCCAACCCAAAGCATTCTATGATTATTACAGACACTTTACAGAAATGCTGTTAAATAACATTTGTTCCATTTCTACAATAGCAACAGTTTTAAGGGCATCATACTATACAGGGAAAGGACAGAACTGGAGCAAGAGCAGTACTACAGGAGCAGACTCCACAGGGCAGCTCAACTTTTTATACTTTAACTTTTTTTTTTTTTTTTTTTTTTACTTTTTTACATATTCGGAAGATGTTTAGATGTAGAGCTTAGTGATATGGTTTAGTGGAGGACTTGTTAGTGTTAGCTCATAGGTTGGACAAAGTGATCTTGGAGGTCTCTTCCACACTAAATGATTCTGTGATTCTGTGAACTCTTTGGACAACTAGTTCTAATTCAGACTAGATTTCATTTTGAACTCCTAAAATACTCCACATTTCTGTGATTTACCCATGTACAAGCACAAAATACTATTGCAATCTATCAGCAATCTTTATTTTTTTCCTCCTAATTGCTTATATTACCAATAAGAAAAAATTACACCTGGAAATTTATACCAACTTGCCCACAGTAGGCAATGGGGAAAGATCACTAACTACTCTCCCAACATGATACTTATAAATCCTACTAATTCCAGTGCTCAGTTTTGTCCACTGTTGCTCCTGTGAAAGCATCCTGCTATTCTGACCTCTAATTACTTTAGAAGAACAGCTCAAGTGCCCTCTAGTGTGACTTCAGAATATCTAGCCCGTGCTTTTCTCACTTTTTTGGGACTAAATAAGGGGTTTTGCATTTGACTTGAAACATTTTTTCCACAGGTCTGTAGAATTTTATGACATAAGCTACTCTGAACAACTGCTTTGACTGAAAAACTGATGGTCATTGTGATTTTTTTTGTGAAGTTGCTGAACGATAGCTACCACTAGTTCCACAGGCAATTACCTGTTTTATTCCCAAAATGCAAAATAGCAACATTTACTCTATGTTCTGAATTTTTCTTGACCATTCCATCTGTTTATGAAGTAATGCTGTTGCTGGATTTATTTTCTTAAAATAGATGGCTTTAGAGCATCACAGTTCTGGAAAAAAAGGTATAGTCATTCTACTTCCTTTTTCAGTTTCTTTTCCTTCCAAACTTTTAATATACATATACCAAAGTAAATTTTATTTTTTACCTACTGCATTTTTAGTAGCTTGTTGGCCACAATTAAAATTTTCTGAAATGGTAAAGTAAATCTTACTTTTCTATTCGAATTACTTTCCTACCTGAGTCAATTTCAAGAAATGTGGCCCTTTTAAAAGAGCTATTCAGTCTGAATAATGAGCATGCTTAGATCACCTCATAGCATATGTTTCTGGAAGCTTTTCTGGTGCAGTTGCACAGCCTTTCTGAAACAGGTTTCCTATTTAAGCTAATACTCTTATTTAGTAGCATGACCATGAAAAGATAATAAACTCAGGCACCAAATGGATTCATTTTTTCCAGACTAAAGGTAGAAATGGGAAGAATACAGGCTGTGGACTAATATTCTTTCAGACATCTTGCAGAGTTGTGAAAATTCTCAGAACTGACTTGAAAGAAACGCCCAATATACAAACATACATTCTAGTCATATCAATGGCCCATCGACTTTTTTGGCATCTGACAGTAAATGCTTAAAGAAACAGCATAAGAATGCCAATATAAGGACAGGGAGAGTACTTCCCTAGTACTAGCCTTCTGGAATTCAGTGATGTTTGTTTTAAAAAGTGAACAGGAAAAAAAAAAAAGTGAGAATAGTGGAAATAAAGGACAGCCTGACCTATCCAGCTGTGGAATGATTTCAAAAGAAAAATCCTGTCATTTGACTCGTCTTTACACAAACAAATTTAAATGCTAGAACTGTGTCTCAAATTCTGCCCTCCAGTTCAAAAGGCAGTAATGAAATTCCAATAGCTTTTTCTCAATTTTTGCTAACCACATTATCCTATTCCACTCTTAATGGCCTTTTCTATTACTTCTAAGACCTGGGAAAATGTTGAAATCTATTTAGAAGTATGGCAACTTTCCAATCAGAAGTAGCAGCTGCAGCTAGGATCACCAGCTCTCCCTGACAGAATTTTTCTCTTGTTGTACACATACAGTATCACAGTATAATTGCATCAATGTATTTCCTATAATTCCTCTGCTTCATGTCTTAATTCCTTATCCTCATGTACTTTCCCCTGAAGTCCTGCATAAACTCCACTTTCACGTTGTAGGTGCGTCCATGTGCTAATATGTCCTCTGCAGCAATATTTTCCCCTCACATCATTATCTATCTCTATGCACACATTTTTGCTCATGCTGTAGTCCCTTCAAGTTCAGAAGTAAGTGAATCTCCATAGCACAAGAATTTTAACTAACATTAAAGGTCATCTAGTGACTAATTCTGAAGAAAACTATTTAGACATCATGACTCTGAAAAATATGTGTTCTGATAACTAGAGGTCTTTTGAGGAAGAGCCCAGCTATCCCACAGCTGTTGATGGGAAAAATCCATTACTGCTGAATAATTTAAAAGCTTTCATAAAAACGTGCTGGATTTTTTTTCCTCTTTTAAAACATTTCTTTCATCAAAATTAACTTCTTTAAAAATTATGAGCAAACCAGGTACCAGACTAAAGTTCCCCTATTATTTTCTAGCTTCATACCCGAGGCGATCGGCTCCGGGGCAGACGCGTTCTGCAGCGGAGCAGGGGATCGCGGCGGGCAGGGCTTTTTTTCGGCATCGAGACCACTCGAAGCACACGAGGGAGCCGCCGGGACCCGGCAGCCCCCGCGAGGGAGGCTGCCGAGGCGTAGGCAGAGCCAGCAGCGCGCCCTCCCCGGCCGTTCAAAAGCAGCCCCTGGGGAGCGCGGGCGACCAGGGCGCGGCGTGTCAGAAGGGCGGGGGGCGTCAGTTCGCGCAGGCGGCGCCCCTCGCCGCGCTTTTTCAGCGGTCTCTCCCTTCGGTACTTGTAACCTGTTTGCGAGGAACCTGGCCGTGGTACCAACCAGGCAGAAAACCATGGCCTCCGCATCTCTTGCGGCCTCTCCAGCCGCAGTCACCGATGTGGCTACTCAGGCAGAGGGCTCGGGGAAACACACCACCGCCCAGGTCTTGGGCTGCAGGGTGTGCCCGAGTCTTCTGTCGGTATCCGACAGCAGCAGCAAGGGGTACGCCTGTGGGAGGTGTGCCCAGGTTGAAGAACTGCTCAGCCAGGTAGCGGAGCTTCGGGAGGAGGTGAGCAGGCTCAGGAGCATCAGGGAGTCAGAGAGGGAAATTGACTGGTGGAGGTGTACTCTACCCTCTCTGAGACAGACTCACGAGCCCGCCACAGCACAAATGTCTCCTGCTATGCAGAAGACAAAAGTTCCCTCATCCCTCCAGGCAGTAGGAGGAGACCTAGGCCAAGGGGGGGAATGGAGGCAGGTTCCTGTTCGGGGTGGTAGGCGAGCCCTGTCCCTGCCCACCTCACCTTCCCATCTATCCTTATATAACAGGTATGTGGGTCTAGAACATGACAGTCAGAACAATGAAGTAGACAAAAGCCTGTCCCAGTTGGAGAGGATGCCTAAGGCAAGGCAACCTACCCCCTGCATTGCTACATCTTCTGTCAAAAAAAAAAAGAAGGGTTATTATCATGGGGGACTCCCTTTTGAAAGGGACAGAGGGCCCGATATGCCGACCGGACCCAACCCACAGGGAAGTCTGTTAACTCCCTGGGGCTCGGGTGAGAGATTTCGCTAAGAAAGTCAAGCGCCTGGTACGGCCCACCAACTACTACCCGCTACTGGTCTTTCAGGCTGGTAATGACGAGGTAGCAACGAGAAGTCCAAGAGCGATCAAAAGGGACTTTAGGGCTTTGGGGCGACTACTTAAAGGATCGGGGGCACAGGTTGTGTTTGCCTCTGTCCTTCTGATAGGGGGGACCGATGCTGACAAGCAGACTCATCACATTAACATGTGGCTTTGGGACTGGTGCAACCAGCAGATCTTTGGGTTTTTTGATCACGGGAAGGTCTACGCGACACTGGGCCTGCTGGCACCAGATGGGATGCGCCTCTCTTAGAGAGGGGTAAGGATTTTTGCTCAGGAGTTGGCAGGGCTGATAGATAGGGCTTTAAACTAGAGTCGAAAGGGGAAGGGGATAAAACCAGGCACACCGGTGATGAGCTAAGGGATGGTGCGCTAGAATCAGAGGGACTGTGTGCTAGTGAGGTCCTTCGGTCGGCTCCACAAGGTGCTGCGTGTAGGGAGGCGCACTTGAAGTGCTTCTACACAAACGCACGCAGTATGAGGAATAAAATGGATGAGCTAGAAGTCTTGTCCCAGTCCCACAGCTACGCCATCATTGGCATAAGTGAAAGCTGGTGGGATGAGTCCTGTGGCTGGTGTGTTGCAATAGATGGTTACAGGCTCTTCAGGAGGGACAGGCAAGGTAGGCGGGGTGGCGATGTATGTGAAGCATGGGCTGGACTGTGTGGAACTTCAAGTTGGCGATGGCAAAGTTGAGAACCTCTGGGTAAGGATTAAGGGATGAACAAATAAAGGGGATGTCGTTGTGGGAGTCTATTACAGACCACCTGGCCAGGATGACAACGCCAATGAATTATTCTTTGCAGAACTAAGAGATGCCTTGAGATCTCTTGAGATCCCTTGAGAACTTCCCTTGTCCTTATGGGGGATTTCAACTTGCCAGATGTCAACTGGGATCACCACACGGCTAACACAAACAAGTCCAGGAGGTTCATCAAGCACCTAGATGAACTTCTTGGTGCAGGCACTAAGGGAGCCAACTAGGAAAGGTGCCCTCCTAGATCTGTTGCTGGAGAACAGAGAGGGTCTTGTGGGAGACATGGCAATTGGCGGCTGTCTCGGTCATAGTGACCATGAAGTAGTTGAATTTAGAATTTATGGTGACAGAAGGGAAACTGCCACCAAAACTTCAGCCCTGGATATGGGGAAAGCAGACTTCAGGCTGCTCAGGGAACTAGTCAGCAAGGTCCCCTGGAAAACTGCTTTTGAAGGCATTGACGTCCATCAGTGCTGGTCAATCTTTAAGCACTGCCTCCTAAAAGCACAAGATCAGGCTATTCCAAAATATCGCAAGTCAGGCAGGCAGGGCAAAAGGCTATCCTGGCTGACCAGGGATCTTCTACTGGAGCTTAGGCAAAAAAAGAAAGTGTACAGCTGCTGGAAGGAGGGTCAGGTGACGAGGAATACAGGGATGCTGTTCGTGTTTGTAGGGAGAAAATTCATGTGGCCAAAGCCCAGCTAGAGGTGTTTTGAGCAAATTTGCCAATGACACCAAACTTGGAGGAGTTGTAGACTCTGAGGGTGGAAAGGCCTTGCAGAGAGATCTGGACAGACTGGAGAGCTGGGCGATCACCAACCACAGGAAGTTTAATAAAAGCAAGTGCTGGGTCCTGCACCTGGAACGGGGCAACCCTGGCTATACGTACAGACTGGGCGACGAGACGCTGGAGAGCAGCCCCGCAGAGAGGGATCTGGGGGTTGTGATTAACAGCAAGTTGAATATGAGCCAGCACTGTGGCCTGGCAGCCAGGAGGGCCAACCGTATCCTGGGGTGCATCAAGCACGGCACTGCTAGTTGGTTGAAGGAAGTGATTGTCCCACTCTGCTCTGCGCTGGTGCTGCCTCACCTCGAGTACTGTGTGCAGTTCTGGGCACCACAGCACAAAAAGGACGTGAAACTGTTGGAGAGTGTCCAGAGGAGTGCAACGAAGATGGTGAAGCGCCTAGAGGGGAAGATGTATGAGGAGCGGCTGAGGTCACTGGGCCTGTTCAGCCTGGAGAAGACGAGGCTGAGGGGAGACCTCATCACAGTCTACAACTTCCTCATGAGCGGGAGTGGAGAGGCAGGTGATCTACTCTCCGTAATGACCAGTGATAGAACCCGCGGGAACGGTGTTAAGCTGAGGCAGGGGAAATTTAGGCTGGACATCAGGAAGAGGTTCTTCACCGAGAGGGTGGTTGCACACTGCAACAGGCTCCCCAGGGAAGTAGTCACTGCACCAAGCCTGTCTGAATTTAAGAAGCGATTGGACTGTGCACTTAGTCACATGGTCTAAACTTTTGGGTAGACCTATGTGGTGCCAGGAGTTGGACTTGATGATCCTTATGGGTCCCTTCCAACTCAGGATATTCTATGATTCTATGAACATGCCTTGCTCATCATTTTTGTAACTATTCAAATCTTATTTTTTTTCTTGTCTTCAGTGGTAAGCCCTTGCATCAATTTGTTTGCATCACTGTTGTTCATAATAGCTTTCTCTAGTATCTTCTCATTCTTCTGGTATGCCTAAAATTGGCATGAGTTGTGAAATTTTCAAGACAGAGCAGAAGAGCTGTTCTCACAAAGGCATGTGAAGTTAAAAGCAAATCAGATGCTATCATGTTTGGAATAAAGACCCTTAAAAAACAGGACCAACATAGTAAAGTATGTCCCAGTATGTCTGTGATTTTCCTTTTCCAGCCTGTAAACATCTTAATTTAACAGTTCCTGATGAGTGTTTCTCACAGGGCTTGGTAAGAATTGTGGATGGGGAGGAGGGCTATAAAACCCATCGAAGTATTGTATATTTAAGCATACAATAATTAGTGATTATAAACACAGGCAAATTTGACTTAGCATGAAAAAGGACATTTTGATCTTAGTGACAAGTTCTTCAGAAAATTATCAGTCACTACCGGCACTGACTTCGGTCTTAAAATCAAAATTAGCTGTATTTCCTACCCAGATACATGAACAGTTGAACACCTTTATGAGATGCCAGATATATCTGAATTTATATGAGTACATTTGCTCTGGAAAGACATTTTGTACATCTCTAACATGCCAGCAGTTCTTACAGATGCAACAACCTTGCGTAAATTGGCAAGAATAGCTTTGGATACATCGTTTTTAAGAGTTCTTCCTCTTCTCCATTCCTATGCTTCCTTGCAAACATCTATGCAAGATAAATGTAAAACTCTGCACCGTTTCATTTTATTCTAGACGCAAGCATTTACATGACAGAATGAAGCTCATATTAAACCTTTCCCTTCTATTTTGTCCTAGCAGAAGAGTAACTCAGGGCAAAATTCATAAAACCTGTTTAGACATCTCAGTCTGATTGAGATTCTGTTCTCAGCAACAGCTCATCCTGCAAGAATACCTACATTTAGTTGGTGCTTAAACTCTGAACCACAAAATTCCCACAAGATTCATAAAGCTTGTAAAGAAGCTGCCAGGTTCAAGGAGTAGAATGTTATCTCTGCCTATAGCCTCAGATCTACCAAGTACCTACACTCTGAAGGTATCTTATGTGTAGAAACCATTCAAGTCAACATGCAGCCAAGCAGAGGAATCTACTCTATGAGTGAGGAGAACGATTCTGCTCTTGCCTGTCCTTCACGTGGCTAACTATAGTCAAGCTACTGGAAGTGGAGCCATTACCATTAATCATCCTGTAGAACAGAGAAATCTCCCCAAAAATGAATGAAGTCATTTACCATCAACCTGTTGGACTGAAGATTCCTTGTAAAAGAAACCAAAACTTCTCTTAGATAACTCTATGTCCAAATATTTTTCTGATACAACATAGGTAGAGCTTTTCTCTGCCAAGAGAAAAATCACATTTCTGTAATGATGGTACAGCAGGCAGCTTGGTGGTCCCCCAGACATAACAATAACAAAATGCTACTAATGTTGCAGCTTTTTAACTCCAAAATATTGTCTATGTGATTTAGAGGTTAATAAAGAATGAAAGCTGTCAAGCCCTCATTGAAATATATATATATACATACATGAAGGCTTACTAGACTTTTTCAGTTCCTTTTATTTTCTTCTGTTTAATAATTTTACATTAAGACAGGAAACAATTCATGTTCAGATATCCAACTGCCCTGGGTTTTATTGAGCATTTCTCAGTGATACTGAGCACCTTCTACAGTTCATACATTACCTTGTGCTGCTGTAATTATCCAGTGAATTCAAAATAAATCGTCTATACTTGCATCAATTGCTACCTCAAAGTAGTTCTGTGGATGCAGACACTTCTCTCTAAGGATTTCTGATGCTTACTGGGCAACCTCATCCACTATTATAATGAGATGCAAACCCTACAAGTGTTACTCAATCCCTGCTGCTTACGGTCTTCATCTTCCATTCCTAGAATAATTACGCAATTGGAAATAGGTTTGAACTGAAGCCAGAGTCTGTTGGTGGGAGCATGCCAGGCAATACATTGCTTGTTCACTCCCCAGGAGCTGATACAACTTACAGAACTCACTGGTGGAAATTTTATTTCTCATCATGTTACAAATCACCACTGTCCTTTGTGGCAATAAAGCGAAATGCAGAAAATATGTGGCCAATTCCACCAGTCAGTTCTCCTGTTTCACATTCCAGTCATGACACATTTTTGAAGTACCACAGAAATGTGTAGTTTCAAACCTGTCTAGTAAGCATCCTGGATCCTGAGGCACACACTTTCCATTGCCCTTTGGACCAGTTTCACTTTCCTACTGGGCTCAAACAATTTTCAAATCAAGACAACAGCAACGGCACGTTCCATCCTGTGGCGCAGCTTGTGAGTTGGGGCCTTCGGGACCTCTGTGCTCATTGCATGAAATTACATTGGCCCCCAAGAAATTGCCTCAGGCGTATTCCTGGAGTGGCTGGAAATGCATGCAGTACCTTACATTACCACAGATTTCTCCTTCTGAGACAGTAAAGGAACCCTGTTGCTACCCAGGCAACAAGCAGAACTATGCACCCTCCTCTAGATAATGGCATGCAGCACAGAGATTAGCAAAGCTTTTTATAGGCTTTCTCTAATAGACATTCCCAGGCCATCATGAAATAAGTCACTCATCTTTTGTATTAGACTTTAATTCCCTAAAGAGAGGAACAGATTTACATCAGAGTAAACCTCAAGGCTGAGCTAGGAAAAGTTCTCATGAACTCACAATTGTGGGAACACTCCAGTAGCCCCAGTCTCTCCAGAACATCTCCTATTTCATGATGGGGCCTCACTCTGACTGTGATACATGCCTTATAGATCTGAGAAACCATCCTGAGCCCAGAATAAGTGAACAAATGAAAGCTGAAAGCTCTGGAAAAACAGCCCTTTCATGGGTCACTGGGCATTAAGACAAAGAAGCACTGGCAGTACCTGAAGGTATTCAGTCTGCAAGAATGAGAATTATAATGTCAGTCCTTCACACTAAGAAGGCTATAAACATAGGAGAAAAGTATATACAAGTGTGCATTTACTTCTTGGTATATGCAGTCCAGGAAGAATTGGGAAAGTCGGTAAAAGACAGACTGTGTTGTATCCTGTGCTATCCTTCCCTACTATATTTTTATTTGTACTTTTATCACATTCTACACTGTGGCCAATGGAACATATCTGAAGAATAAAATGATTTTTTATCCTTGATGTTTGGGCCATTTTCTTTGCAATTCCAAAGTATTAGCTGATTTGGATACTATGAGAATGTATTTTAGGACATTATGTTATAGGAATGTTATGACCTTACTTAATAACGAGGTGTACAGGTGAGGATTTTTGTGTTTTTTTTTTCCAGCAATGCATACAGTAAGGTGACTTATTTCTACATATTTTTAGTTTCAAAGTGAAAAGCACCACACCGTTTGCTTATGGAGTGATAAGGTTCAGGTTGAACAGGGCATTCTTATCAGTGGTGGAAGGAACCTTAGGCACAATTATTTTTTTCACCATGTCACATAGAAGTAAAGATAACAGGAAAACAAAAGAACAAAATAGAAAAAAAAAAAGCAGCATGTTCAGATTGTCCACTTCCAGGTCAGTGAAAAATATTTACTGCTTCAACACAATAAGTCTCAAAAGACAACACAGAGGGAGATTCTAAGGGTCATGTATGAAAGAGCAAATGGGCAGTAACAAAATATGTTGAACTTCAGGGAGAGCATCTCAGCTCTAGCTGACTCAGTAAGCTAGATTATCTCAAAAATATCTCAGACATCACACACAGCAGAAAAAATCCTTCTAAATAAATCTTGAGCAATAATTTTGATAACCTATTTTTTCTTAGTATTTTTCAGCTTGGCAGATAATGTTACTACCCTTTAACTCAGGTTTCCTGGGAAACAAAGCATCTTCTTATTCTTCTAATCCTTCAAAGGAAATGAAGCCAAATTAAAACATTTTGTGAGTGTTCATTAAATTTTATTATAGCTGTTTCACAGACCTATCAGTGTCAACTGCCTACAACATACT
Organism: Anser cygnoides; assembly: GCF_040182565.1. NCBI lineage: Eukaryota > Metazoa > Chordata > Aves > Anseriformes > Anatidae > Anser > Anser cygnoides. The sequence continues at coordinate 6,983,212 of NC_089897.1, read as the reverse complement.
ACTGTTTAATGTGTAGCAAAACCAACTAAACTTGTTTTTTGTAACAGTCACTTCTTGTCCAGGGGCAACATTAATCAGAGACATTTCATTTCTGGGCAGTTCTTTGATTCATCCCAAGACCAGGAAACACTCTGCTTTCGAGAACTGGATGTTTCTATTGCAAAAGTGATTGCAAGCAGCCCCCAAGCCAGCTCCAGCCTCTATTAAATATCTGTTTGTCTACTTTGACTTTCTGGAGGGGAGCACATCCTTTGAGTTACAGATGACAGCAGGGAATTCAGCTATGATACAGAACCTTGTTTCCGTTTTTCCTTTGGCTAGGGCAAGTTTATTGGAAATGCTTCATTTGGCTCACATGCAATCACACGTAAGAGTGTGTGCATGCCATGACTGCTTACATAAGCCTGCAAACTACGTCATTGTCAGTCTTTCTGTAGATATATCCTGTTCACTGAACTCACACATGGGACAGTCATTTTTATAAATAATAAGGACCATTCATCTGCACCTTGCAGAGGAACTTACCTTAGTAGAAAGTGTTCTTGAATCAAAGTGGAAGTGTGCCACCCACACAAATGGAGTAGACAGAAATCAGGTCCAAAGAACATAAGGAACCTGCAGAGAGAATGTGTTAGATAACTGTCAGTGTGATAACGCTTCTCATCTGTTCAGTGGATGGTTGGGAGTAGGCAATCAAAAAGCCAAAATGGGATTAAGAGCTGCTTATTCAGAGAGAACAGAAAACAAAAACTGTATAGTCTTCTATCCTCATTCCCATTTTTGCTATTAAGGGGAGAAATAATGCTAGAAATAATATCCAGATGACACTTGCTGTAGAAATGACATAGTTTACAGGATTCTGTGATTTTAAAAACTTACAATTTTTTTTCTGAAAAGCAGCTCTTTGAGGTAGGCCAGGATTTGAGTCACATGGAATTTTGGACACTCATAAGTAGAGAAAACTGGCACAGTACAGTTGTCGGAGAATCCAGCCATAGTTCTCAACAGTTTCATACAAGTTTTGCAGATTGACGTGTCATGGAACTCCCAATGCAAAGCAAGTAAAATACTAAAAATAATAAATTAAAAAGTATGGAAGGAAAGAAAGGAGCAGGCCATTTGCTCAGTTGGAAAAGTACTGTGCCTTCTGACCTCCCTTGTACCCCAGTAAAAAATTCCTGAGCCTCATTGTGAGACAGATGCAGTGTTGCCAGGCCTAGCATTCCAGCAATTACTCAGTGGAAATGGAAACAGCAACACAGATGCCAATGGGGTGATGCAAGTTTCAGTGTCCCTGTCAGAATGGGAGTCCAATATGGTTCCTGGGCTGTTTGCTTGCAATTTAAAGTCAGCTGTAGTTCCATTTATATCACACATTTAAGCAACGAAAGAAAAATAAAATTTAAGGGAACTCCTCCTCATTCCTTGGCGTACGCTTCTCTGAAGGGCTATTTTGGACCTTGCATGGGGAATTTGAACTTAGCATACATAGAAAGCTCAAAAAGAGGAAATCTGAACAATTGTGTGCACAGCTAAGAAGCATGAGCATGAAAGTTTTTCTGTTCATAAATCATAAAATTGAAGTAATTACAGCACATGCTTGTAAAACACAGGAATGATTTCAACACGTGAAAAAAAAAAGGAAAAAAAACAGTAGTGTGACATCTTAATCTCTCAAAGGTTTATAGCTTAGCAAATAATACTTTCAAAGACAACAAAAAACAGACTAAGAGGAGTAGATCAGACCTAGAAGAAGAAGAAAATTCAGGCCTGCAGGCAAACATTTAAACTGTTTTAATTCTAAAGTCAGTTTAGAAATGATCTTTATGAGATTACAGTCTCAGACTTTCTTTTAATAAATTAAATTAAACAGCACTTGCTAAAGCAAGAATGGCTTCTTATCCATCTCTCATTACAAATAAAATAAAAATACATGTTTAGTAGTATTTAAATATCTAGTGCTACAGTTGGATAACACTTCTTCTTTCAAAAGTTTCCCAGCATACTCTGTAATGAGAAAATAACCAAAAAGAAATGTTCTTTGTCCCAGGATCTATATAATTTCAAATCTAACTGCAAATAAATTTCCAGGTTAGAAAGTTGTTACAAATATCCATTTGCTTGTTTCATCCAAGAAATACTATGTAAAAACCTACAAGGCAGAAGACACTTCATAACAGAAGATTCTTCAATATACAAAGCAGAAGCTGAGTGAGATACAGTGCATGGATTTTGAAGTTGGACATGTTAAAGATAGAAACAAAATGTCAGTCTCCACACCAAACATCACTGACTAATGCAACTCATGAAATAACATTGTGAATTGTCTGCTGATTAAATATTTACAGTTTGATAATCCTATTCACAAAAATATCATGAGTCAGTCCTTACCTAAAATGATATTGATTTGTTCCATAATAACCCATGAAATGAAAATATTAATCACCTTTGTAGTTTTTCTCAAATATCACTTCATAGATAGAAATCTTAGAAGTCACAAACTTGATAATAATAAAGGTTGCATAGCTGCTGATTATCAGAAAGAAAAAAGAAAAAAAAAAGCAGAGAAAATGAAGTGGAATGACAGATATTGTTACTTTTAGAGCAAGAAATACATTGGATTTGAGACAGAAATCTACATACCTGAAGCGAGGCAGCTTTCCCAGTCGTTGTTACAGTATAAATACTTATTGCAGGTACATCAAGACGGCAGTATTGCACATCAGATATCCTTTTTTTCTCCCTTTTGCCAGGCCTGCTAACTTCTCCTGCCCTCGCTTTTATTCCTTCCTTTGCAAAGCGCTGAGGATCCTGTGACAAAGAGCTGGTGCTGCTGCCTGTCATTGATTTTGCTGCCTGATCGGCTGTTTCGACCAACAGGCAACAGCCAGAAGAGGGTGCTGTCGCATCGTAAAATGCAACGGGCAGCACAGACGTGCAAATCTGACCAGCACCATCAAGTCATCTAAAATGACAGCTGCGTGAGGATGGAATAAAGAGAGGTACGTGGACCTAGTGAGTCCTGAATAATGATTTCTGTTTTGTTATTAGCATCAGTTCTGAAGAAAAGGCTGCAAAGAGACTGTTGGTTTCTGTCCCACATTTTGTCCAAGCTAGCTAGTGACAAGGGCCAACTTAGTGTGACACAACATCCTGAGGCTCAGATCCTGGGACTGGGACTGAGGCTCTGTGACTGAGCTGGTAGCAACACAGAGAGCAAAAGAAGTCTGGCCCTGTAAGCCAGCCTTGCATAGTTTGCTCACAGATCTTTTGTGGTCCTAAAACATCATGAGCTGCCAGCACAGCTCATACTTACTTGACTTTTCCTGTTCATGGGGACCCTGCAGGAGGAAGCTGTCAAGTATTTTCTAGAGAAGCTAAGAACTTTGTGGTGAAAAGCATTACTGTTGTCAGAATTCAAGTGGGTAGTGACCACGTACCCATTATCCATGGGTAGAGATCAACATGGAAAGGTAAGGAAGAAAGGAAAAAAAAAAGTGCTATCTTAATTAAATCTGGTTTGTGCCTCCGTTTGTTTTCTTTGGTAATTAAGGTAGAAAATATTGAATCTAGTCAGGAAACAGTTCTAATCAGCTCTCCCCTCCAAAATAAAGGGATCCTGTCCCCCACAGTTCCTCCCATATATTCACTCAGATTCTCCCTTGGCTCTCTTGAATCTGTTTTGCTATCATGAGCTTGCAATGAGCTCCACTTTCTTAAAAAAAAAAAAAAAAAAAAAAAAAAAAACACTTATCTGAAAGACCACATTTAATTTTAATCCTCGTTACCTCTACCCAAAATAAAGGCACCAAGCAGAATTAAGATCTTCCTCCTCTTTGCTACATGCACATACTGTGTAACTGTCCCTGCCACAAAGAGTACACACAAAAAGCAGATGAGACAAACCAGGTCTCACAGGTTAAGTGAGCTGCACTGGGTCATGCAGGGATATATGGCAGAGCTCAGTATAGATAGCGTGACCCTCCCAAGGCCCAGTTTAATGTCCACCCAGTGAAGCCAAAGGTATTAATATAGGCAGAGGTGTTTCCTGCTTGCACTATTCCTTTCTCCATTCCCTCCTAGACTGAAAGGTTTTATCAACAGCTAAATTAAAACTCAAAGGTAAATTCAGTTTCTTGCCCTTGGAACCTGGCTTGCAATTTGCAACAATAGAAATTTACATATACTGTTTATTCAAATCCAGATTTTTAATTTTACATTGAGAAAAAAAAAATCTTCGCAGCTCCCTGGCTACTGAAAACTGCCTGCGAACTCTTAGGAATGAATTTTGCTGTATTCAGATGTTGAGTCTAAAAATCCTGATCAGAGCTCTATGAGAAATTGTGGAACTCTAAAGGAAAGTTTTTGACAGATGATCATTTGATCTGCTTTCAGGAAGAAGACACATTCTGTGGTTCTTTCTACAAGAACTTTTGGTCCAGAGACCGAGTGAGGGGAGTGGGACAAATGCTTAAGTTCACAAGCTTACATTTTCTGCATGGACTGTTTGCTGGCCCCTTTGCCATAGGGGGCCCCTGGTAACACAGTTTAGAGAAAGAACAATGCAGAAGTACCTAAATCATCATATCTGAAATGTTTTTGAGAAAAAAATAATCACAAAAGGATTGAATCAAATCCACATGGCGCGATCTCACATTTCATGACTACAGACAAAAGAGCTAGATATCAAGAGAATATGTTCTTTTCATTGCAAATGACTTCTCTTCCAGAAGCAATGAAAAGTTAAAATAAATGTATCTGCAACAATAAGTGACCAGAAAAACCCAGCCACGTAGAATGAATATCAAATTGAAGTCACTATTCAGGGCACCAGTTGAAACTGCTAGCATAAACATATTTATCATCATAGGAAGATATAGTTATCATCAGTTCAACTGGACGGATGGATCTTGCAGTGGATTTCATTCACTGCAAGATTTATGCAGCATGGAGATCTACTATTTATGAAGGCTGAATGCCCTACTCCTAAACCGTTTGGGAGAGCAAGCATGAAAATTAATTGAGAAATTTTTCAAAAGCTATCTATTTTGCCCTCATGAGACAATGCAAAACTGTTCCTCCTTTTAGATTTTTTTATTGATTCAAATATCAGGTGATAATGAATTGCCATTAAGTTATTCTGTCTCTTCAAATGGACTCCTGATTTCGGTAACTTAGGAGGAATATAATGGACCTGGTAAGTCAGTACCATTTAGCACAGCATCACTCCAAATAAAAGAAGGAAAATGGCAGAGGTTTGCTTAAAGTAGGTCAAATGCTTCTTTAAAAACAACAAAAAAGTATATTTCATTGCTAATGGAACAAGAGATTCCTAATGAAACTCAGCAGTTGCAATGACAATAAACTATTTGGGATGGTTTTCCAAAAAAGCTGCCAGTCTTTAAAGCAGCCAAAAATAAACAGCAAAGTGAGGGAAAACAGAAACCATCTTCAACATCTTCCAGTATTACTGAATCGCTAGACGAGTGCAATTGCATTCACATTAACAAAACCTAAGCATCTGTGCAAAAAGGCTTAGGAAATTTCCATACACATCTTGAGCAAAACTAATTCCAAAACACAGAACTGGATAGGTGAAACTCTAGTCACAGTAATACAGCACAAAACAGGAAATGGCCGCTCTATTCATTAAACACTGAGAGGAAATGCTTAGCATAGAAACCCCACCTCTCAAGAGACTCTACCTTACTTCGAGCTCATTTGTCAAAGTCCTGCAAGCGGCTTCAAACTCTTACTTTCTAAGACTGTTTGAAAGAAAATAGCAGCTGAAAAAAAAAAAGTAAGAGAAAGATCTAAGATTTTGACAACAGAGACAGCATTTCTGGTGAAGTTTTGAGAAGAAAAGTGGAAGTATTAGTGATTGGAAGATGAACTTTAGGGGACCTTGTTGAAGCGTGTGAGGGAAAGCTATTTTAAGGAGTTCGGCCATTTCCCCGCTATCCTTGGACTTCACACATCAGCCTCTCAACCCTGGAAGCACGCCTTCTGTGATACGTCGAGAGGGCAGAGGGATTTAACCCGGCGCACGCAGAGGGAAAGGCGGCAGGGCCCTTCTGCTGCCCCGGCGCGCCCCGCACCGCGGCGGCTGCCGGCCGGGCCCCACTGCACGCCCCGTGCCCGGCCTCCTCGCACCGGCGCCGGGGAACAGCGCCCTGCCGGCAGCGGGCCCGGCCCCCGCGCACGGTCGCGGAGAGCCACCCTCGGCCTCCCGCCGCCTGCCGACGCCGCCGCCACCCTGAGCGCTCCGCCGGCCCGCCCCGGCCCCGGCCCCGCCCCCGGCCGCCCCGGCCTCGCCCCCGGCCCCGCCGCCGCCGCGCCCGGCCCGGCACCTGCCCCCGGCCCCGCCCCGCGCGGAGCCACCGCCCAGCCGGGCCGAGCCGCCGCGGGAGCTGCCAGCGGAGCCGCGCCCGCTATGGGCACGGCGCGCGAGGAGATGCGCCGCGTCAAGGTGCTGCTCTTCGTCTTCAACCTGAGCTTCTGGGTGAGCGCCGGCCGGCGGGGCGGGGCGGGGCGGGGCGGGGCGGGGCGGCACCTGCCGGGCGCAGGCGGCGGCGGGGCAGGAGGGCGGCGGGGCGCGGATCGCGGCGCCTCGAGCGGCCGGAGCCCGGCGCGCTTGGCGGGGCGCCCCGGAGCGCGCGGGCAGCAGGCTGCGGCCGGCCAGGCTGCCGCGGTGTCGGGCGCCTGCCCGCGCTGCCGGGGCGTCCGGACACCCCAGAGCCCCGCGGGGCTGCCCCACGCCAGAGGAAGTCCGCAAGTCCCCCAGCGGAGCGCGGCGTGACAGGCTGCCTGCGCTGCAGGAGCGCCCTGCTAGCGCCCTCGACTTTTTCATAAGGATACATCTCCTCCTGGAAAAACGCATCCTTGATGTATGAAGGCACTTCTGAGAAGAGACAGCATCTTTCTTTAATGACAATTTAAAGTAGCGAGCATCTCCCCAACAAGCCTAACTTTTCAAACAGGAGGCCACAGCGGGTCTCCCAGCATCCCGTGCAGTGTATGTAGTACAATCCTTCTCCACAGCGTTGTGATGCTTCTTAATAACATCATTTCAAATGGTGAGCCAACAGCTGCTACTTTTACAAGTTCATCCTGGAAGACAAAGTCCTTGCATCATATTGTACTTACTTTGCTGTGGGCTACCATAATGTGGTAAAGAACAGTGTTTATTGCGACACCCTCAAGAGATCAGAGAATGCTATGCCCACTCTCCAATCATAACACCTTTTCTATAGGCTCACAGTTCCACAGCACAATTTAATTTGTTACCTTTCATTTTTCTTTCACTTTCCCCTATGCTGTGTACTCTCTTCCTGTAACTTTTCAGTTTCACATTAGAAAACAATTAGAAATGTGGCCTTTTAAATGTCTTTTTCTTGCTGTTTAAAAAAATAATAATAATAAAAAAAAAAAAGTCACAAAATAATCCTGTTCAGCTTCTCTGGGGCAACCAGTTTTGGGCTTTTGTCTCCTTTATGCTTTAAACACAGTTAAACCAAATGCTTTTCCCTCTTGGTGACAGCGCTGCAAGCTCCGGGTACACAGTGCTGCTGTGCTCAAGCTCTGGGAGCAGAATGATGTTGCTCAGCTGCAGCTGCAAGTCAGTAAGAAGGACAAAGCTTTGTCTTATGTTGTTTCACAGGAGTGACAATTACTTGTGTTTTGTTATCTGTCTTTTCACTGAAATGGCAGAAACCATCTTCTCAGCTGGACTGGGGGCGTTCTTTCAAACACATCCAAAGTACCAGAATCACTTAGAAGGAGGGGGCTCATGCTGCTCCCTAGCAGTCCACAGCCTGAGCCCAAGCCTGCAAGCAGGAGAGGTACAAATGCCATGACCAGAGTGGCAGGGGATTCTCACACTCTACGATGCGGCACATCTTGTTCTTTACCTTCTGTGAAGGAAGTTGTGATCCCAAGCTCTTCAGCCATATGCTTGCCTGCCTTTTTTGCTTGCTGTAGCTATGCTAGTTGAATCAAGTGCCTGGCAATGCAGGACAGGCTCAAAAAGCACCCTACCAGGCTTCCACGGATATGGTAAGCAATAGGTGTTTTATAAACCTCATTCAGGTTGGGCGGTTGCTGCAGACCTGGGCTCTGGGCCTCCATCAGTAGAGTAAGGGAGCATTCATAGAATCAAAGAATACCCCAAGTTGGAAGGGACCCATCATCAAGTTAAACTCCAGTCTCCACACAGGACCACCCAAAACTCAAACCCTATGTCTGAGAGCACTATCCAAATGCTTCTTGAACTCTGGCAGGCTCAGTGCTGTGACCGCTGTCCTGCGGAGCCTGTTCCAGTGCCCGACCACCCTCTCAGTGAAGAACCTTTTCCTAACACCCAGCCTGACCTTCCCTTGTCGCAGCTCCATGCCGTTCCCTTGGGACCTGTTGCTGTCACCAGAGGGAAGAGATCAGCGCCTGTCCCTCTGCTCTCCCTTGTGACCTGGCACCACTCAGTCTTCTCTTCTGTAAGCTGAACAAACCAGGCGACCCTGACCACTCTGCATACGTCTTCCCCTCCAGACCTTTCACCATCTTTGTTGCCCTCCTTTGGACTCTCTCTGCACAGTGTTGTGCTTGGTCCTGCAGGATGCTAAAACTGCCAGAAGACTTGCCATTGCCTGGCAGGTTTATAAATGTCCGGCATGCTGTGGGTCTGGGACCACTGTCTATAGCTGTTTTCCCTCATCTGACATGTCATTTTTATCTAGTCATTTGCATTAAAAGGATTTTTTCCTTGAATTTGACAGTATCCAATGCTTCTTTGTTAATTATTTCTGTGGTTAAAGATATTGTGCACTGTAATAATCATTTTATTTCCTAGTTCTGACAGGGATTCCAATATATAGGAAAAATGCCCTGTCAGAATCAGTCCAAAGACACTTTACTTCAGCACATCCCTAAGAACAATATAAGCCTTTATTTCTGGTAAGCCTCTAAACAGAACCATTCTCACAACTGAGCAGCAGCAGCAATTCTGAAATGGCCAAAAGATCTTCTGTAGTTTGGTGTGACTGACGTCCAGCTGGTCTCTCCATACCATCATGTATCTCGTGACTCTGGAGCTGGACCTGAGATTCATACAGGGGAAGAGGGCACCTCTTAGCCCAACGGGCTGTTACTTAGCCCTAAAACAGATTAGAGGGCTGAAAAAAGCAAATGAAGTTATTTCTGTCTGTAAGTTTGGTTTGAGTCATGCCACTGCTACTCAACTCCTGGTCTGGCAGCACTCCCCCCGATAGTGTTTTTCCTGCCGTAACAGCATCTTGACTCCAGGCCGAGGCTCTCAGTAGCCTCCTGCATATGGTATGGCTACAATGCAGTTCTGGGTCTTCTGGTAGGAAGGAGGGCAGTGTTCCCATTGGATTTGCATCCTGTCTGTTCCCATGGGCACTGACTCCCTCACCACCCTTGCCCCTCCCTGCCCCAAGCCTTTGCCCATTGTGATTCAGGCCAAGTTTTGATGATTAAAAGAGCTTACACAAAAAGGTTTGAAAGCCACTAGTAAATTCATAAGCACCACTATACTGAGAAGCCAAAAGAATGAAATAAATACATTGCACCGAATTCATTGTTATCAAATACTACCATGAGCTTCCTGAATTTTCTGACTGTGCAATTCTGAACTGTGGGACTTGCTATTGACACTTCTTTGACGACACTTCTTTGATGTTCTCCAGACATTTGTTATTAAAGTATTGACTAGTCTATGTATTTTTCAGCTGGCAGGATTGGCTGTCATTGCCTTTGGTCTATGGCTGCGATTTGGTGGGGTTATGGCAGAGTTTGCTTCAGACAAAAAGCCTCCAGAGTATTTCTTCATTGGTAAGTTTAAGCGCCTGTGATGGCAGTAGCCATTAGCCTTGGTTTCATCCCAGGGCACATGACACACCTCATGCATTGAATTATATGAAGGCCAACAATACCTGAGCTGAGCTGCACAAAACGGGTATTCTGGTGCTGTGTGCCATGTGGGTGGTGGCTTTCATCCTTTCTCTGCTTGGCATTAATTTCTTTAGGCCTAACTGAACTCTTCTTTCACACTTGATTGAATTCCTACATATCCTAAATGAATTGTGCTAATGCTGTTGCAGTAGAAGTTGAGATGGGTCAGAGACTACTGGGACATAGGGCTCATCAATATATCCTTCCAGAGTTTTCTGTGCAGCTGCTAATCAATGAAACAACCATGTCATCTCTGAATGCTTCTCGTACCAGTGGAGGAGTAAGACTTTTGCTCACCATTTCTCCCTGTGTCTCCACACAGAGGCCCTTAGCCCGGTTTTAAGTATCAGAGCAAATCCTTCCACAGCTGAAAACTGCACGATGTTCAGTCATCCCAAGAACCGTTTATCCAACCTAGGCATGAATTGACAAGTTCCCCATGCCCACAGGACTGTTATTGGTCATACCTAATTTAGGCATTTAACTTTTTTTTTTCTCCCTAGGATTTGCAGTTGGGTTTTTGGGAAACACAACCTGTTACATGTCTATAGAAGTCCTGAAATAGCAGCTGTCTAGGACTGCCAGCAACTGCATTTCTCCATCCATTGGTAGTTGCAACTTGTCTTTACGCAAGAAGGGTCAGATTTTTTTCCCTTTTCACTCCTTGATATAGACTCAGCCAATAAAATCCAATTGGTACAATCATTTTTGCCATCTATAAACGCCATGTGTGAATGTCCTGTCTTGGCCATCAAGCCACCCTGGCAGGGTGTACAAGAATGGAATTTGACTCAGAATGTCCTAGCAGTCAGTTACCCATCACAGGAATATTGACTGGGCTGTGCAGTTACTTTAAATACCCCCATTTTCTTAATGGAGACCTTGACTCTGATACACCAAAGTCCTAAACCAAAGCTTCTTTGACATATGCAACAAGGCCAGAGGCACAGATCTGACTGTACAGTACTGAGGGAATAGATGGGTCGAGTGTTATGTCCAGCAACATTTCTCTGGGAGTTTAAGAGATTGAATAAGACCATTCAGATGGAAATCTGACTGGGGCCTGAGGGATGCTGCAAAATACCCTGTAGCATCTCCTCTGATGCAGAGGGACAAGGAAATATGATTTACTTTTCCTCTTACATCTGAGCTGCTACATTGGCAGCATATGGGACCACCACCTTTATTTCCATATCCAGCTTATACCTGCTGAATTTCCTATGCTGTAGCTTGAAACTCTTCCCTGCCTCATCTACTTAGGTTTGAGCTGGAAGATTCAACAAGATAGAGAGATGTTCTGGCCTTCAAATTCAATTACCGTTGGTTTGTTAGAAACCAGAAAGCAGTAAATCCTGTCATGTGAATAAGCACCATAGTCATTTCACAGCTTTGCAGTGCAGACTGTAACACTGTATAAACAAGATATTCTTTGGTGCATGTGTATTTAAATCTTTGAAAGATTTAATCTGCTTCAGTCCTGAATAAGAATTACAAAAGCTATTCAGAGTTGTTCATTTTGGGAAGTCCTGAGGAATGTTCTTGTACAAGTTTAGTCGTATACTGTGACATTCAACTACTGGGCTGATTATTACATATATTTATAGTGCTGAATGCTGTAATATGTAACTGCTAGCAGAGGAAGTGCTAAGGAACAGGACATAAATATGTTGAGAATTCCTGTAAATTGCACTTTTGGCTGAACTCTAAGACAAGGTTTTGGCCCTTTTTTATCATAGGCAGTGTGCTCTGAATGGAGCATGTCTCTTAAACAAAAAAATATATATGCTCCCCTCCCTCCTTACAAATTACATTAAATGCTGTTATGAATTCTTAACAACCGATGGGACAGCCAGTCAGAAACCTGAAGAGGTCAACAATCACTAAGGCAATAGTAAAAGATCAGTGATAAGTACTAGTGTGTTTTTGTGTTTGTTTTGTTTTTGTTTGTTTGGTTGGTTGGTTGGTTGGTTGGTTTGGTTTGTTTTTCAACAGAAGCAGCAGACAAGGCTGCACTTGATGGTCTCAAGTGCTTTAGCTCTGTAGGAGACTTCAACTTTAAGTCCCGCTTGACATTTGTGCATTTAACCCACCTCACAGAGTTTCTAGGAGCATTGGTTTTGTGTGTTTGCACGTGTGTTTATTTGGTTTTGTGTGTTTGCACGGTAACATGCATTTTGGGTGACAGCCAGAATTCTGCATAGCAACTCTTAATATGGAATATTGTGCATTACACTACATGCAGCTGCCCAAAGGGCTGAAAGAGAAAGCAGATCACCAACGTGACGTGGAGATACAAACACATGGCCATATGTTTAAAAACAATTTCTTTAACTTTGTTCCACTGACCACTGTTATGGCTGCCTTGTGATAACCCAAGTCCCTGTGATCAGATAAGCTCTGCATCAGTGCTTGGAAGGACACTGCAGCTGCATTTAGATGTCTGTAGGTTGAAGCACTGCTTTGTAGGTTGAGGCACTGTCTAGAATCACCGTCTTGTGGATAACATCTCATTTTCTTGCTTCCAAAGAGCAGCACATTCTGCTCTTTTTGTACCTGTACTGAGCTGCCAGCTGAATCTAACCAGTTTCTCTCTGTTGCTTCCTTATAAAGTTTTGTGTTTTTTTTTTTCCTGGATCTGAAATTGTTTTATTTTAAAATAATTGATAATTATATCCTTGCATTTTCCAATAGGCCAGAATGAGTTTCTCTAAATAGCCTTGTTCTTTAGCAGCAGTCCAGCTGTCTCTTCTACCCCTTGGAATGGTTTGGGCCATGACTTGGCAACCAGGCCTCTTCATCTTTTCCAGCCACTGAAATGTTTTTGTTGGTTTCAGAACAACTTGCAGGCAGCAGTGCTGAGGTCAAGCACATATGTGGTGTTACTTTTCTGTTGCTTGTGGTTTTGTGTTCAGTGATCCATCTTCCCCACTGCAGCTTGAAGTTTTTTAACCTACAACATAAGGGGATGAAACTGGAACTCTTTGACCCACGCAGTCTCCATCTAATCTACTGAATGTACCGCACCCTGGAGTGGAAGATAAGTTTTCAACTATATACAAGGAGTAGCTTCCTAAAATTGGACATCCTCTCATTCCAGTTCCAGCTTTTGGAGTTCTCACTGCAGTGGCAGGCACGACAATATTTTCCTGTTACTCCATCTCATAGTATGTTTTTTGTGCATGTGCTTCAGGGCAGTTAGGCAAAAACGTACCTTTCCTCTTCTTACTGCAGTTCAGCTCTGGTAGATTTCATATATTCCTCTCTTAGCTGTATTCCAGTAAATAATAATAATTTTAAGCAAAGGTCAATAGCTGGGCAGTCACCTCTTTTATCTGAGTTGTGTGTGACACTGTACTGACCAAATGGAAAAAAGATCTTTCTCTCCTCCTTTCTGAGGCTTCTGTGCCAAGATTCTCGTGTGCTTTTTACTGAGCAGGAAAGTCTGCTACAGTCAGAAGGGTAAGAAAGATGCTTGTGTGAACCTGACATGAACCTTCTGCTATCTCGCAATTGATTGGTTCTTCGTTAGTTCTTTGTAGTAGTGATGCTCTTAAATTTAAAAATACCTAAACCACAAACAAGAAGACACAGTGCCTGTTGAGTGCAAGTTGAGCATTTGTTAAGTAAAAACCAACACAGGGGCTTTTTAAAGGATAGTTCAAGACATTTGCTCTCCTCTCTTTGCATTTGGTGGATGAAGAGGAAAATCTGTTTTGGCTTCATGGACAACACAGAGGACAAACTCTGTGTACCCCTAATAACTGAAGTGAGAGGGTCACATCACTGCCAGTAGCACTAAAATGAAGCCCTGTTAATAAGGGTAGTAATGATGAATGTGAATGGATCAACCTGGATGATTCTTCTTACAATGGGTAGCACTGAGTCATTGCTTCTCCTGCACAGCCAGAGATCACAAACTTTCTGATATATTATGCTCTCTTTGCCCATGTTCCATGATCCATGCTGCAATCCAGAGCCAGACCAGCTGTGGATGGAAGTTTCAGGGTGGCTGTGGCTTTTTCTTGGGGTCTATGAGAGCATGAGTGATCATTCTGGCTTTGAAAGGTACAATTAGATGGTGCATGCCTTAGGATATGAAGTCATGTCTGGAGTTGAAGGATATTAGTATTTTTTCTCCATAGGAATGGGTGCCCACGCAAACAGGAGCTGGCTAGCAGTTAAATCCATGTAAACTACAATTCTCTGCTTCTGTGCCTCATTCTGTTTTATTCTATTCACGTATTTTGGAGTCAAACACTGTACCTTTAGTAGGCAGTATTTTCTCTCCAAAATCCATAGCCTATCAAATTCCATCAGCCCGAAAATGAGAACTATTGACAAAGTAGCCTTTGTATAGTGATGCAAAACCACAAGAGGACCATTGAGTGTTCCTGCCATCATGTGCATTAGACTTTGCAGAGGCTTTTAGTCTGTACCTAAGATATAAGCAGTGAGTTTGTCTGTCTTTCTTCCTATCATCCTGTGTGCAAGTCTTTTCTGCAATGAATAAAGTTTGTTTAGAAAAGGCTGATAGTGATCCTGAGTGGAAAATGAAAGCTACTGCATAAGAAATCATCTTGGTATATGATAATCAACACCCCGCTACCAGAAAAAAAAATCTACACAACCACCACCAAAAAACACTACCTTACTCAAAGTGAAAGTGGTTTAAAAGTCTTCAGTCTCTATGCTGGATCATAAAACCTAGCAATCAGTACCTATGAGCCAGTATCACACCAGGCAGAGTTCTTACCTAGAAGACAAAGCCACCACAAAGTCAGAATTCTAACAAGCCAATTAAATAAAAATAATCTGTCCATCTAGCTCAGATTATTTGTTTTATATGTGTCATGTGCTGAGATCCAGAAGGGTTGTTTTTTAAATTAATCACTTAAGCATGATAATACAGTTTATGTTTTTTGCCTGGTAAATTATCCTTGTCTTTCTCCCACCCTACTCCCTCTGTGTGCAGCTATCAAAAAGCTAGCTCAGTCCACACAGCAGCAACAGTTGAACTGACAGTTTCGCCATCTCTTTCTTTGATGCACCCTATTCTCTTTTCTCTGGGCAGCTGCAAGTCACCCTAAGTGTCTGCACGCTGGTCTCGTCATTGCAAATGCTGAACTCTTACAATATGATTCACTGAGTATGTAGGGTATTCCATGGCCTACCTCAGTGAGTGATCAAGCAGTTGTATCTTATTCTGGTCAGACTGCCCATGCGGAGGCAGCACAGAGTTGTGCAGGCCAGAGTCCAGCGCCACAGGTTCAACACTTTTAATTATCTAGGAAAAGCTCCAAAGCAAAAAAGGCTGTAATGTTCTTGCATGAGTGAATAGTTGTAGCAGGCTGTACGACACTGTGTACAGCTGATTCTGTTTGTCATCTTTGAGTGTATGTCAACTTACTAATCTTTTACCCTCAGTCTAGCAATGCTTGAAAAAAAGAATATGGTTCTGTGCAGAACTATGTACCTATGTTGCCAATTGCTTTCATTACACTGTCAGTCAGAAACTAAGAAGCTAGATGTTTCCTATAAGCAAAGGTGCTGGGAGGCAGCAAGCCAGCTTGTAGCATCTTTGCAGGGATACTAAAAAACGCACACAGCTCCAAATATGATTTAATATCAGCTCTTCTGTCACTAGTCAAGCTGCATGCAATCTGCAATTCTGCTGGCATTAATGAAGCCCACTGAAAATTGCCTGTTGGGTTTAAGAACCTAACTGATACCGATCTCACACCTCTTACTTCAGTGAACCTTAGTATAGGGTGAAGTAGACATTGACAGAGCCATTGAAGACTATTGAGAAGGTGATATGTGATACATTTGGGCTTATGTGAATTTGGGACATAATTATTCAGAGTTGTGAGATGCATGTGACCAAGATATGTAACAAATGCTGGTATTCTGTGTGAAGGGGGAGGCATTAAACCAGGATGTTATTACAGTGAGGTTGCTTTTAAACTGAAATTCAGGAATTGTGTACCAGCAGAAGCCTACGAACTGGCCAGTATCTGTAATGCTTTTGTGGTCCCAGGAAGATTAACCATATTGTATTCACACAACACATAATTACGTATGTGCATTATGCTCAAATTAAGGGTATGCTCCAGTTCTCCAGAAATTCATCTTCCTTCAGAGAATTCTGCCTCTCTTCTCTAGTTTTGAAAATGTATTTAACAGATAAATTTATACTAAAAATCTTTTAACACAAAAATGGTAATGTCCAGTAACGAGCCTGTTTCAAAAACTGACTCCGCCACAGAATGTAACATATACAATTGTTCCTGTCTGGCCTGTTATTTCCAACTCCTACATGTGTTTTCTCATTTTTTCCAACAGTACACTTGCACTACAGGTTCCTTGGTGCTCTGCTGAGGGTCTGAGAGCCTCAGTCTATCTAGGGAGAAGCACATCTGCCTCCAACACTGTAATTCACATATAACTGCAGGAAACTCTCTTCAGGTCGTGTCTGGGTTCTAGGACTCCTGTCATCACTGCCTCTGGATCACTTATGCCAAGAACAGAGCTGCTTGTGTTCTCAGTAGAGTATGAACAGTTGGCATTTTGTTCAGTGTTAGTTACTCAGCCCAAAAAAGAAAGAGTAGAACTATTTAAAATGGAAAGTGACCATAGCAGCCAGGTAAACAAGAAACCCATGTGAAATAAAGCCAGACAGACAGCATACAATTGTCTGCTCTGACTCTTTGCAGTATGCTGCAGGCACAGATTTGTGTCTCATAGCTGTCAGTAAGATTTTGAAGAAAACCAACTTTGTGAATGTGATCTACTTCAGACTGTGAAATTAGATCTCTACCAGTCTAGGAGGCTGGCAGACTATATCTGATGGTGGTGATAATAGTTCATGCATTGTATGAAATAAGAATGGCTTTAATTTTCACATTAGTAGGTTCCTATCTGCCTGGTTTGTGTTGCAGTGTTTCCTTTCTGCCTCGTAAAACATTGGCAGTACACACTTCTGCCTATCACATGATTCTTTGCAATGGGAGCATAGAGGGACTCTGGTTCTAGGGACAGTTGGTACTCTGTCCAAGTGCATGCCTTTAGCATTCAGGGGCTGAGAGTGACTTGCTTTTTAGCTCCAGCACGAAGGTATGCAATAAATATTCTTGAGCTGCAGGTAGCCACATAGTTGGCAGGTTTCTGTCATTATAGGTCTGATGGTTGCCCTCTTTAATGTCATAGCAATATGCCTGTTTTCAGTATTCTCTCTTCATCTGATGTCTGCTTTTGTATGGGATTTGTGGTGCCAAACAGTACAACAATGAACTCAGCGACTAGTAAGTTATCAAACTCTCCTCTCCATTAGCAGACAGAGATCAAAAAAGATACCAAATTAGGAATCAGGAAATGAACAGAGGCGAAATGAGGTAAGAAAAAAAAAACATTGTACAGGCCAAAAACATTTGCTTCCTTTCTGCCATGTACTTTTCTACTTTCGCTGCACAAAAAGCTGCAGCTAGACAGTATTCTCAAATCTGCCTTGACCTGACTTGCACATTTCATTTTGCCATGCTTTGTGGAGAAGCTCTGTGTCAGATTTTCTAGCTATCAAATGTGTTCCATTTTGTGACTATAAACTAAGTGTGTTTGTTTTTTCTTTCTCTGCTGAGCTGTGGATGCCAAGCTGAAGGCCATGTCAAGGCTTTGTATTTTACAATGGAAGCACTTATGAATAGAAGCTGATTAAAGCTTTCCTTTCCGTCCTACTTTTTTTAAAAGGAACAGGGTTTAGTGAAGCTTAGTTACTTCTGACATGTGATACTACCCCCACAGCAATGTATGGCATTAATACCACCAAATTTCTGGACTAGTCTGCTTCTTTGTTGATCCTATGTAGCCAAGTTTGACAGCCATCAGCGGACAATGTCACAAGGTCAAGCCGTGATTCTAAGGGATGCCATACAATGCATCATTGTCACCCTCTTTTTTTTCTCTTCCCCTTCTAGAGAGACTCACTTTTTAGTTTAGGTCTATTCCCATTACAGAATTAGAGGTGATTGTGCCTACATTGCTGTTACAGCCCACTAGGAAAAAAAATAAAATAAAATTGTAGCTCCCTGTCCCAGATACTGACATCATGTAGGATGTTTCTGAAATTGTTGCTCTGGTATTCTTCCTTAAAATCATACCTGCCTCTGGGTGCTAGGAAACCTCAGTGCAAGCTGAGAAGTAACCTGGTCTCTCTGAATTTTTTACAAGGTACTTTTAAAGGTACATGGGTCAGGGCAATCCCAAACATGAATACAGGCTGGACAATGAGTGAATAGAGAGCAGCCCTGCAGAGAAGGACTTGGGGGTACTGGTGGATGAAAAGCTTGACCTGAGCCAACTTAAAGGGGGCCTACAGGAAAGCTGGAGAGGGACTCTTTGTCAGGGGGTGCAGTGATAGAACAAGGACTAATGGCTTTAAACTAAAAGCGGGTAGGTTTAGATTAGGTATCACAAAGAAATTATGAGGGTGGTGAGGCACTGGAACAGGTTGCCCAGAGAAGCTGTGGATGCTCCATCCCTGGAAGTGTTCAAGCCAGGCTGGATGGGGCTTTGGGCAGCCTGGTCTGGTGGTGGGTGTCCCTGCCTATGGCAGGGGGGTTGGAACTAGGTGATCTTTGAAGTCCCTTCCAGTCCATTCTACAATTCAAGTGTCTTATGCCTGTTTGAAAGGTTACATGTGCGTATATATAGTAGACACCTAAAAGCGTATTTAGTTCTGAGTATTTTTTTTTTACATGTCCTCAGTATTTTTCAGCTAGAAATAACTCTCTAAGTGTCAGCAATTACTAGTCCCAGGCTGAACAAGAACAAACTCTGGAATTAACTCTCCTGAACAAAAGATGGAAGAAAGTGGTTTTAAACTTCTGGCTGGCAAAACTATGGGACCAGGACACGCAGCAAACTGAGCTTTGTTTAGTGAGTAGTGTGAGAAGTTCTTCCTGTAGCATGCCTTAAAAGGGAAGTTCTAAACTGAGGTAGCGGTTTAGCTGTGAGTCATGCAAGTGAAATGCTAAGCCTGTTTCTCAGACATGAGGAAACAAAGATTCTTGAAAGTGGTCTCATCCCTGAGTCTCAGAGAGCTTTGTCTTTGCTAGCACGAAGCAACAAAAAGAAATGGGAAGACATTTCTCGAGTCTTCCTAATCAAAAAGTCTGTCTCCTAAGTTGCCTAGTAAGTAATTGCAGGGACTGAAGTAGGAAGTGACATGTGGAAAAGGGCCCAGGAAACATCTCCATAATTATACTCCATTTGTTACCATGGAGATCTCAGAAAATGGCAGTTTTAGTGTTTGGCACTTGAACAGCAGGTTCTGCAACTGAAGTTAAGACTAGCGCTTTTTCCAGCTCTCCTTCAACAAGGGGCTGATCCCTACTCCTGAGTGACATATATCTTTGTATATCCCTCCCTCAGTGAAAGCCACTGCATTGTGAATGTGTACAAGCATTAGCTTAAAGAATGCTCAGTCCTACTAAGTCCCAAAATGCTGGCTATTAAAAATCTGGAAAACACATAATGTGGACTGCCAACAGAGTCAGCAGCAAATCCCACATATCTGGTATCACAGATCTGGCAAAGCCATATTAATTATAATTGTTTTATTACTATTTAGCAGAATGTTTTCCTCAGCAGCAATCCCTGAAAGGAAGCAGAGCACACAAGATGGAGGAGAAGAATCACAATAGCTGGGATGGATATCTGGCTAATATACAGTGGCTGGACAGCTAATGAACAGGCAGCAGGTTGGAGTCTGCCTTCTTCAAAAAGGCTGCACCTGCATGGCAGTATGGCTACATCCTCTGCACTTGTATATTGGCAGTTTGTTTTTTCATTTTCCAAACAATCATTGCAAACTGTCATTTGTAGGGCTTTCTAGTCTAGGTCACACAAGGTCTGCTAATAGTAAGTCCTGGCAGCTCTGTTAACCCTGAAGATTTGGGTCATATTTTAAAATATTTAAATTTGTAATTGAGAATACTAAACATTCTGATGAAAAGTTTGAGTAACCAAAGCTGAGAGCAAGGCTCACTGTGCCATCTAGTGTGCACAGTCTATAGCTCCTGTCCCCTCGTACAGCTTGGGGAAGGAAATGAAGCTGTTTTTTCAAGCAGTAGATCAGCACGGCAGATCTCTGTGTCCTCCATGTTGCCCACACAAGACCAAGACTAGAATTATATGACGCTGCACAGTCTTTGGTACTTCGTCTGGCATGGCACCCAGAAACAAGGCCCAAACACAGCTGTCGTCTGGTAGGAACGACACCACACACAAAGGATGTATTACCTAAGCACAGATCAAGCAGTTCATGTTTACAAGTGAGGAAAGAAAAATTCTGTACTCTGGTTTCCCTTTGTCCTAGATAAAGCCCGTATGAAAAAGAAGGGAAAGGGGGAAGGGGGAAGGGGGAAGGGGGAAGGGGGAAGGGGGAAGGGGGAAGGGGGAAGGGGGAAGGGGGAAGGGGGAAGGGGGAAGGGGGGGGGAAGGGGGAAGGGGGAAGGGGGAAGGGGGAAGGGGGAAGGGGGAAGGGGGAAGGGGGAAGGGGGAAGGGGGAAGGGGGAAGGGGGAAGGGGGAAGGGGGAAGGGGAAGGGGGAAGGGGAAGGGGGAAGGGGGAAGGGGGAAGGGGGAAGGGGGAAGGGGGAAGGGGGAAGGGGGAAGGGGGAAGGGGGAAGGGGGAAGGGGGAAGGGGGAAGGGGGAAGGGGGAAGGGGGAAGGGGGAAGGGGAAGGGGGAAGGGGGAAGGGGGAAGGGGGAAGGGGGAAGGGGAAGGGGGAAGGGGGAAGGGGGAAGGGGGAAGGGGAAGGGGGAAGGGGGAAGGGGGAAGGGGGAAGGGGGAAGGGGAAGGGAAGGGAAGGGAAGGGAAGGGAAGGGAAGGGAAGGGAAAGGAAAGGGAAGGAAAGGAAAGGAAAGGAAAGGAAAGGAAAGGAAAGGAAAGGAAAGGAAAGGAAAGGAAAGGAAAGGAAAGGAAAGGAAAGGAAAGGAAAGGAAAGGAAAGGAAAGGAAAGGAAAGGAAAGGAAAGGAAAGGAAAGGAAAGGAAAGGAAAGGAGATCAGTATTTCCAGCAGCTTTAGAGATGGCAGAAATGAATGCTAATCCCCCTACCCCTACAGTTTTTGTCCTGCCAAGTTCTGAACACAGCTGGGATCCTAGATCTGTTGTTCTAAGAATGGGGCTATACTGCCATATTCCATATTCTGTACTTGGGTCAGGCCTGGCCTTTGTTGACAGTTTCATACATAGATTGCTTCATTATCCTCTTAATGCATTTGATCTAATGATCCACTTGTTTTTTTCTTTATGTCATTAAATTTGTCCACATGCAGATATCTTTTGGTCAGTAATTCAACAACTGCAAAACATTTAGCTGTGAATGTCCAGAACAAGAAAGCAATGCAGTATTGCCACTGGCTGCTGCAAAACCATTCTGATGCTGCCTACTGAAATAAGGGGTTTAGGAGGGTATCCTGCAGTTCAGATGTAGGCAGCATGCATCATGAGACAGAGTTTGTAGGCCAAGCATGCAAGGTTCTTGGCCTGTAAGTTTTAGGTACTCTACTACTTAAACACAGAATCACCTTTTTTTAAAAAAAAAATCTGATGTGATTTGTATGGTCCTGTGATTCTATCCATTTTCAGGCAACACTTTTCCAAGTCTTCTTGTCATAATGCAGTGATACTATTAGCCTTCAAAAGCTACTGCTGTCTCATTTTTTGATACTTACATCTATATACTGGAGGGGAAAAAATGTACATTAATGATGTTGGAATGTTGCTTCTCAGCAGGCAGTAACACAGCTAGTTATTGTAAAAGGAAGGTGCCGTACTACCAATCACTGAATTGTAGGCAAACTTCCATTCTGGGCAGTGGCCAAGCTCAGAACCATAGCTGACAAATTTAGTGTTTCATTCACTTCCTCTAACAGCTTTCAAGGTGTTCTCCCAATCTTCCTCTTCTTTCCAACAGCACTCACCTTTTTCCCCACCCAAAGTACTGATTTCAGAGAGACATCATATTGTAATACCTGTACCTTTCCTGAAGATCTTCAAATGTCCTCTTTTATGTACTGCCAGGCAACTGGTAGAACATAGATTGCCAGGTAGTTTTCTGAGTTCCGCCCCTGCATAGCAGCACAGGACGTTTTCAGCCCCAGGTTTCATAGAAATAAGCAGTGTTGGATTTGTTGCCTTATGTTCCTCACTGAAGAGCTGTAAAGTGATTTGGGATGGTAGAATGTATGTTCTTCCTGGACTGAGCTACCCTGGGAACAGGAAACTTGGAAGGTGGAAGTCTTTTCATTTGTCTCCATGATTCTCCAAGAGTTCTGAAGAAATCTTTAGTTTCCTTTCCTGGTGAGAGCAAATTTTCTGTGTAACAGATGTTCCTTGTGAGAGACAGAGACCATTGCTATTTACAAATGGGTGGTTTTGACAAAATAGCTAGCAGACTTTGGAAAGAAAAACTTTCTTAAATTCTTGTCTGATTCTGATTTTCCACAGGACTCTATGTATTGGTGGGAGCAGGTGCTCTCATGACCATGGTTGGATTTTTTGGGTGCTGTGGAGCAGCGCGCGAGTCTCAGTTCTTACTTGGAGCAGTAAGTAAAAGGTTTCAAGGGCCTGGAAGTGCTGGAAAATCATTCAAAAGCGTATGTCTTGTGTCATTAGTGGAAGGATCTTTCCTGTCCAAGATCTGAAATGTCTTATGTCCTTTTACTGGTTAATCTAGCATCTCTAGCCATCATGCTACTGCATCGCTTCCATACATGAAGTTCCATTGCTTGCCTCCTGTAATGCATTTCCTAGAATTACCTCATCTTTCTTGAAACTACCATTAGAGCCAAATCTTTGCCATTTCTACCTTTGTTTTTATATTACAAGAAGCCTGACTTGATGCCCTTGTCACTGATCCTGTTCACCAGTTTTCTCTGTCAGTTATTGCGCGGCTGTTGAGATCTGGACAAGAATGAGGGGCTGAGTGGCAGTCCACGTAAAGCGCATTGTGCAGAGTAAACTGACATAAGGTTCTCTTCTCCCTCTGCAGTTCTTTGCTTGCTTGTTGGTGATATTTGCAGCTGAGGTCACTGCTGGAGTATTCGCTTTCATAGGCAAGAAAGTGGTGAGTAGCAAGCTTCTTCTAAGGTAATAAGGGGACAGTTCTAGATTCCTGTGGCTGACGGACCTAAAGGCTGGCTCATAAACAGGAAAAGTATCCAGGAGACTTTTGCAAGCAAGACTCTCTAACATTCTTATCTGGAGTAAATGAGAGCTTGTGTTATCGCAAGTCCGGTTTCAGAATGGGATGCAGTTTTTGCCCCCTCAGGAAAGACTATCTGTGTGGTCGAATGTTACATCCATGAGGATCATCAAGTGGAACTACATGATAAGGGTGTATTTCTTGGGAGAAGGGTGATTAAATTCAAGCATTGAGCTTATCCAACTAAAAAACATCTAACCAAAGCACAGAAAACAGCAGATTCTGACCCATACAGAGTACCTCTGATTGTCATCAGGCTATAAAACCTCCCATATTTCCTATCATGTCTACCTCAGTTTACCAAGAATAATTTTCTGCGCCAGAGGTTGATGGCACAAGCTGGAAGTCTGCACTGGACTGAGGGTAAGACTTATTTGCCTCTTACTTGGAAAGTCTGATTTCTGCAGGCAATACAGGAAGTCCAGAAAATCTATGAAGACATTTATGATGAATATATGAAAAACCCGGGGAAGGTCAACAGGACTATCTATCACTACCACTTAGCTGTGAGTAGTTCTCCTGAGCTTAAATACCTTGTACTACCATTCTACTATCACATTATCATTTAAAATTCAGAATGCCTCCCACTGAGGTACGGAAGAATAGAACTGAATGTTGCTTAAAATGGAGTCAGAGGCTCACAACCATTTCCTGATGGCCACGTCAAAATTCTGGGTTTTAGATTACAAGTTATTCCTACTTTTGAAAGTTAAAATGGCCAGGCTTTTAAATTTGAGCTAAAGCTTCTGGTCTTTGTTGTGCAGCAGGTATGACTATTATGGATCTTTTAAAGTCCAAGAATAAATACGCAAAAATGCAGAGAGAAGTACAAAGATGAGTCTCTATTTTGTCAGAGAAAAACCTGTGACCAATGTCCCAGGAACTACAGTGTTACCAACATGAAGTAACTGACTGACTGTCACAGACTGAACCAAGTAGAAAAAAAAAATAAAAGAACATAATTTGTGACTCAATTCAGGCCACCCAGAGTTAGTATCTGAATCAGCATTAGAACCTGTGACTTCCTGAATGCCACTTGCATGCATCCTTTATCTACTCTGCCTCCCACAAAGATCAAGCCCTGGCTTTGTTGCTCCTCACAGCATTCCCACGTTCTTTAGAACAAACATTTTACAACCTCAGACCCTTTTGTCCTTCTCCCATGGCTGTTATTTCTGACCCAAAGAGGAATTCTAAGCATTTTGTGGGAGACATGCAAACAGGAAAAACAAACCCTCTGAAACACTGATTTATTATGGTCTCCAAACCCAGCACTATATTCTGTCAAAAAAATAGATTCTAAAATTCTCAGTTGTAGCTTTTGTACATTGCCCCTAATTATGTATGTGCTATTTGGACTTTCTACTTTCTCCATGCCTATTTCCTTGGAATTTGGGGTTCTGGTTTTCCAAAATCTACTTGTTTGCTTTGCTATGAGATACTTCTGGAAGTTTTTTTTAGTAGGAATTTGTCTGTTATGGCTACAGACAATTGAAATTGATTTTAGAGAACCCATGCAGTTGGAACTCTACCAGAGGTATCAGTTAGTACATGGAATAAATTTATGACTTGATCTGTTTATTTTTTCTCTTACTTTTTGTTATCAATTGACTCACTATCAGCAGGAAACAGTCTATGATTTCCCCTTCTTTTGACACTCTCTTCCTCATTTAGCTCCAATGCTGTGGTAAAGATAATACGGAACAGCAAATGGGATTACCTTGTCCAGAGAATATCCAGATGCCAAAGGCAAGTGTCCTCTGTTCTGGTTGTTTTAATAACTTTTTCATGTCAATCATTCAGTAAAATTGGAGACATTCTACAAGTAAAAGAAAGAAAGAACTTCCTTTTTACCTCACAAATTCCAGTAAGAAAATTCTGTATGAAATGGAACAAAGTAGAGGCAAAACTAAATTGGAGGTCATATGGAACGTACCCTGCCCTAATTTCTGAAGCCTGCTTGCAGCATCCCATTGTAGCTATGATAATATTACACCATCTGAAAAGCACGATGAGAAGGATGTAGCAGAACAGGAGTCACAAATGAAAGACCCCATGAAAGCTGAATTTTGGCAAGTGCCTGTCTTAGTATTGCACAGAGACTCCTGAGTAGACATTTTGTTGTTAAGAATGATACTGTTATTTCTATCATTTGATGAATCTGCTTATCAGTACTCTATCAATCTGAAGGGCCAGACATCTTTATTTAGCACGGCATATCACAGAACGAGTTTTAGGTTGAGGGAAAACTGATTGTAAGATGACTTGTATGTGTCAGCCTGTACAGGCAAGAAGTACATAATAGCACATGCAAGTACTGATGTCTCACTAAAATAGGGAATGTGCTGTGAGAGCTGTCAAACAAAACACAAAGTATAGATACAAGAGTTAGGGCAGAGACTGCAGTAATCTTTTTAATGTTCATCTGTTGTTTAGTGAGCAGAATTAATAGAGTTGGAGTGTATTTTTGTAGGAGTGAAAAATTTTTAAATTTTGTTTTTAATAGAACTGCCTGGTTGAAATCCAGAATGTACTTGATGCTAATCTGCATTTAGTTGGAATTGTTGGAATTGCAATTGCTGGCATCACAGTGAGTAAATCCATGCTCTCATTCTCTTTATCAGTATTTGAGTCCAGTCCCCCGTCCCTTATTAATAGCTTTGTTTTGCAGCTGCTGGTGAGATTCCTCAGTGTGTCCTGTGAAATGGCTTTTCAGGAAAATGCTGCCTGTAACATTGGTTCAATGTGAAGTATAGTTTATATAAAGATTTTCTAGGTCACGGATCCAGTGATCAGTATGCGCTGTGTTAAAGGAGCAGGATTTAAACTGCACAGTTTTCAGAACAGCATCTCTCTCCTAAACACACAGCACCTAGTGATAGGTAGCGATTCACTGAATTATGTCATTAAAGCACCATTAAAACTTTCCTTACACTCCACCTTCTCCCACAAGTATGTATTGTTGTTTTCCCAAGGTGCGCTCCTTCGTGACAGAGCTGTGACCAGTAGATGTCACCCTGCTGCAAGGCATATATGGCAGGAGTGGGCAGTCTACATCAAACACAGCTTTAACAGAAAGCATTTTCCAGCATGCGTGTGCCATGACGTCCTTCACATTCAGAAACCATCAACAGTCCAAAACAGCATGAGGAGCTGGAAAATTTATAAGAAATATGCTTCTAGCTGCTCTGAAGAGTAGGAGGTTCATGGATTTATGTGGACATTCAAAGCAGATGAAGGGTTTATGTATGTAATGGAAACTGTGGAGTGGGTAAAGGGTAACTGGAGTGGATAAACAAACCTAGATCACTTGAGCTGTAAGTTGCATAAAATGTGAAGGTGTTCTCAAAAGTGCAGCACATCAGTGTTGGTAGGACAGAGTTCCAATAACCACAATGCTCAACAAAGATACACTAGAAATACGCTAGAGCATCTCATCTGTGGCTTCCCACCTCCAATATAGTAGAAATTGTGAAGCAATAATCTCTTCAGCAGAGAAGCACATCAGTACATTTTTCCATGCTTGTTTCTGACACTTTATGGTGTGTGACTCATCAGCTGTCTCCTTTTTCCTTAAGGTGTGCGGGATGGGGATGTGAGCTCAGTGATTTAACTGCCCAATAGTACTGACATCTCCCATCATTCGCAGCGAAGCCTCAGGCAGTAGCGGCTAACTCTGCTTTGGAACATAAAATTGTGGCAAAAAGAAATTTCTGGAGACTCTGGAGACCCACTGTTCTCTGCTTTTAACATACTCTCTAGTAAACTAGTTCCCCAACATGAATAGAGTTTTATATCTAATGTATAGTCTCGGTGCTGAGTAGCAACTGTTAAGAGCTTAGCTTTCTCTGTAAAACCACAATGCTTAACACCAGTACCAGCGATTCCTCTGGAATCATTCTCTTCTCTTCATCAAATGTGTATACAATATTCCACATACAAGCATTCTGAAAATCAGAAGCTTTTGATGCAATGCTAGGCATAACACCAACAGTCACAATTATTGATGTTAGTGCAGTTTATGTTAAAATTAACATTTGGGGGCTGTTATGCTGGCCATTCAGAACAAAGAACAGTGAAACCAATGTGGGCATGTAAAATCCTGGCTTTAAGTATCAGTGAAATATCTTTGACATTAATTGTCTGATATCTTAAGGTTTGTAGATAGAAGCAATCACTTGCTACTCTGCAATAAGAACCTTAAAATTGTTCAGATACGCGTTCTATTTTTATAATGTTTTTTTTTAAGTGGATCCCTAAATTTCATTCCTTTTCTTCTAGATCTTTGGCATGATATTCAGCATGGTTCTCTGCTGTGCAATCCGTAACACAAGAGAAATGATCTAAAACTTACACTGCACAACCATGTCCCAGAAGTTCAAGACTAAGCTTTACAAGAAGTACTCTTCTACCCAACTTAATAACTGTAATACATTTTAAATAGTTTTAACATACTTAGAGGAAAATATCCCATTAGGTGAGGAGATGAATTGTATTAGTTACAGTAAAACTGAAGTGAACAAAAAGGGTTTTAAAATGTCCTTTCTAATGAAAAAAAGCAAAGATGGCATCTAAGACTAATTCGTTTAATGTTTGTATATGTGCAATTAAAGAGTTCACATATCTACAGACATCATATGAGCACATGCATATCTCTCATTACATATACGTACGCATATTTAACAGATATCTGTATATGCGGTACCTTGTTTAAGTAAGTATGTGCAAATGAAATACGTTGTGTGTGCACGTTTGCATGCATATTCTTCCACAGTCGTCACTATGCAAGAGTGTACACACACCCACAGGTTGCTTGAAACCCTTTTATACCAAGCCCATTTGCCAAGAATTGGCAGAGAAAGAAATGCCATTTTAAAAACTAAGACCTATGATCCATTTTGTTACTATTCTTTCCAAAGCCTAAAGAGAAAAAAATTATTAAAATTGGACTTGATTTAAAAAAAAAAAAAAAAAAAGGAAAGAAATGCTTAACGATCTGCTCCAAAGAACTTCACGTGAATAGACCCAACAAGCACTGGCAGTTTACCCAGAGAGGTTGTGACATCTCCTTCCTTGGAGATCTTCAAAAGCTGCCTGGATGTGGTCCTGGGCAACCTGTTCTGGGTGGCCCAGCTGGAACAGGAGAGTTGGACCAGATGACCTCCAGAGGTCCCTTCCAACCTCAACCATTCTGTGATTCTGTGACTTCACTGTCATGCACAGACTGGATCATAATTATTATATATATTCTTTTTTTTTCTATGTCCAGTTGTATTTTCATGCAAATACAGAAAGCTCTGTAAGAGGAAACATGTCCAAGGAGATCCAGGCTAAACAAAGAGAGGGAGAGAGGTAGGAAGCTGGCAAGATACACAGTCATTTGGGAGCGATTGCAGTGCACGGTGTGGTTAAGCTTCCAAAGCTAGCCTGAGACATGAAAATAAATAAATAAATAGATAGAATAAAATTATGAGTTAAAGGGGCCACTAAAATCTCTATTCAGAAGTCCCTTTATTCTGCAAGACTCTATATGGTCTAAAATGCTGGTGCAGAAGTAGAAACTGTATCAAAAAAAGCAGCAGCTTTGTCAGATACCCTGTAGAATCTAACTGGTCCGTGGAACTGAACTGAAGACAGCAAACGGTTAGGGAAAGACATGTAGCACTTTAATATCCTCTGGTTTTGCTTCGGCGACGATCACAGCTTCCATGGGGCTCTTACCTCAACCTCTCACCCCTTCTTGTGGGCGTAAGACAGATAAGAAAAATGGGACATTTTTACAGAGCCATAAAGAAAACTTTCTTACTGGCAGTTGTAGATTGTGTGTCAGGTATAAAAATTAGCGTTCTTGAAATACCTCAGGGCTTGCGTTTACATAGTTCGTTTCCATATTTTTGTCTATTTTTCATATTTATTTATAAGAATGTGTTCCTTTTAAAGCAGCCTAGAAGGAAGAAAGCTTATCCCCAAAAGGAGGTAATAAATCACAGCAAGGGCTCAGAATCTTGTTAATTTTTGGCTTACTGCAGGTAATTCAGCATTTCAGGGAATAACTTTGTTAGCAATGTCCACATACCAGCTCAGTCCATCTGATTAGCATTAGTTCAGATTTCTGATGCAGTTGTTCCATTTAAGAGAGTGGGTATGATAGGGAAGAATTCAGCTGAATTACGTATCTCAGTGAAATGGTCCATAATGTCTAACAGGACTTGGTATTTACAAGTAATTTATTACACTAGAATATGATGGGACTTCAGGAAATGTGTGCAGTCCAGTGCACATTTGCACAGAATACATCCCTCATGTGATATTTCTCTCTCATTTCCCAAAGAAACTCAAACTCCTATCACTTTTCTATTACTTCAGCACTGGAAACAGTGCTGCTGTTCCATGTTTCCCATTTAATTGACACATCTTGATGGTTTTTACGTAGATCTCTCTTTTCAAATTTTTCAGCCATGAACTGTGACTATCCAGTGGCATTGAGACAGCTGTGCACTAAAGGCAGTATCAGCTGAGTATGCAGCAGGCACTGACAACTGTGTAGTTTCTATGCTCAGCTTCAGGTCCCCTGATGACAGGAGACGTGTCGTATACCAAAGAAGAGTTAGGCTTGTATCACTGTCCACAGCTTATTAACTATGGATGCCATGTAAAAGTAGGTCCTGGGACCTTACTCCGTAGGTATCAGACCAAGAAATCTGTCCCTGATTGGCTTTCTGCTCTTAAGAAAGTCTCAGCTGGGAGAATGACGCTGGCAGCAAATCCATGAGGGTCTCAAGTTGACACTAAGAAAATAAGTTTCTCATACCTGATAACAAAGTAATTTCCTGGATCCCAGATAGGCTTGAGACCATCCCTACAATTGATTCTGTCCTGAAGAGAAAAAGGGATAGTGTACAGCTGGGGTATTTTCTCCCAAGGTAAGACTGACAGAAAGAAGAAACTTGTGTATAGTGTCATTTTTGGCCATTCAGAGCAGGAGAGCTTTCCCGTAAAAACATTTAACAACTGGTATTTTTTTTTGACAATTGGTAAAAATACCACAAAAAGCAAACCAGTGGTTTGGGTTCCCAAATAATTTCCCTACATGGACCACTTATTTACAGTAAATTCCTGTCTCCCTCTCTTACCTTCCACCCATGTAATGACTATTTTTTTTAAAAACACATCTACATACACCACTTGGTTTTCATTTCTCAAATCTGTAGCATCAAAATGTAATGATATGACCAGAGGCAGCTTCTTTATTTGCTTACTGTTTCTTGTTTAAGTTGAAAGATGATGAATCATGCTTTTCAGATGCACTGAATAAAAGGCAGTTTGCAGAGACTTCTATTGCTTCCCAAGGCCCTCACTCACCCAGAAGGACAAAAACATCCAAGTGCCTTATGAAAACAGGAAAGAGTGGTACAAAGAAATATGCTATAAATTCAGACTTGAACAACCTAACTTTCTGCTGAAGTTGTTGTCTTGTGTTATCTTGCAGTGTGTTGTTGTTTTTTTCTCCTCTGAACAGTGCATTTGTTTTTCTGAGCATAATGACTGCTTATACCCTAGGTTTTACTGCTGTCTGGGTATGTAAGACATCTGCACTGTATATCAGGAACAGAATGATACCAGTCACTGGTTTAATTCTCTAAGTTATTGGTATATGGAAATCAATGTATTACCATCTACTAGTGCTTTTAGCAGAATCCAGAGATAGAGCCTCTTTCGTTGTTTCCTGCTGCTGCGAGGTACATAATGTATCTGCAGTACTGTTCAGCAGATTTCTCTGCATCTTAGTAACTGAAGGCCTTTTTTAACTCATTCAAGGACAGAAAATACAGATGTTCTGTCAAAGCTGTAAGAAAGTGACAAAAGACTATAACCCTCCAGGGGATAATTCTGAGAGCACATGCATTTTCTTCCAGTCTGATCCAGTCAACCAGCTTGTTCTAACCTATAAAAATGTAAGTAGTTGATTCCCTTATTTCTTTTAACATCATTATTCACATTTACCATGTCTGTTTTTTTCTGAGTAACTGACTTGAGTGGGACCTTCACTCGTTACAGGAAAAACTCAGCCAGTTTTGATATCTTCCAGAGATTGAACAGGAGCTGATGAAGCACAGCCCTGTAATATCCCTACAATGAAGATTCATATTTCACTTTATACTGAAAGTGATAGTTTTATAACAAAACGTGTTTCATATGTATTGAAAATTAAATTATCTTAAGCCTTCAAATACTATCTTTTACAGCCATTAGAGGCTACTGATTAACAGCATCAGACGATGTTCATAGAAATGTACATAAATAAAGCTTACCAATACCACATCTTCCTCTCTGTTGGTGCTTCTGCCACTACTAGGTTCTCCAAAACACAAACCACTTCCAGTGCAATGTATTTGTTTCTACAGCACAAATTCTGATTTTGGACAGAACTGGGGTATCACCAGTGTATGACTGCAAAGTCTGTAGCAGCATTACCTCTATAGCAGCTTTCTGTAAAGAAAAAAAAAAGGGCTGACGTTCATTCTGTTGCTGAAATCAGCTTTCACTTCCCTGTAGCTTAACGTGTTCTGAAGTGGTGTTTTATCGGTTTTGCCGTGAATTTGAAGCAACGTTCTAATAAAGATAACCTGAAATAAAAGACTATCAGGGAGAACTTGTCTTTGTGCCGTCCGGCGCGCGATGTCCGCAGCAGTCTCCCGCAACTTCCCAGTCTCACGCCGGGCACGGTACCGCACCGCCTCCCGCGCGCTCGGCACGTCTGAGGGAGACCCTCCCGCCGGGCCAGGGCCGCCTTCGCCTCACCTGTCGGGTCCCGACGCGCAGGACGCCCAGGACGCCGGGGCTGGCCACCTGCCTTCGAACACGCGATCAGGCGGCGACGGCGCAGGCCGGGGAGCCGAGAGCGGGCCGCGCCGTCACAGGCCCGCGAGGCGGGCGGCTGACCGCCCGGCGGGGGGCTCGCCGGGCCGGGCTCCGGAGGAGAGCGCCTGCCGTCTTCGGCGGTGCCACGGTCGCCCCGGAGCCGAGCCGCAGGCAGGCTGCAGGACAAGGAGCCGGCCTCGGCCAGAGCGCGGGACCGCCGGGAGCGGAGCGGGGCGCAGAGCGGCGGCGGCCGCCACCAGCCCGCAGCGAGCCGCAGGGACCCGCGGGGCGGGGCGGGGCGGGGCGCGGCCGGGACCAGCTCCGCAATGGCGGCTGGCGCCGCGGCCGGCAGCACTCGCGTGCGGCCCGCGCTTCGCTCTCGCAACGGCTGAGGCGGGGACGACGGCAGGGCCCCACGCCCGCCCCCCCCCCCCCCCCAGCTGTCGGCACGGCCCGGGCTGCGGCGGGGCTGCGCGCCGGGGCCGGGTACGGTACGGCTCCGTCTGCGGGCGACTCCGCGCAGCGCGCGCCTGGTGCCGCCTCGGCCCCTCAGTCCCCTCCTCCGGGGCGCTCGCGGGCCCGCCCTGCCGACCGCGCCTCAGCGGGCGGTGCAGTCGGGTTGGGGGGGCGGGGGCTGTGGGCGCCCCCTGGCGCACGGGCGGCGCTGCGCTCCTGCTCGTGGCGAGCCGCGGAGGCGGGTTCGTCATTTCCGTGCGAAGCCGAGGAAAGCGGGATTGCGGCCTCCCCGCTCCCCAGCGGCGGGCGTGCCGGTTCGTGCGGGATTGTGCTTCTCAGGGCCGAGCCCAGCACGGCCACCGCCGTGCCCGAGGCAGCGCGCAACGCTCCTGCCCTGCTCAGCCCGGCGCTCCCGCGCTCCGTGTGCAGGGCGGCGGCAGGCAGGTAACGCCCAGGGGCTTCGCTCGAAGCTGGTCAGCATCAGAGCAACTGGAGCTGGAGGATGGCCCAGTTTTCAAGCTTTTTCTAGATAAGAGAGGCCTCACGTTTAATGCAACGGCAATGTCGGTATGGAAGAGGGGGCCAGTTACCTTCAAAGGACAAACCTGCCTCGGTGTGGGCTCTGGTTGACCACAGCTCCTACAGGCCTCCTTAGTATTCTGTGCTCCCATGCTTTTCTGTTACTTCCTGTCCAAAATTAAGATCTTTGCCTCCTCCCAACATCTTAGTGCTGTCTGCAGATCTGTTGGTTAGTTATGTGAAAAGGCATCATAAAGTAAATGTAAACAAGCGCCTGACCTTAAGGAATAATCACGTCTGTAAAGGTCTATTGCTGGACCTGGACTTAAAGTAGAAAACAAATACTGCTGAAAGGCCAAAGGGAAAAAGTGCTTTGATAGTATGTAAAAGGATGTTTAAACAGTAACACTCACAGAAATGTCTTATTTTTTTTTTACTATAAAAGAGGTCATTCCAGTTATTTTCCTCTCAGTGAGTTTACATAGGCATTAACCATGCAAGTAGACTGTTATTTTTTGCATGCATATCTTCAGACTGAAGACAAGTCTGTCAGATGCAGCAATGAGGGATCATTACAATAATTTTGCAGTGCTGCTTATTACTATAAATAGGCATAGTTACCTTTTTGGTTTTGCTAAGTGTAAACCACAGAATCACTTAGGTTGGAAGAGAACTCCAAGATCACCGAGTCCAACCTCTGACTAACACTAACACTAACACTAACAAGTCCTCCACTAAACCGTATCACTAAGCTCAACATCCAAACGTCTCTTAAAGACCTCCAAGGATGGTGACTCAACCACTTCCCTGGGCAGCCCATTCCAATGCCTAACAACCCTTTCGGTAAAGAAGTTCTTCCTAATATCCAACCTAAACCTCCCCTGGTGCAACTTTAGCCCATTCCCCCTCGTCCTGTCACCAGGCATGTGGGAGAATAGACCAACCCCCACCTCTCTACAGCCTCCTTTAAGGTAACTGTAAGGTGTGATAAGGTCGCCTCTGAGCCTCCTCTTCTCCAGGCTAAACAATGCCAGCTCCCTCAGCCGCTCCTCATAAGACTTGTTCTCCAGACCCCTCACCTAAATGTTGCTTAATAGTAATGTCTTAATTTTTCCTGTTCTAAATATCCTTTTTAAAGGTTTTTCAGCTAACTTTAGAAAGCACTATCTGATCTTAAAGCTTTTGTTTCTTTGCCATTTACCAGGTAATATAATTGCTGTTTCATTGCATAATTACTTCCTTTTTTTTCCTATCAGAACTTGGTAGTCCATAGCTCTTTTGCATTCTGTCTCTTGACATTTTTTATAGTTGCATTGGGGTCTGGGAAATACCAGAGATTTTCACCCCCCAAAAAAAGTCTTTTGTAACTTAATTGCTAGCTTCTCTTGGTCCAACTGTTGTAGAAGTAGTCTTGTATATATCTAGCCATATCTGGACAGTTTAAACCAGAGGCATGAATGACATGTCTGACAGAAGTAGGGTTTCTACTGTTTCTGCAAAATCCTTTGGGTTTTTTATTAATTTTAAATAACGGTTTTAGAGAATTTAAATTTTCAGACTTTGCCTGCAAAGACATTTCTTTATGCATAGGACAATTACAGTTTTCATGCGTTGCACAGAATCTGTGACAAGCATGCAAATGCTGTCAGCTTGTTATTGCAATTGTGCTGGACAAAGCTTTTGCCATTATGTCCTAGCAGATTCCTCTAGGCTTTCACAGAGACTTTGCGGCAGTTAAAATAAAATGAAGATATTTGGGTTAGAGTATCAGATTCCAGGAACATTCATGACAACTACAAGACTGAAAGCAAGATTTTTCTAAGAAAATTAAATCTCGTATCGGTAAGATAGGCATCCTGTGAATTCTGTTTCCTTTGTTTACTGTTTCAAGCAAAGTATGAATGGCATATGTTATTTGTTGGAGAGCTACAATCATATTACTAAAGATGAATTAGCATAAATAGAAAAAATGTACTGTGCATCTCAGTAGTATTTCCAGGTGCTACAGTAAATTTGACCCTTGTAACTTACGAGAGTACAGTCAAACTAACAGGAAATGACCATTTCAGACACTTTTAGCCAGGGATGGGATCATTCCTTTTCTAATATTGCAAATCATTCATGTTTTGTATGTGTCAAACTTTTTGGTTTTCATCTTAATTAAATTGGTTTATAATCACTTTGATTCACCCTAATAGCTTTTCTGAATGCAATATTTGACTTTAAAAATGGACGTTAGTAGAATTAAAAAAAAAAAAAGTAATGAATTTACATCACTATATAGTGTTAATACTATATATCCTAGTAATACTAGGAAGTTAGTGATAGTTTGCCACACATTGATAATTTCTTGTCTACCATTATTCAGATTAAAATGCAAAGTACACAAACTTTGGTAATCGGGTTAATAACTAAGGTTTTATTTCTCTTTTTGGTCAGCCCTATTCATGTCTTCAGTGTAGTCCTGCTGTCTATCTATAGTGCTCTTGGATCAGCAGGCATCACATTTACTTGAGCAGATACAGATCAAACTGTGTTTTCATCACTCCTGTTGTAGGTAATAGAGGTGAGGGGCAAAGTTACCACTGAATTCTGTATGTTCTACTTTGTGTTGGGATCAGTTAAACCAGGCGGAAACCAGCTCTCATTCCCAGTGGTTGGTCTAGTACAATCAAAACTTGCCACTGAATCGTCAGAGCTAAAGAAAAGGAAACGTTTATTATTTTACATTTATTTCCAAATTCCTGGGTCTGCACTTCTCACCTGTGCATGTTCAGCAAATATGATGGGGCTCAGATCACTTTGAAACTCAGAAGGGGACGGTTGACCTGTGTGGGGAAAGAGAGGGTTCTTTTCTGAGTTTCATTTTAAGTTTGATGGTATTACACCATAATATAATAATATATATAACAATAATAATAATACCAACTTATGGTAGTATTATTCCATAGAACAGAGTGGCAAGATTTGAAGCTTCACTGTTTCTTCAATGCTTAGAAAGAGTTACAACTTTTTCAGTGCACTGTAACAGAAAAGAGAGGCTTACTCTGCTAGTGCAAAGACATGAAAAAGTATGCCTAGCAATGCTAATGAACACAGGTCTGGACAACGCTAGCGATAAAGCAGAACTATAGTGTGGATACATAACTGCATGTGCTTAGTTCCAGCTGACTATGCTATAAAGCTAGGGTCCTCAAAAAATGTATTACATACATGGAAAAATACAGTTGCTAACATGAAGGCTGCAAGGATATGTCAGTCTACTGAACTGTTTAATACTGAGAGTATGTGTTGTCCAGTTTGTAATTCTTAGATATATCAAATGTTTTGTCTCTGAGCATCTCTTCGCACAATACCTGGAATTTATGAGCAAGGGTTCATACATACACAGTTATTTCTCCTTCTTCCCTAAATTAGATTTCGGTTCTAAATATAAATCTGCAGTCCTATGATTCTATTTTTGTGCATTTCACAACATCCAATTCATCAAAGTAATTCTAGTGATACCTCTTTAGAATAAGACTTTGTGCACACCAGTTTGCAAACCTGTTATGAAATACAGTTTTATTTATGTTTAATTGTGAGCAGAAAGGTACATTTCTACCACGTTCTGTTGGAAGCTTACATGTTACAGAGCTTCTGTGGCTTAGTGCAATAGTTTGGCCTAACCTTCTCATGAACACAGTCACTATAGTCAGTGTTACATTTACCACACTTGCAGCTTATGGCCACAGGGTAGGAATAGTAAGGGATGGTGTGATGAGGACAGCCCGGAATCAGTGCTGTTTGATACAACATCTCTTTGTATGTGCACACGTTTTGGGACAGAGCACTTTTGAGTAGCAGCTTCTTGCCATTGCTGTCCTACAAAGAAAAAAGAAATGCATTGTTTCACAGAAGCATACATGAGTGTTGAAAAACTTCCTTTGGCATTTTCTCATATGTGCAGAAAGCTAACCTCTTTACACTTAGACTAGTTCTGATATTTTTGGTGTACTTCTGTTTAGACCTTTCACTTTGAATCTGCATGTGACTGGGCATCTCTACACCTCTAGAAATGTTTGCCTTGCTTTTGTGGTTTTAACTAATGTGCTGTTTGGCTCAAAGTGCTATCAGTACTTTGTATTCTGTATTGACTACCTACTGACCAGAGTGGAAGTTAAAATGCAATGTTGAATAGTGAAGCTCAAGCATAGCATTTGGCATGCCTACATGTGAGATATTCTCAACAGCTATCTGTCACAATAGTAGTTCATTGCCTTCACCACCTGGCATATTTGTTGGACTCGAAATTAATCAAGTAATTTACGTTAACTAAAAGAGTGACCAAATACAATCTGCTTCTCACTTGTTCCATCCTGATCCACAAACAGACTAGAGAGGCTCTGCAGCAACAGCAGCAGTCAGTTCGTTGTTATGCCACTGTTGTTATAAACTCCACAGAATTCAGGAGTCTTGGCATTTCTCATCCATACCTTCACAACAAGCTAACTGGATACTGTGACAATAATGTGATTTTTCTGTCTATGACAGACATTTTTAGCCTGAGTAACTTTCACACATTTTTTTCAGCAAGAATAGGCACATCTTTTATAGCGATGGCCTTTATGGGAACAACTGCCTAAAAGAGAGTAACTTCCTGTACCCGAGTCATGCAAAATCCAGCGCAGATGGTGGTGTTGATGGCCAGGCAGTAGGCACATTCCCTTTTCTCCACGTGGATTGTGTACTCTGAAGGAGCACAAAGTGATGCTGTTTGACCAAAAGTCAGGCCAAAGAGGAGAGACATCACAAAGAAGGGACTCATGCTAGACGGGAAAAAAAGGGGGGGGAAAAAAAGAAACCCTAAGTAAAATCAGACGTGCCTTGCAGTTCTTTTCTCAGAATTCGACAAGAACAGTTATGATAGTCACAGAGTAGAAGTAATCTCAACTTTTTCAGCTACAGCTTCACAAATTATTTTCAGTATAAGACATATATTTGAAATAGTACTAACCACTGAACAGAAAAGAAGGGTAAATAAGCCAATAACAACACATATGATCATTTTTTCCCACTAAACCATATTACATGGCACTTTTCACCAATGAGTGATAAAATACCGACACAGAAAAATAACAGGAGGTTTTCCTATCCTTCCCTGCTAAAGGATTTGAAAATGTGACATATGTGAGAGAACATGAGCTCTAGAATTAACCAGAGATGCAGAAATAATCTTAGTGGTTTAAAATACTTTTCTAAAGAAAGCATCTTATAAAATGCTCAAGAGAGGAAAAGAAACAGTTGTATATATCAGACATACCACTGTATTTTTTACTTTCCAGTTGGCTTAGAGGCATGGTGAAATGGGAACACTGCCAAGAATTAAATAATAGATTAAAGTAAATTACAATAAAGATCGTCAGCAAAGAGATCAAATCAATGAATCCGCGCTTTATCTGTCTGTTGTGCTGACCTCATTTCCCAGACCTGCTGGGGGATCCCAAGAACAAAGATTTGGTTAGCTCCAAGACAATTCCAGGGTCTACTCTATATCTTCTAAACTACAAGTTTTAAATGACAGTGTCTACAAACACATGGACATCACCCGCTAGTCTCTTCCAGCTGTCATTTTCCCATAGCAAAAGTCATTACGCAGTCCGGTTTACCCTGTAGCTGCAACAATGCAAGTCTGGAAAGACCAACCTCTTGTCAGCTGAATTCTTCCCTATTACAGGAACCTGATTCTGCCTTGAGCTGGGAGAGGCAGTGACCCAGCACAAGCTCTGTGTGTGCTTTATACTCTCCAGGCTAATTCCAGGCTGATCTTACTGTTTATATAATTGCATCTGAATTGCTGCTTTCTTATCGCAGAGTCATCTATTGAAAATTCATACTGAACCGCAAAGTAAATGTGATAGGAACAAATGTGTCCATAATATCCTAACCTGGAAACTGGAGCTGGAAATCTAATTATTTTAACAGTCATTCTCTCTCATAGGCTTTTAAACTAACCACTGCTTTTAAAAACTTGTTATTGATTAATTTAATTGCTACATAGGACAGCAACGTCATGACAGGGAGGCTAGCATGGAAATGGAGTCATCCTGAATCACATATGACTAATTCTACCCTTATGTTTTTGGAAAATTTAATAAAGTCTGGTTCACTGCTTGCTCATTACCAGGCAGGCACAAATGAGAGATGCAGTGCTACACACATAAAATAATAAATCTCAAACCAAAGCAATTGCTCTACAGCATGGTTAGGTAAAGCCTGACTTTATCTACTCAAACAAAACATGCAGACAAATCATCTGGCCTTGAACCTACTGAGCAAATACTAAAGGAACAACAATTCACTCTGAAATACTAATTAACAAGGGTATAATCTAGTTTCACTTTGAGAAACCACTGCAGCACAATGAGAAGCAAAATACTGCACCAACTTCAGTGAAACTGGGATGTCTACTGATAGGGGAAAAACACTTTGTTTAGGGTCTGTGAAACACCTGGGAGGAAAAAAAGTGAGAAAAGATCAAGTTAGTGTACATGTCTTATTCACTTGGAAATGACATTTTTAGCATATAACTTCTCAGGAATTAAATATAACTGTTTCTAGCTTATAGACGTGAACAAAATGTTAATTTTACAGTCAGTAACATCTGTCCAGCTAGACTTAGCAACAGAAGTATAACACTTATTTTGGTACTACTCCAATATGATGCTTAGTTTTATATTTTTCTGAGCTTTTTTAAATGCAGTTAAACATACAGGCTATATAAGTATAGACATACAAACACAAATGTAGATAATGATATATAATACACATATACATGACATATATATGTGTGGGTTTGGTTGTTTAAAACTTTAGTCTGGGAAAAGAATGTTCTTTCTTGGAAAACCTTAGGAATATTTCAAAGCAGATAATGATCCTCAGCATACATGTCCTCAACATACCCTAATTACACTGAATATAGACAGAGGACAGAAGAGAGTACGAAGGCATATATTCTTTGCTGCTTCAAAGTGCTAATTTCTCCAATTAGTGAAAAATAAGTAATTGACTGGGGGGATTAGGAAAAAAAAAAGGATTAAGCATTTGCTTTAAGAATATTTAGTGAAATGTCTGAAAAGATCAATAGCCAAGAAAAAAATATCTTAGTGAAGATGAAAAAGAGAATACAACAATGTATTGTTGAATACAACAGTAATGAAGAGAAGAGAGAAGACAGAAGAGGGAAGAGGGAAGAGGGAAGAGGGAAGAGGGAAGAGGGAAGGGAAAGGGAAAGGGAAAGGGAAAGGGAAAGGGAAAGGGAAAGGGAAAGGGAAAGGGAAAGGGAAAGGGAAAGGGAAAGGGAAAGGGAAAGGGAAAGGGAAAGGGAAAGGGAAAGGGAAAGGGAAAGGGAAAGGGAAAGGGAAAGGGAAAGGGAAAGGAAGGAAAAAGGAACTATCAGTATTAGAAGTTGGGAAAATGTAGAAAACTGGTACAGAAACCTGGACACCAAAAGATAAACTTCTGTCAGGACAGAGGCCAAGAGTAATATAAAGGGATGTTACTAGCTGAAGACAAACTGTTGATGCAGAGTAAGTGCAAAGTCATCAGTAATTACATGTGCATTTGAAAATGTGGTGGCTGACAAACCAACATACACATTTGCAATAAAAGTTGTTAAATAATATGTAAAACAAATATTTAAAAATTATCACCTCAAAGCTAAGGATCTTTTGCTTGCTACTGCTAATTTCAACAAGTCTTAGAATACTGGGGAAATTTCAAAACATTAAGAAAAGTGCTTATATTATGCCAATATTTAAAGAGAGAATGTTGACCCAGGTAACACTCAACCAGCTAGCCTGACATCTATCACTGATAAATCCGGTAAAATAACAGAAAGTTGATACAGGATTTGAGCAATGGAGAATTAAAGGATGAGAACATAATTAATGCCAGTCAGGATGGTGTTACATAAAATAGGTCATGTCACACAAACCTGATTTCATTCTTTGAGGTGATTATGAATTTGGTTGTTAAGGCAACTACATAGATGTAATGTCCTTAGTTCCATCTGTCCAGAGCCCTACTGTCATGAAAAGTTAGAACTGTTAGGCAGAGTATGCTGAATGCTAGGAATTCTCCATAACTGCAGCAGGCACTATAATTTGAGCAGTGCATTTGTTCATTGAAACTTTTTTTACCCAACTTCTGAATGTACTGCAGTGCATTACAGAAATATCTGACCAAGTATTAAGCATGAAAATTATTTCATCTGGAAACACAATAAATTAGTCTGAATAGACCTTCAGACTAATGTAACTATTGCTCCTTGTACTCAAGTTATGATCATACTAATACAGATACAGAGAGAACATCCTTCCTATTTCCTCTTCTTTCCTGGCATCACCTTAACCTGGCCATTTGTCAGAGATGCACTAAGTATCACCAGAGTGATATACATATTCCTATTTCTTCAGTAATTTACACAAACTATTAAGCTGGTAGAAAAACTTTTCCATGAGCGTCCTGGATATGACTGTAGGTTTCTTTCACTACAGACCTCTCTAAATATTTGATGGGATTGAGATCCCAGTACCTTTTGGGAACAGCAATACAGTGTGACAACCTATGAGTGCATAAAAAGCTTCTTTCCTAGTTTGCTAAAATCCGTAGTTCAATATCTGATGCTTATGGATTTATTTCTTTCGTTGCCCCCTTGCTGACCTTCAGACTATTCAGTGATAGAAAGTTTTAATGCGCTTTTACAGCCAGCAGCTTTGTAGCTGTGTTCTGGAACAGCCAGTTAGGCTTTTAATTATTTATCTTTAACCTTTCTGTTAACTAAACCATTCCATTCAGTCACATCAGTTATTTTATACTTTCACTAAGTGAAAGATAGTATACTGATGTTCTGTAAGAAGCGTTTTAAGTGTTCTCTGTGAACAGAATTTAGAAAACATAAAATTCTTGGGTTTGTTACCCAGGATCTCTGAAATGGGCTACAGAAATTCAGTGCATGCCCAAAGCTTATATGTAGAAATAACTTAGTATGATTCTCCATCACTGACCAATGCCTAAAATAAAAGTAGGAACAATGAAGATAAGTTACCACAAATTCTTCTTACTCACTCTGTTAGTGGCACAACACAATGAAAACTTTGTAATCTTATGAGCAGGTTAACTTACAGTGCAGAATGGTAAAGTCATGATTCCACTGCTGGAAAGCAGTGAAGGGGAGAGGCACCTGGGGGTCCTGGTGAACAGCCAGATGACCGTGAGCCAGCACTGTGCCCTTGTGGCCAAGAAGGCCAATGGCTTCCTGGGGTGTATCACAAGGGGTGTGGTTAGTAGGTCAAGAGAGGTTCTCCTCCCCCTCTACTCTGCCCTAGTGGGACCACATCTGGAATATTGCGACCAGTTCTGGGCGTGTCAGTTCAAGAAGGACAAGGAACTGCTTGAGAGAGTCCAGCGCAGAGCCACGAGGATGATTAAGGGAGTGGAGCATCTCCCTCACGAGGAAAGGCTGACAGAGCTGGGTCTCTTTTGTTTGGAGGAGACTGAGGGGTGACCTCGTTAATGTTTATAAACATGTAAAGGGTGAGTGTCAGGAGGATGGAGCCAGACTCTTCTCAGTGACACCCAATGATAGGACAAGGGGCAGTGGGTGCAAGCTGGAACATAGGAGGTTCTGCTTAAATATCAGACAAAACTTTTTTATGGTGAGGGTGACAGAACACTGGAACAGGCTGTCCACGGGGGTTGTGGAGTCTCCTCCAGAGACTTTCAAAACCCGCCTGGACGCGTTCCTGTGTGACATGATCTGGGTGTCCCTGCTCCGGCAGGGGGACTGGACTAGATGATCTTTCAAGGTCCCTTCCAATCCCTAACATTCTGTGATTCTGTGATATAGGCATATAGTATTGTGCATCTTAAAACTGAAACATGTCCATGTTTCCAAACAGCTGAAAATCAGAAGCTATGCTGATTAAAAACAAACAAAAACAGTCAGAAACAACAACAACAAAAGACAAAATCAGATTTCTACGAGATTTGTATTCTGACAGAGGAATTATTTCCAAGCCCATCTTATTGTAAACCTCCGCTGATAAAAGGAAATCAAATCCTAATATGCTGCCATAGGAACAAGTTTTTTTGCCATCAGGTTTTGCATTTAAACAGACTGTGGCTGCTGAATTTTCAAAACTAATTTCTCTATTGTGAGTCTCTCTCTAATAGCTTGAAACAGAGCTCTTATCTTTTAAATTTGTAGATTCACAGATGACTGCTCTTCTCTTTCTTTCCTAGGATTAGCTGCAGCATATCCTGTCAAGCACAGATTAAAAGGGCAATTCTCTTTGTTGCATATGATATGCCAACAATTTCCACTTATGGTCTGAAAGTACTTCATAATCCTATTTGTTGTTGTGGCTTCTATGGTGGACCACTTTATATTTGGTTACATTTAATTGGAGAGTGCTAGATGTCAGTTCCTGTTATTCTAAGATATGAAATGTCTACAAGCAGGACAAAATTTAAAAAAAAATGACAACAAAACCACCACCAAAGAGAAGCCAGAAGTCTTCTACAGGATTATCAGGAATGAATGACTATACCCCACAATATCATAACACTAAGTGGTAAAAGTCCCAAACAATTTTCATTTTATTGTGGTTGTAATGTTTTCCTGATTTGACTGGCAATCTGATAGGCAGGCAGTAGGTAATTAGACAGACTCTTCACTGATGAAGGTCCTGTATGGAGACTTGGCAATATGCATGTACAATTTTTTTTTTTTTTTTAAGATCCTTGTGGTTTAGAAATTTAATGGAATATTATATGTGCTTTAGAAATAGCTGTCCTTTATAATAACAATCACACATACCTGAGAATATATATATTTTTTTAATTAAGATTTTAATAACTTTCCTCCATACGTTTGGGGAAAGTTGTTTAAAGCAATTCTGCCTGTACAGTGGCTGATTCTGAAAAATCTACTTTTTAAGGCCAATACAGTAAGCAAATACAGTAGCTAGGACATAAAAGTGCTTCCAAGCTCTGGATTTTCAGACTGTCCTGTAATACAAACTGAAAAGAAAATCTTTCCCTACTGTTAAATTAAAAACTAAAGACTGAATTTGTCTGTTTTCCAAGATTTATACAATTAACTTTTTTTTTTCCTCCAAATAATTTTATTTTAGCAGGAGGAGCTTATCTAAGGAATTTCAGGACCATTCCGGCTATTACCTTCAACAGCATCACCTTTTCCTCTTTTAGAGAGTCATTCTTAACACGCACAGGAAAAGCATTGCTCCTCACAGCATTGACTGAACAAATACTCTCCTGAAACAGGCTAGCTCAACCTTTTTTGAAATGATGTTTTATGAAGACAAGCCTGCATTTCCAAATGTAAAACAAGCGCATCATCAGGCACAACAGTTTTCTAAATCTGCTTATTAAAGCACTGAAACACAGTAACATATTCACATATGCCACTACCTGGCAGTGAGTGTTGGGATTGTTTCATGCCAAGACTAGTGTAGGTCTGCTCTACTAAATGCAGAACATTTCCTGGATGCCTCTCAAATACCACTGGTGTTGGAAAAAAATGCAAGTGGATTGCCATGCAGGCTTTGTACAAACTGTGGAAATAGAAACACAGTAAAGCTGCTGTAGATCATAGGCTTAGGGAGGAGTACTCCTCCATGCCAAGAAGTAACAAATCATTATCTGCACAATCATTATCAATTATATTCTTGCTTATAACATATTTTACACCTCAGACAGAGAAGGCC
Organism: Anser cygnoides; assembly: GCF_040182565.1. Lineage (NCBI taxonomy): Eukaryota > Metazoa > Chordata > Aves > Anseriformes > Anatidae > Anser > Anser cygnoides. Next base: position 6,938,374 of record NC_089897.1, on the reverse strand, counting down.
ACATCCTCCATAAAACTTATTTGTAAAGATTCAGAATAAAAAGAAATGTAACAAATATATAATGTGTTTGTATTTCATGTTAGTCAAAATACAATTATTTCTCAAAATAGCGTTAAAAAAAGGAAAGTCTGTTCAAATAATAACTATTTATTGTCACAGGCTAATACACATTTTAAAACCTTGTTAGAAAGGCAGTTAGAAATTAGCTTATCTTGCCAATGTTTTCAGTAAAGCATATATGTATAAATATATACATACACGTATTTTTCATATATATATACACACATATATACATATACATATATATATAAAAATCTTACTTGTAGTAAGTAGAACTAGCCAATAACAAATGTCATGGCTACTATTGGAATTTAGTCTTAAAAACTTTTAACAAAATCCCACAAATAAAGGCATCAATATTCACTACTAGGAATAGCTGCTATCTGGTAGCTTTTTAGTTTTTTTTTTTTAATTGTGTGCTACCTGAAGGATTCATTTACATTTGCTTTTCCTGTGCAAACTGATTTAATGCCTAAAATAATGTTATGTTTTCAGTTTTACTGTAAGTAAGTACAAAAAACAAAAATATCATTAATACCACTATAGAAAACTTACAGGAAATTTAGTCACCTAGGAAGGATGTAGAGTTGTACTTGCCTCATACTATGCCTGTTTCTGTTTCCTGTAAGTTTTCTATAGTGGTATTAATGGTATTTTTGTATTTTTGGCAAATAATTAATACAAAAAATGCGTACTTGTGGTCTCAGACTGCCAAGACATCACTGGAGAATAATGTAGTCCAAACTGACTACGTTACATTTGAGTCTAGACATGGGCAATACACCCTTCTAATTGTTCAAGTCGAAAAAAGACTTTTCTCCACCTTCAAAACATTTTAAGTACTACAAGACTCATTGTAACATGTACAAACTTAAAATAGTTCAGTAGAATTTTAATTCTTACTGCTCATGTTTCTTATAATGTCTTCTCGGACAATGTCAGATACGAGGTATATATATACACCACTATACAGGAAATCATGCTTGACAGATGACAAGAAAAACATGTAAAATCTCAATAAACATGTATTTATTTACTTACCTTTCCACAGGAAGTCATTCAAACCACATTTTCTGGAATGAGCAAAGTTATGAATGTGTGTAAGCTAAGCTTGATGTGGATTTTGGATCTTAACTTGAATATTGCAAAATTATAACTTACTGATCTATACGTGAGCCACAGCTGAGAACACTAGGCAGAAGTCTCTTATACTTTGAAATAACTTGACTTTTTTATTTTTGATTACTCTGTAACTACCTTAGGAGTCAAATCTGCATATCTGTTGAAGTTAACAATAGCAACAGTCAAAATTAGAAATGTGCCATCTTGAAATGAAGTAACAAACTTTGACGGGTATTTAGATCTTGTATAAAACACCAACCCCTATTAAAATAAATGACACGTGGCACATACATGTTGTGTTTCCTTGCGTACATTTTCTTTTTCCTGCTAAGTAGGTAAAGAGAGATTAGTGAGTGACATCCCCAACTGAATTGAAGAATAACTGACTTTCAATGACATTCTATGTACATGATAAATAATGTACATGTGAGAGGCTTAAAGGGATTATTTTACACTACTTCTTGTAAAATAATCTTTTTTGAAAAGAACAGACATCTGAAACTTGTGTTTTATAAGCAACTGTTCTTTGTTTGGTCTAATTTACACTGTTCAAGTAGATACATCATAAAATCAGTATTCTGCAAATGTATGAAATACATTTCCAGCAGGAAACGTCATTCTAGTTTCTCAGAAAATCTTCTTGCACAGCACATTCAATTTCCAAACATGGAGGGAAAAAACAGTACATTGTTTCAGATCTTTGGAAAATACTTATCAGTAAATAATTTAATATGAATTGAATACATAAAAAATATTATGAATATCACTGCTCAACAGGTAAGTCAGAAGGAACCTGAAATACTAGCCGATACATAAAACTGCTGCACAAAACTAATGGAATACATGTTTTGCTACCAACTTCAGATGAATCCAGGATTTTTATTTTTCTTACTATTTTTAAGATGTACCTGCAGTTTTCTTGTTATCCTTAGGCTCTGAAGCAGGTTTTTGTTGTTGTGGAACCAAGATTAATTAAAGATTAATGCAGAAATATATGTTACTCTATTCTTATGCTTACATGACAGAAGCTGTTAGATCTTAGGAAAGCTGTCTGGTGATTTATATACGTGTTCTAATAAATAAAGCAACAACATATGGTTCCACAGTTTATGCTTCAAATTAACAATTTAATGACATCTTACTACTGTGTTTACAATCTTAAAATGTGTGTACATATTTTGTTCCTAATGAAGCTGAAATCTTATACCTACGTAATACTATTGAAAATCCATAATACTATTGAAAATCCAATTTTAAAAGTTCCAAAACTGTTCTAACATACCAAAGTAGTAGCTATTGCAAACAAAACAGTCTAAAAAGACAGTTCTGACATTTACAATGAAAGAAAAAGACAGTTTCACATTAAAATGCATGCATTTTAGCAGCTTCAGCGTTTCATTTACTAAATAATATCCTTTTGTTAATCATACGTTGAGAAAAACAGCAAATTTTACATAACAGAACTGAAGTTTGTTACAGCCAGTACTTCTAATGCCAGATTTATTTTTTTTGAAACAGCTTTCTTCATATTTGGACTAATTTCAAAAAAGACTTTTTATAGTATAGTGAATGAAATGTTTAAAATGCTCAACAGATTGCAGTAGTTCTATGTCTATAAGGTTTATCTAATGCAGTATTAAACATACTGAACAAAACAGAAAAATGCAACAACGTACTAACTCTCAAAGAATAATAACACTGTGGTTGCACTAATCAAATAATGCTGGGCACTAGTCATTTTTTTATTTTAAGTAAAGAGTTTTTCAGCTTCTTTAATTTTTCTTTTCCTGTCCATTTTGGAAACTGCAGTCCATCCAGCCTCTCTCATTTTTCTCACAGTTGTAAGTTTCAGTGCAGAGCCTGGAGCTTTCAGGTTTGATGTAGTCGGTTTCTAAGAAGAAAAAATAAAGCCATCCATTAGTTTCTAAAACAAATTTGATCTACTGTTCATTTTGATGTGAAGAAAAGGTAACATACCTTTTTTGGTGTCATGGCATATAATTGTGAAGCTTGTGGATAATCTTTGTATAATTTTTTAAACATTTCTTCCTCTGAAACTATGCTCTTAAATTAAAAATAAAAGTTAATTATATTATATTCAGAAATCTCTTTTCTTTCCCCTTAGGAATACTGCAGTATGAAAAAGAAAGTTAAGATATCACTATGAAACCTCAACAGTTCCAATAAAAACAATGTAAAAATTCATTATAAAACTGAATATATATTTTTATATTGCAGTATTCTGTCATAAAGTTACTAATTATGTACATACAAATACATTTCCAGAAAGAACCAATTATATAAGAAATCACTCATAAATAGATTTGTATACAGAAGCCCACATGCCTTATTTACATTCTTAGATACGTTAGTGTGCATAAAGAATTATTAACCATGCTATTTGTTCTCAGATTTTTACCAGGAGGTCACTATGTTCAGAGCTGTCTGACTGAGCATCCAGCTGCAGAAGCACTTTTTGCTTTTTCCTCTGTTCTGAAAGCAGATTTGTGCTTTCACTTTGCATTTTATGTACTGGGGGAGTCTTTACAATATATGTCTGCAAAAGAAAAAGATGGCATTTAAAATTACATTTTCAATGGTAATTATGGAATCAAAAACTAAACAGACAGAATATCCAGGCAGACAACAGAGAGATACTGTTTAACAATTATCTTTCCATTCAAAGCATGAAACAAAGATCCAAACAAATCAATTAAAAAAAAAGTTCTTCCGTGGAAGAACTGAGTTTTATGGCACACTATATCTAATCTCTTTAAGCTCATCTAAAGAAATTCATTTGTTATTTTGAACTGTAGTCACTATGTACATACTATAGCCAACATTTATGAAAATGCAAACAAACAAGCTTGCAGGAAAAAGTTTTCAGAAAGACACTGATAATGAGTGACATCAAGAATAAGATTGTTTTTACTTAAATAGATTTTTTTTAGTAGAAGTTAAATAGAGAAATAAATAGTAGGAAAAATAAAACAAGAACAATTCACTATCATGAGTTACAAACCTTTAATAATCGACTACCCATGGGACTTTTTGCAGGTGCTGGAGGAGATGTTTTTTTACTTTCCGTCATGTTGACTTTTACAGGAATATTTTGAGGCAATATTTTTTTTACATTAATAGATGTACAGTCCAGATCTAAATGAGGTTTAGGTATCTCAGTAAAATGAGTCTGTGTTTTCTAAAATTAAAAAAGGTTTAAATTAAAAGCATTTCAATGTCTTTTGGCCAGCGTGTATTATTTATCATAGAACTTAATCTAGATTGCTTATGTACATATTACCAATTTTTAAAATTATTTAACGATAACATTAAAACTACTTTGTGCTTCTTTTCATTTTCAGGAACCATATTTTGGAGGGTTTCTTTCGCAAAATTCTCCAAAAGAGAGTTGTGGGATAGGTAGTAAATGTTTTATTTTCTAGTTATTATTTCACTCAGGTAAACAGAAACATTTTTGTTTATTGAGGTTAGTGTTCCTTCACTGACTTTTTAATTCTATTTCGCATTTCTCTTGCTAGCTGAAGAATACTATATAGCAGTCACAAAATCACAGAGTCACAGAATAGTTAAGGTTGGAATGGACCCAGAGATCCTCTGGTTTAACATCCCTGCGCACAGCAGTGTACTAGAGTAGGTTGCTCACAACAGTGTCCAGCTGGGTTTTGAGCATCTCCAAGACTCCACAGCCTCCCTGGGCAACCTGCTCCTATATTCTATTACTGTTACAGTAAAAGTTTTTTTTCTTGGGTTTGAATGGAATTTTTTGTACTTCATTTTGTTTCTATTGTTTCTTGTCCTTTCAATAGATACCACTGAGAAACATCTGGCTCCATGTTCTTTGCCTCCTCCCCCACCCCCAGGTACTTACACACACTGATAATATGCCCCTGAAATTTGTCTTCTTGAAGCTAAACAATCCCAACTCTCTCAGTCCTTTTTTCTACGTCAGATGCTGCGATCTGTTAATCATCTTCATGGCCTTTTGCTGGACTTGCTTTAGTACGTCCATATCTTTCTTGTACTGGACAGCCCACAACTGGAAATAGTGCTTTAAATGTGGTCTCACCGGTGCTGAATATAGTAAAAAGATCACCTCCCTTGACCTTTCTTTACCACAAGGGCACATCCTGTCTCATGTTCAACCTGTCCACCAGAACCCCAAGGCTTTTCCTGCAAAGCTGCTTTCCAGTTGGTCAGCCCCCAGCCTGTACTGGTTCTAAGAGTTATTGTATCCTTCGTGCAGGATTTCATATTTCCCTTTGTTAAAAACTTCATCAGATTCCTGTTCAGCCATTTATCCAGATCCCTCTGAAATCATCCGCTCTATCAAACCTCCCAGTTTTGCATCATCTGCAAACTAACTGGGGATAAATTCTGTCCCATCACCTACGTCATTAATGAAGGTATTAAGCAGTATTGGACCCAGTATCAACCCCTATGGTACATCATTAGTGACTGGCCTCCAGTTGGACTTTGTACCATACTGATCGTAGTCCCTTGAGCCCAGCAGTTAACCCAGTTTTCAGTCTACCTTACTGTCCACTTATCCAGCCTAAACTTTATCATTTTGCCTGTGGAGATGTTGTGGGAGACAGTGCCAAAGCCTTACTAAGCTTGAGATAAAGAACTCCCAGTGTTCTCATCTTCCTAGCCAGTCATCTCACCACAGAAGGCAATCAGGTCGGTTAAGCAAGATTCCCCCTTCACATAAATCCATACTGACTACTCCCAATCACCTTGTCCTTCATATGTTTGGAAATAGTTTCCAGGATTATTTGTTCAATCACCTTCCCAGGGATTGAGGTAGGGTTGACCAGCCTATAGTTCACCAGATCCTCTGTCTTGCCCTTCTTGAAGATAAGAATGAAATTTGTTTTTTTTCATCTCCTCAGGACCCACCCCTAGTCACCATGACATTTCAAAGATAATTGAGAGTGGCCATTACAAAATGATACTGGCCAGCTCCCTCAGCACCTAGGGGTGTATCCCACCAGGTCCCATGGACTTACATTTGGCTAGTTTGTTTAAAGATTCCCTAATCTGATCCTCCTCCACCAAGGGTAAGTCTACCTTGTTCCTGATTTTCCAGGTCCCACTGAGTACCATAGCCTTTTTCCATGTCGTTTGTTACCAGAATTCCTGCCACATTCAGCAGCAGGTCCTGTAGAAGCCTTTCTTGCTGCCCTTCATGTCTATTGTCAGTTTTATATCAAGATTGGCCTTGGCTTTCTTAGCATTATCCCTGCAAGCATTAACAGGTCTTCTTGTGGTTTTAATCTCTCCTTGCTCCCCTCACACTTACCTACTCAGGAGTAATGTAAAACATTCACTACCACCAGAAATTATACATAATGACTTCAGGGAGCATCAAGTTCTCATTTCAAGACAGTAAGACCTAGAATCAGAAACTCATTTCACAGTTATCACTGTTATAGTGCGTATGACCAGGCCAAACATGTCACCCACACTGCTACCTTAAATATATAAATATACCTTCTCTTCAATTTCTACTTTAAGCTGCTCCTTAAGGGATGACAGTTCACTTTTCAAACATGACAGTTCGCTTTCCTAAAACCAATTAGAAGAAACCAATGGAAAGGGTTAGCTATGCTTAATCTGGAAAAAAGAAAATCGTCCAAATGAGACATTATTTCATATTCATTATAAACAAAAGAAAATTCCATTTGTTCAATAGAGCTAATTTAACCATAAAGTTACTATGCTGAGTGACATTTACAATTCACTTTTAGAGATAACTCAATCACTAAAATAACACATGATCAAAGAAGTTGATTTTTCATCATATAAAAATAAATTCAAAAGAATAAAAAAAATATTGGCTTGATGTGTCACACCTTCTATAAAAAAAGTCTAATAAAACCACGCTGTAAAGAATTATTCTGTGAAGGTAAACGTTAGAAAAATACTACATTTTAAATAGCTGTTATAAAACTACACTTTCATAAAAGTCTTGAGGGGTTGTTGACTCTCGGAACATTTCTCAAAGCTAAGGCTCCCAGAAAGGAAAAAAAAAAAAAAAGTGATACAACTCTAGAGTTGAAGTTTTGTTTCTTTTAAAAAGAGCTGAAGTACTACTAAGAGTTACTTGGCCACAACTGTTCAAAGCAAGAACTAAAAATACTTGTCAGAAGGGGATAAAAAAATCAAAGTGTTTAATGCTAAAATTTTGTAAGCAGACAGTGATGTTAGAACATAATGCACTATTAGAAAAAGTAGACAGAGAAGCACAGCTACTTTAAGTAAGCTCTAGAAAATTAGTATTTTAATGTACATATTGAAATCTGTAAGAAAATATAGTACACATAAATTGGTGAGTTGTTCCTTATTGTTCAGTCACACTAAATCAGATACTTAAAAAACAAGGAGCAATAAATAGGAAAAAATCTAATATTACATTTATAATTATATTCCCCTTTTAGGACAGCAACCCCTCCGTTTAGTTATTCAGTGCTCAAGAGTATGCCTTACCAAAGTTCTTTTCAATGACAACTGCTCTTGCTCTTTTATCTTACATAGTTTTAACTCTGTATCTTTTTCTTCAACCATTTTATCATATTCATGCTGTGTTAAAAATAAAAAAAAAAGTTATTTGACTAAATGTTACAATTATAGATCTATCTAGTCTTAAGACATTACTCATTTTTTTGAAATAAAGCTCTTCTGGAGCTTCAGAAAGCACTATGAACAAACATGGACACTTCTGCAGAAACTGTACAACAGACAATACACAAGCAGTGTTATTTTGTGGGGCAATAGTGTTTTATTTCTAGGCAGCATTATGCACGTTATCTGCTAATTCTACTGCAAAACACAGTAGAAAATGACAAAAATAAGTTATACTGCTGAAGTTCACTAAAGAATCTCCTCATAAAAAGAGGCCCAAATTGATATTGAAAAACATTACATTAGGACAGTATCAAATGAAGTCAGAATATTAAAAAAAAAACCTGCAAAGCACAAAAACCTACGTGCTCCTTTTTTTCAGTCTCCAAATATGATACTATGAAAAAAAATGCAGCCTACAAGACATCTTCAAAAGGCCAGTGCCACCACCACGTCTTACCTTAAAAATTACTGGGAATTCTAAGGTGCTACTAGTTCACATCATGTTAAGATTCCCAAAAATTTATATAAATTGAATTTATCTGCCAGTAAACATGCTTTCAAAATATGAAGGTGAATTTACTTTTAGATGATGAAAAGTCAAGTGTGTTAAACCTCATCATCCTAGACTCAGGTCTTTATTACCAAGTTTCACTTTCTAATTTGTAAATTCTGGTTTTGAAAGGTTTTTATTTATCATAGTATCTATCACACATTAGAAATCTTACTTTGTGCTTTTCCATAAGTGCCATCATTTCAGTTATCTTGTGTTGACATCGGATGTCCATTTCTCTCTGTGTTATTGTTGCTTCATCAGCAAGTAACTTCATCTTTTCTACCTGTTAGTATCAACTTTCTTTTAATTCATGAACAACTAAGAATAACATATTAAAAAAATCTTAGTTACATTTCTTCCCACCTCTGTGTGTACAATCTATATAGTCTCATTTAGTGTTGTCTTCATTTGCTTTCAAGATCCTTTTCAAATCCTGCATCTTTTATACACTTCGTTAAAATGGGCAACTAAAATCTAGATTAAAAGTACCTCCATTCTTCCAAGGCAGATAAGTGCCATTTTGAACCAGAAGGCCATTTCAAGCACTCCGCCCTTTTGATATTATCATCAAGAAAGTGTGGGCAGGAAAACACTAATACGAGAAAAGTTATAATTTTTTTTTTCTTATTCTGTACTTATACCAAGAATAGAATTTCTAGGGACAATATCCTGACAAAAGATTTTTTATTTAGGTTCTTATTTTTAAAGACACATACAAATGCTTCAACCTAAAGAATCTATTATTCTAAAGCTTTGCTCACAGGCATACACAAGAAGTTCCATTTATGTTTACAAGACTGCGATGTAAGTGCAAGGAATCTCGCTGGTATAGCTTCATAAAATATAACAAGAATTGATAAATTATCTTACATCAAAAACTAACTAAAAGTTGCAGTAAAAATTAACAACTCTCACCTCTTCAAGCAATTTATTTTCAGTTACTCTTTTTGCTTCAATTTCTCTTTTATACATGTCAACTGTTTCCTTATGTTGATTTTTCATATTTTCCATCTCTAGCTGTAGTTTATTCACCTTTTGAGAATGGAGAATTATTGCTGTTACTTGTTCAAAAATAAATATGTCAATGACTTTATTTTTCATCTTATTTTCAAGTTGAGCCACTCTGTACTCTTCAGGTATGTGACTGTACTGTTTCCTATTTAATGTTCGTTTTTTTTATCATAGAGTTGAACTTTGGTCTGAAGGTAGTTAGAAACTACAGCAACACCAGAAAAGGGAAGGCAGCCCATAATAGCAGTTCTGTGCATCACTGTCAATAAAGCAGTCCTAAAACTAGAGCAAGTGAATCACAAAGAATCATTAAGATATAAAGGAATAACCCGTTAATGATCTGACAGTATTCTGCCTTTTGTACAAAGAGCCCTTTAGTATTGCTGGCATGGAATGCAAGGTAAGAAAATGAAGCATAATTAATAGTCTCCTAAGATCTGGGAGTAGGACTGTATTATGTTTATGATTAAATCTTTCAAATTGTGAAATGAAGAAACAGATTATTTATAAATAATTTATTTTCAGAATTTTATTTAATTCTAAAAAAGGAGAAACTCCTTTTAGCTGCTGATATTAATAAGAATTTGGTATGAAAAAAATAGGAAAAGCCTGTTCCTGAGCAGCCACTCTAAATGCTGTGTATTCTTAAAAAATATTGAGATGGAGATTTTATTTCCTGCCTTGCAAATCCATTTAAGATTTTAACATTTTTATGATGTGTTTTCCTACCAAGTATTTATTTTGATTAGTTCGTCCTTTAAGTTTCTCATGAGAATACCCTCAAACAGTCCCCATCTTTCCTGAAGTACCCAAAAGTGGACACAATATTCTAATATTCAAATAAAGGACTTACCATAGTGTTAGTGTTGGGGAGAATCGAATGGATGTTCTATTAATGTTTCTCAGGTGATGGATCATACGGTATAATTAAATATTATTAAATGTACTTACATTATCAAGTAATCTATGTATACTGGAAACCTAGGGAGTACACTGAACATTTAAAGGAATCGTTGAAGGGGAACCCTGGGAGGGAATAGGTACAACCTGACCTTGGATAAGGGCCTGGAGATGATGAAATGAGTTGAAGCAGAACCAAGGAGCGGAGGGAGCATGCGTCGAGTGAGAAAGGTGAAAGAGTTCAGCGGAGAGGAAGACTCCTTACTTCATCTGGACGACCACCTGGACGACCACCAGAGTGCGCCACGCATGTGCAAAGGGGAGGGGAGCTAATTAGAATGAAAAGCGAGGCTGATGTTGCAACCTGTAATGAATATGTATACCTGACGCAATGTTGTATGTATAAATAACGGCTGGGAAGTAACGGGACTTGAAGCCAGATTTGGGCACCTGCCCCGGCTTCCAGCGCTGAATAAAGCACCTTCATATAATCACTTGGTGGTTATGTGGTTGCTACGCTAACATTTTGGCGACCCAGATGGGACAGCGTGGGCACTGCTGAGGCGGATCGTGTCTCGGTTTCGCTCCAGCCGGCACCGAGGGATTCTCGGGGAGCAGTCGACCACGACCGACCTCCGCTGCTCACGACGTACCACTGGAGTGGTAAGCAAAGGTGCTTTCAACTTTGGGTATTCGGTACCGATTTGGTTGGGAAAGCCTGCCGGTCAGACGCGGCGAAAGCCACGCTCGGTTGGGCAGGGAGCTCCCGGGGTAAGCCTAGGCGCCGTCCGTTAGACAGAGCGAAAGCTCTGCAGGTTCGGCATTGGTAACTGTATTGGTTTGTGCTGAAGGGTCAGCACCAGGTATTATTGGTATGTAGAAAGCGTGCTGCTGCTGCTCCGGCAGCTTTTGCGAAAGCACGCTGCTGCTCCGGCAGCTTTTGCGAAAGCACACTGCTGCTCCAGCAGCTTTCGGGAGAGTGTGTTGTTGCTCCGGCAGCTTTCGGGAGAGTGTGTTGCTCCAGCAGCTTTCGGGAGAGTGTGTTGCTCCAGCAGCTTTCGGGAGAGTGTGTTGCTCCAGCAGCTTTCGGGAGAGTGTGTTGCTGCAGCTTTCGGGAGAGTGTGTTGCTCCAGCAGCTTTCGGGAGAGTGTGTTGCTCCAGCAGCTTTCGGGAGAGTGTGTTGTTGCTCCGGCAGCTTTCGGGAGAGTGTGTTGCTCCAGCAGCTTTCGGGAGAGTGTGTTGTTGCTCCGGCAGCTTTCGGGAGAGTGTGTTGCTCCAGCAGCTTTCGGGAGAGTGTGTTGCTCCAGCAGCTTTCGGGAGAGTGTGTTGCTCCAGCAGCTTTCGGGAGAGTGTGTTGTTGCTCCGGCAGCTTTCGGGAGAGTGTGTTGCTCCAGCAGCTTTCGGGAGAGTGTGTTGCTGCTCCGGCAGCTTTCGGGAGAGTGTGTTGCTGCTCCGGCAGCTTTCGGGAGAGTGTGTTGCTGCTCCGGCAGCTTTCGGGAGAGTGTGTTGCTGCTCCGGCAGCTTTCGGGGGAGTGTGTTGCTGCTCCGGCAGCTTTCGGGAGAGTGTGTTGCTGCTCCGGCAGCTTTTGGGTCCGTATCATAAGCTCAAAATGAAAAAGATTAAAGAAATTCTGGGAAAAGATGTACCTATCCCGCGGACATCCCCGCTGGGGTGTTTGCTAGCACACTGGAAAGAGGGAGGTTTTGGTCAAGAAATGCGGAAAGGAAAGCTGATTGATTATTGTAATATTTGGTGGCCACAGTATAAACTAGAGGACCAAGAAACTTGGCCTGAGAATGGAACATTGCAATATAATACAATTTTACAATTAATGCTATTTTGTAAGTGGGAAGGAAAATATGATGAACTGCCGTATGTGGAATTATTCTTTTATTTGCGCCGAAAGCCTGAATGGCAGCATGCTTGTGGAATAATGGTGCTTGAAGTTTAAACTGAGGAACGTTGTTGTGCATGTACTAAGGAGGGACGCTGTATACAGCATCAGGCAATAGAGAATAATAAGTATTATGGGAAATGAATAATGGAAATATTGATCTGGAAGTTGCGCCGTCGGCTCCGCCGGAAGAGCCAGGACAGGGAGGGAAAAGAGAAAAGGAAGATAGCAGTAGTGATGGAGAATCCCCGATTTTAGTCTCCCCGTGTCACATAGGACCCGGCAACAGCGAAGGGCAGGAGAAACTATAAACGAACAGGGAGGGAAAATAATCGCTCTCCTCAGGCAAGGAGTGGGGACAGAAGGACCGGTATATGTCAAGGTGCCTTTTTCAGCTGGGGATTTAATGATATGGAAGCAAGCAGCCGGCACCTACAGGGAAAACCCAGATAAAGTAGCTAGGATAATGAAAATGATAATTAAAACCCAAAATCCCGATTGGGATGATCTCCAGGTGATCCTGGATACTTTGATGGATTCAACAGAAAAGGACATGGTATTACGGGCAGCCAGAGAGAGAGCCCGAGAAGATATACGTAATGGATTAGTGCTTGGAAATCTAGATCAAAACTTCCCCACCGAGGATCCCCAATGGGATTATAACACAGGGGATGGAATAAGGAGGCTGAAGAGATATCAAGATTGGGTACAAATCGGGGTACAGAATGCCATGCCCCGGACCATAAATTGGTCAAAATTGTATAATGTCAGGCAAGAAAAAGCGGAATCACCTTCCGCCTTTTTAGAGAGATTGAAAGAAACTAAAGAGCCCTTGGTAAAAAAATTCAAATAGGAAATAAGGAAGTAAAATTTTTAATTGATACAGGGGCCACATATTCAGTACTCAATAGATTAAGTGGTAAGATAGGGGAAAGGAAAACTACTATTGTAGGTGCCACTGGGAAGGAGGAAATACGGCCGTTCTTACAACCCCTTGATTTACAGTTTGGAGGTAAAGAAATTACGCATGAATTTTTATATGTACCAGAATGCCCTATTCCTCTTTTGGGACGGGATTTGCTAACTAAACTATAATGTTTGAAGATGGAGAATTGATTATGAGAATCCCGGAATCAAAAGTGGGACAAATATTAATGATTAAAGAGAAGGCTGTTCCTCATATCCCAAAAGAGGTAGAAAATGCAGTAATGCCTGCAATTTGGGAAACGGACGTGCCTGGAAAATCAAAAGTAGCCCAGCCAGTAAAAATTGAACTTAAGGAAGGGGCCCGACCGGTACGGATTAAACAGTACCCATTGAAGCTAGAAGCTAGGCTAGGAATAGTAAAGATTATAGATAAATTTCTTAGCTACCACATTCTGGAGGAATGCAAATCTGAATATAATACCCCAATTTTCCCAGTAAAGAAACCTAATGGGGAATACAGGCTAGTGCAGGACCTTAGGGCAATAAACGAAATAACAAAAGATATTCACCCAGTGGTGGCTAATCCTTATACATTGTTAACATCTGTAAAAGAAAAATATAAGTGGTTTACTGTAATTGATTTAAAAGATGCCTTCTTCTGCATACCCATTGACAAAGATAGTAGAAAACTTTTTGCTTTTGAATGGGAAAATCCACGGAACGGACGAAAGATGCAACTAACCTGGACAAGGTTGCCTCAAGGATTCAAGAATAGCCCGACCCTCTTCGGCAGTCAACTAGCTAAAGAAATAGAAGACTGGATTAACCAAGGACAAATTCAGGTACCAAAGGATCGATACCTGCTGTTACAATATGTGGACGATATATTAATAGCTACCGAAGGAGAGTCAGAATGTATTCAGGTAACTGTTGATATTTTGAATCAATTGGGACTAAATGGGTACAAGGTTTCTAAACAAAAGGCACAAATCGCGTGCACAACAGTAATTTATTTGGGATGTGAAATTTCTCAAGGACAAAGAAAATTGGGAGTTAACCGAATACAAGCTATTTGTGAAATCCCCGAGCCGCGAAATCTGCACGAACTACGGGCTTTCCTAGGTATGGCCGGGTGGTGTAGATTGTGGGTAATAGACTATGGACTCATAGCAAAGCCCCTCTATGAAACCCAAAAGGCCTGTACATTTACCTGGGGAAAGCCACAACAAGAGGCCTTTAAGAAATTAAAAGAAGCCCTGATAAAGGTGCCTGCCTTGGGCTTGCCGGACTTATCAAAGGACTTTCAGCTGTTTGTGCATGAGAGACAACGATTGGCATTAGGAGTACTGACCCAGCGACTTGGGAGCTGGAAAAGACCTGTGGGGTATTTTTCTAAACAATTGGATGCGGTAAGCGCCGGATGGCCCTCGTGTTTAAGGGCCGTGGCAGCCACAGTCCTTTTAATACAGGCAAAAGGGGGGGCCATTGGCTATCGCCCAGCCGAATGATGAAATATCAAGCTATACTAACTGAGCAAGATGATGTAATCTTAAGAACTACTAACTTATTGAACCCAGCAGTGTTTCTAGGAACAACTACGGGGGAAGGAGACCTCAGTCATGATTGCGTGGAGATCATCGAACATACCTATGCCAGCAGAACAGACTTAAAAGATCAGCCTCTGGAGAGACCAGATTGGGAACTTTTCACGGATGGAAGCAGCTTTGTGGAAAATGGGACTCGTTATGCAGGATACGCAGTAACTACATCAAAGGTAGTGATTGAGGCAAATTCCCTACCTCCGGGGACTTCAGCCCAACGAGCAGAAATAGTCGCCCTGACGCGGGCCCTGGAACTAAGCGAGGGTAAGAATGTGAATATTTGGACAGATTCAAAATATGCATTCGGGGTAGTCCACGTACATGGGGCATTATGGAAAGAAAGGGGAATGCTATCCTCATAAGGGACTAATATAAAATATCAGGAAGAAATATTGAAATTAATAACAGCTGTACAGAAACCCCAACAGGTGGCCATAATGCATTGTAAAGCTCATCAAGGAGGGATGTCAGAGATTGCAGAAGGTAACAGATTGGCAGATTTGACGGCCCGGAAGGTCACGCGTGAAGTACGGAAAGTAATGGCTCTAATTCCATCGAAGGTAGGCCTCTCTTGTTTCAAATTACCTAAAAACCCAAAGTATTCAGCAGAAGATGAGAGACTTGCAAATTTGATGAAGGCCCAGAAGAATCCTGACGGCTGGTATGTGACTGCGACAGGACAACTTATAGTGCCTCCTATAGTAATGCGAGGAATCTTACAAATAAAACATAATGAATGTCACTGGGGTGCAGGAGCAATGGTGACCTATTTGAAACGAGGTGTCATCTCGGTACACATGTTAACAATGGCAAAGTCAGTAATGTCAAAATGTGAGCTTTGCTTAAAGAATAACCCGGTAGCAAGGAAACATGCTGAGATGGGAAGAACTAGAGCTGGGATAGAGCCTGGAGATTACTGGCAAATAGACTTCGTAGAACTGCCTAAAGCAAGAGGTTATAAATACCTATTGGTAGGGGTTGATACTTTTTCAGGATGGCCGGAGGCCCTTCCCTGTCGCACCAACCAAGCAAAGGAAACGGTAAAATGGTTACTACGGGAAATAATCCCTAGATTTGGTGTACCGTTGGGTATTTCTTCAGACAGGGGACCACATTTCATTGCCAATGTGGTTAAGGAGGTTAGTAGGTTAGTGGGAATTACCTGGAACTTACATACCCCATGGAGGCCTCAATCTAGTGGTCAGGTAGAGAGGATGAACCAAACTTTAAAAGGACAATTAAGCAAAATCTGTCAGGAGGCTAAGATACAGTGGCCACAGGCCTTACCGATAGCTTTGCTAAGAATTAGAATAAAGCCAAGAAGTGGGATGTCAGTAAGTCCCTATGAAATCATGTATGGAAAACCTTATGAGTCTCCTGAACCGAACCCGAATATGCATGTTACCGGTAAACAGGATGTATATAATTATGTTTTAATAGTAATGAAAATACTTGCTCTTGGTATGAGTGAAGTATTTTCAAAGGGGGGAAATGTTAGTGTTGGGGAGAATCGAATGGATGTTCTATTAATGTTTCTCAGGTGATGGATCATACGGTATAATTAAATATTATTAAATGTACTTACATTATCAAGTAATCTATGTATACTGGAAACCTAGGGAGTACACTGAACATTTAAAGGAATCGTTGAAGGGGAACCCTGGGAGGGAATAGGTACAACCTGACCTTGGATAAGGGCCTGGAGATGATGAAATGAGTTGAAGCAGAACCAAGGAGCGGAGGGAGCATGCGTCGAGTGAGAAAGGTGAAAGAGTTCAGCGGAGAGGAAGACTCCTTACTTCATCTGGACGACCACCTGGACGACCACCAGAGTGCGCCACGCATGTGCAAAGGGGAGGGGAGCTAATTAGAATGAAAAGCGAGGCTGATGTTGCAACCTGTAATGAATATGTATACCTGACGCAATGTTGTATGTATAAATAACGGCTGGGAAGTAACGGGACTTGAAGCCAGATTTGGGCACCTGCCCCGGCTTCCAGCGCTGAATAAAGCACCTTCATATAATCACTTGGTGGTTATGTGGTTGCTACGCTAACAATAGCAGAACACAGTAAAGGAGCTGCCTAAAGTAAATAATACATGCATTTCTTTTAATGTTTTTCTCTTTCAATGGAGTGACATCACTGAATAATGTTCGGTATACTATCAACCAAAAAACAAAGGGACTTATTGGGAACGTTAACTCCTTGATACATGAAGTCTCTCTCTTACACGTCTGATAGCCTCATATCCAATTATTAGAAAATGAAGCATCTTCCAAAAATCACGTGCTTACCTCTGTAAAATCTGTATCCCAGATCCATAAAGCAATGAAGAATGTGTTGAACATGTTTTATAATGAATTACATAGGAACTTAGAAATTCAGTCTTTGTGCTTTACCTTTATCTTACACATGATATGAATTAAACCTACCTTCCCTTCATAAATACTTGTTTTCTTGCTTTCTGCAGTCATTTTCTTTTTCAGCACCTTGTTCTGTTAAAATTGAGTAAAACAATCACTATAACAAGTTAATAGTATTATGCAATGATTTAGCCTCATATAGTAGGTCAGAATCCTCAAAATTCTAGCTTTCAGCAAGCAAATAAATGTCTTCTCATTGTAGTACAGTTCAGGTTCTAGAACAATTTTCCAAACGAAAGTGTTCAACTGCTTTAATAATATTGCTCCTTACTCTTCATGACTTTATGAAAGACTCCTAATGGGCAACAACAGAAAATAAGGAAAGAGGGTGCAGAATAGGAAGAAAAACTAAGATGCATCATTCCTCTTGCTTTTGTTCTACAGAGCTTATATATAAATAAATTTACTCCTGTGCTGCGCTATAATGAAAGAACAGATATAATAATCGATTCTAAGCAGATGATTCAGGGATTTTATTCTGGGCAAGTGCTGCCAACTGAAAAAGTACAGATGTCATGAAAAAAAAGTGTATGTTCTTACAATACAGTTACTGACAATTTGTCCTTATGTACAAGTCTTTTCTATTATCGGTAACTAAAATAAATCATTATGCCAAGTGTGATACCATGGATTGATGATACCATATCCTAAATGAAAATAATAAAAGTTTACTAAAGACTCTTTAAAAAGTTTACTATAATTGCATTTTACAAAAGTAAGAATAATTTTATAAACCAAGTAATTCCAAACTCCTTAGTTTGCTCAGAGGTAAGGTAAGAAAGGAAACGTTCTAATTTACATAGCTGTATCTGAAGAAATCACACCAGACAAAAATTTTTGAATAGTAACAGTAACCTCAAAATACTGTGTTTTATGTATTTGAGACTTCTAAAAAATGCATTTACCTCCTGTTGCAGCTCTTCAATATACTTTGTTTTATTTTCCACCTGTTTCTTCAAATTATTCAACTAAAAGAGATATTTCAAACATTAATTTATAAACTCTTAAAAATGACTCAATGCGTTAGACATTACTGTCAAAGTTCTTAAATATGCATTTGCACAGGTCCAATTAATTCCAGTGGGACTAAAACACATGCCAACACATTACGACTGAAGTTTTGACCATGCAGTACTACAAGAATTCTGCTAGCCCAGTAACAGACATCAAGTTTAATAGCAGCTAACCAGATCTTCAGTGGTTATTGAGCTTATGGAGGAAAAAAAAAAAGTAGCTTCATGATTTAAAAGATTAGCTTGTATGAAATTACCTACAATCCACAAAAAAATTAAATTTCTTACCTTATTGTCTAGAATCTTCAACTGCCTTTCCTTTCTTGAAATTTCATTTTCAATACTCTTAGTCTGGAATTATAATTATAAATCTAGTCAAACCATTATCAGAACTTTTGTACTATCTTAAAGAAGAAAAGTGCATAATCATAGAATTACTACTAATTACTATGTTACAATTTCAAAGCAGTTCTGTCAAAAAGAATTAGATTTATTCCCATTTTGTATTTGTTTGTTAAAAAAACAAATTAAATAAATTAAGCAACTATCTCATGCCCTGAATATCTTCTTTGAATTTTATGATAAAATTTTGAAATCCACTGTGATGTTAAAAAAGCAGGTGTGCTTTGACAATACAATATGAAAGTAAAGATATTTAAAGAAATTCAAACTCAAACTCATATTATTTACTGAAAGCTAATCTGGATGCTATTCATCACTAAATGGGTAAATGGAAATAATAAATAAAATGAGGTTCTATGTTTGCCTAAAATATAACAAATTTGGACTCTTAAGCTTCCATATAAAGAGTAAACATCCCAGTGAATGTCCTTGTCTTTTAAACTGGAAGAGCTCAAAATACGTATATATGGTGACTCAATTCATGGAAGCACTGAAAGAAGAAAACCGTTTGAAGAGATAATATCCCTAGGTAGGGCTTTGCATAAAAAAAATTATATACATTTTACATTTAGATTATGTCCTACAGGTAACGTTATGTATGTTATATATTTCAAATGATAAAGCATATTACATGGCATACATTTTCTTCACTTTCATCCAGTTTGCTTTTAATCTCTTCACCTTTCTTTGCCATCTTCTCCTTCAAAGACTCTAGTTCATTTCTAAATGCCAAATTACCAAATATTAGTAAATATTTAAGAATATTAACTTATTTTCAATACTGCTTTATTTAGTATTTATCCATTCTTTTTTTTTCCTAAAAAGAGCTGGATTGTTATCTACAACTAATATTGATAAGAATTTCATAAGCTGTTCAATGGGATTGTTCTTTAAACTTTGCAAAGTGACTTAAGTTAACATCTGACCTGTACATACTTTTTGTAAGTATGAAAAAATGTTCCCCTTATATTCTGATCTGTAATAGCATAATGCTTCTGTGAAATTTCGAAGGCTGCCTGTCAGGGTACTAAGACTAACTTCAAAATGTAACATAATCAGTTTCACTTTTTCAAATTTAATTCATAACCCATAACTTCTATATTCATTTTATTCACATTTAAGAGGTTAATGCAGAACAGGATAGGTCTCTAAATGTAACATGAAGAAATGGCAAAAAAAAATCATAGCAATAGGTAGTACTAACTTGTAAAAACTTCTACATGGCCAACACCAATACTAAATTGCTTTTGTACAGAGAAAGGCCCATAATTTAACTACAATGCATAAAAAAGCATTAATCTAAATATAACAGAAAGCAACATATGAACACAACATTTAGACTAACTGTGAAAGAAGCAAACCTACTTCTTTTAACACCGTTTTTTACACTGATATTTATTTTTACTTGCCTTAGTTGGCTATTTGTTTCTTCCAGATTGTCTACTAACTGCTTTGTATTTTCTTCTTTTTTTCTATCACCCTAAATAAATACACATATAAATAAAATAAGTAAAATTCAAGGTGACATCTTAAGCAGTATCTTGAAATGCTATATTCACAAGGATAACTGCACATATACTGTATTTTAAAGACAACATAGAGTTCAGATACTCTACAAAACTATGTGATATTGAAGTTTTCCATATGATTTATATTTTAAAAAGAATGTTATCCTTTAAGAACAGTTGGAAGTTTACAACTTACCTCATGAATTTCTTGTAGTTTCCTGAGTTCTGCAGCTATATTACTTTTCTCTAGGTCCATTTGCTCTTTTTCTAATAAGAGCGTGTTGATATGCACTGTTAGTTGCTCATTCTTTAGCCTAATTTAAAATAAATGGTCAAGAGAAATAAGAATGTGCAGTTTGAAATTTCCTTTTAAATTAAATTTATCTGTTATAAAATGTTACTTCACACTGAAAAAAGTCCAGGCCTGAACCTGCAAATGCAATCTTTGCAACAAATTTAATATAGAGTCATAGTGATGTGAAAAGGCAACAGGAGGAGGAACAAAAATGAGTCAACTGTTGTATAAATATAATGGCTGTTGGCAAGAATGTAGTTTGACATCTGCATCAAAGCAGGGTTAACAATGATTTCAGAAACATTTTCTCTTCATATTAACACAACTAAGTCACAGAAATATGGGACAATTATATATTATAATATAGTACATATATTATAATACGTAATTGTATTGTATTATAATATGTAATAATATGTATTATAACATGTAATAATATATATAATTATACATATATTACAATATATTATTAATATAAATATATAGAGGATGTCATGCTGTGTATATGAATTCAAAATTTTCATTAAAGAACAATCATAGATCATTTTGTTGTATATTAAAGTAACTTCTATGTAACACTAAAAATGATTAAACCGATACTATATTTTCAAAAATCATCATACGCCTCTCGTTCAAGATCTGCATTCAGTGTCGTAAGTCGTTCTATATAACTCTGTTCCTTTTCAACTTTACTAGTCAGCTCTATTTGCAAATCATGCATTTCTTTCTGCAGAAGAAGAAACGTTGTGAGTATACATATGTAAATTACAAATCATGAAAGCTATCAGAAAAGAACTGATGATACAAAGCTTTATGATTAAACAAAGCTACAGACACTCCATAAATTAGCCAGACTTTATCTTTACGTAACACTGGTGTAGTGTGGTAGTGTGAAATCTTGAAATCTGATATGAATGTTAAACGTGTCCCCTATTTTATAGTCTAACTACGCTCTGCGAAAGTACTGACAAAACTACTTTTCCATGGGCATTTAAATAAAGACGGTGTTGCCTCAGACATCATAAGCTTTTGAATTCACCTACATATAAAAACAAACAAACAAAAAACACACAGAATTCCAGTCCTACGTGATAGTATAAGCACATATTTTGAATGCATTCTGAACTACAAAGCTACTACTTTCTACAAGCCTTCTGAACTGCTCAGAAACTGGTTGTCATTACAAGACAAGGCAAGCTTTGTTATGTATTATAAACTACATCACATTAATGCCTTGAATACTATTTCCTCTGAATAACTAGTGATACAGTGTATACACTGGCATGCAGTTGATTTACATTTACATTGCAGTTGATAACAGGGAGAAAGAGAGTGCATGTGTGTCAATGTACACTTAGTTTTTTAAGCACAGCATATAATGGATTTCTGGAATTTCTTATCACAGAAGGCTATGGATGCTAATAGTATGAAGATGTTCAAAAACTGATGAAACTATTGGACATGGGTAAGTCTATAAACAGGTAACAAAGAGAACTGACAAGGATGTGTCCTCAAACATCCTTAATACAGTTACTGTAGGAATGTAAGGGGGATGGACCAGAGACAATAGCCAGGCTACTCTACTGCATAGAACCTTTTGCTGTCATTTTCAGAAGCAGAATACTACACTGGGTGGACTACTGGCCCAACTACATCAAGTTTCTTATGTTATGTATATACAAGCGATAAAGTGTAACTATTTATAGAAAAATGTTAGGATCACCCTTTATTCTGACCTCTCTAATTTGAAGAATATTTTTCATTTCTTTTCCTCTCTCCTGCAAATTTTCAACAGTTGCGTCAAGATCTTTCTTTTTCTCAAGAAGTTCCTCAGCTTTACCCTGTTTAAGAACATTAATGAAACTGTTGAGAAAATTAAATGCATAAGGAACAAATACACTTGGTAAACGCAAACCTCATTTCACACTACCTTACTTGAACTGATGTAGTTTCCTGTTAGACTAGTAAATACAAGATCATAACTAAAATCATTCTGTATTAGAAGTGTATTTCATATAACTCAGACTTCCATAACAAAATGGGCCTGTGTTGAGGTTTAGTAGAGTTCACATAGATCAGAGCTGATTACCTCAGGAAACATCCCTATAAGGAGATAAGAACACCCAGTCTAATGGGAATACATGGAAAATGGTGTTATAACCCGTAAGACCATCCTCCAGATTCAGACTCCTAATTGTTTTCTCTGAAAAGTGACATGTATTAACATAGTAGGCAATGCTTTTTAGATACTAAACACTGCAGTACGGAGGAAACCTCACCATAATTAACACCTCTCAAACAGCAAAATAATTGCAACAGACTTGTGAAGTAAGAAACCTAGGAAATGTATGAAATTGCTTATTAGATCCCTCATTTTGTCACGCATAACCTTTTCACAAATTCTACTGCCTTTTCCAAGTGGTGTCAATTAATCCTTCAGGCTTAAGTATCATATGCTGTGTTCACAAGATGTGAGCTAATGTTCATCACACCCACACACAAAATTATTTTTCAGAAAGGTTCAGGATGAGGAAGGAATGAATACTAGGCATAAATAAAAATAGGAAATCCCTATCATAGAGAGTGGCACTTGAATAGGTGTGAATGAAGGAGGAAATAACCAAAAATCTTGACATGGAAAAATAAAACAAGCAAGACAGTAGAAAGAAGTAAGTCCTTCAAAGAAAACAGCAAAATAGTCAAAAAGGTAGATAAGAAAGCAACAGTAGGACAGATTAGACAGTGTTTATATGGCATATAAGGTACTTACACGGCAAGAGAGACTACATATAAAAAGTAAATGCCATGAAACTAATAAAATAAACATTTACCAGTGTTTCTGACAGCTCTTCAAGTTGCATTTCTTTGTCACATTTTAGTTTAGTCATCTCTTCTACAGCACATACAATGTAAAATTAATTGAACAGAAAAAATTACATACATAGAAGACAACATAAAGCATTTATCACTTCACAGTGCCTAGTTTTCAAAACTTGTTGTATTAAGTTTAGATATTTTAAAGATAAACTAAAACCCAAATTATCACTTAATCTGAATATAGAGTAAAAAAAAAAAGAGAGACAGAAAGATATTAATGAATATATATCTGAAGAAAAGCTAATCTAATCATTCATCTGAAATAAAATTTAGAACCTATTATATTTTCCACAACCGTGGCTTCAAGTCTTAGTGTGTGGACTGTATGAATGTTTACAAAGCAGTAGTCTCAAGGCATTGATGCATCTGTGTTTTTCTGGAAAAAAATCTGAATATGCTGAAAAAGGAAACCACTTATTAGTAACTTTGAAATGTGTTTTCTAGGTGTACATTAACATTATTGATATTTTTTGCAAGTACTGAACACCAGACTCATTTTTGCTTATTATCATCGCAGGTAACATCTCACCTTATTCCAGAGAAACATTATCAGCATTTTTTGAACAACTTTATTGTTAGATTCCCTCAATACATATATCAAACTATATTTCTCATCTATCATATCAGGGCTATAGACATATACTGCACAGTGGGAAAACAATGCCAAAGGTTTGGGTGCTAAGGAGTGCATATCTAAAAATCACAGGGTATCAAAACAATATTTATAGCGAACCACTGTAGGTGTCGTTCCCACATCCAACGCAGGGACAGTGGTCTGCAGGAAAGCTTAATGCAGGTGGGTTTGTCTCTACTACAAGCTACAGAAGTAATTCTTGGAATCTATTGTTCAGCAGTCTAACACTACCTCTGAAACTGGTCTGGCCTGCTGTTAGTCTTAACTGGGATAATGCAGAGAAATCAAAATGAGTTCCAGGAGCATCCATGCATGTATGGTCTTACTTTTGAGTCTCTACAGCATTGCTGTTCGACTATTGCCAGATACAATGACTACCAAAGAAATGGGAGTAGGATGAGTAAAAATAAATTTAAGCAGTCCTGGCAGGTATAGGCTATGGTAAATTTATTTTTTCAAGCAACAGCTACAACACAGGGATAGTCTATTTTCAAGAAACAGAAGAAAACATTCTTATTACTATGTAGCTCATTTTCCTTCTTTCTATAAATCTTACCCAGCTCAGCAGACTTATTTGTGAGCTCCAAGGTAAGCAGTTTTGACTCTTCTTCATATTTCTTCAATCTAAGAAAATTGTAATTATTTTTGTTGTTGTTGTTCAGCATACAGCACTGCTTTTGAAAGTCTATGGACAGTAAGACAAAGTCTTACCACAAGCATTTTAAGTATATTGCTTTTCCACAGGTAGATGACATATCAAAGATATGTGATATATGATACATATGATATATCGAATGTATCAAATTCCACTTTTACAGCTTCTGAACAGCAGACAAAAGTAAACAAATATATGCACACATATGTCTGTACTTCTTTATCAAAATCAAGAGGGCAAAGATTTACTTTCTCATAGACCAGTATCAACCAGCATAATTAAAAAAAATACATTAAATTCTTTGCATTTAGACTGGTGTGTCAAAATATGAATTTCAATTTCATCTCCCTTTGTTCTTGGGTTTATCATAGCCTGCAACTACTTGGAAGATGTCTTGATGCCAGGTACCCCAAATCACTGTTTATTAAAAAACTCAGTTGTGATAATGTTTTAAAATATACATCCACAGTTCTATTCCCATTTTTAGAAAGGTTAATTTTTGTTGCTAATAGGTTCTTTGACATTTACGTATTTTTTAAAAATACAGAAGGCCTGAAATACAGGAATAATAAAGATTGGTATTAAATAGTACTGTTATCATGTGAGGAAGAGTATCTTCCGCACTAAATGTTTCATTATTAAAGAACTTTAAAGTTCCAAATGAGATGACCACTCTATTAGTTAAGAACTGCATCCACACAAAATCAAACAGCGCAGCCATGAGCAGGGATATCTAGTGGAAAGTATCCCTGCCCTACCCCTGCCCATGGGAGGAGGGTTGGAATTAGATGATCTTTAAGGACCCTTCCAGCCCAAACCATTCTATGATTCTACAACCATCTTCAAGGTCTAGACGGACAAAGGACATACAAAAATAAAAACCAAAGTGGTTACAGCTAAACTCATTGATGATGAGTGAATGAGTTACTACTGATTCAAAACAAAAAGTTATTACACCAGATCACACAAGATGTTTAGGTTTTATTCCCAGCAGCTCAGTAATCTAGTATTTTACCCATAAAATTATTCTTTGATTGTAAACTGTTTAAATTACCTATTTTGTTCTTCTTGCAGCAAGCTTTTTAAATTGGAAGTAGAAGTCTTGAACTCTTCTATCATGGATGTATGCAAAGCCTTAGTTTCTTTACATTCTTCCATCTGTGCTTCTTTCTCCTGAGTGACCTGAATTAATGCTTTCACTGCAGTCTGCAGTTCAGTTTCTAAGCTCTTTTGAGTAGCCTACAAAACAATTATGTCATTTCTAAACATGTTGTAACAAACAGCTACAATTGTTCCATATCTAAAAAGTATCGGCAGTTATTTATGCAATTACTCATATATTTATATTGGAAAACTATAAACAAGCTGTACCTCTGTTTTTTGCAATGAAACTTTGGCTTCTTCCAGTTCTGCCCTCAAATACTCTCGATTGAGCTGGGATTCTTTTAACATTTCCCCTTCCAGTCCTAAGCAAAAAGATAAAAACTTACATTTAAGAAAAACAACATTTACTAAAATATGCTTGCATTTGTGTTTTACGGATAAATATATTCCTACAATTTTATCAGTTAATTACTTAATGTACTCACTTAATTGTTAAGGAAAAAATCCTCCAAGATGGTTATTCAACTTATTAAGTAACTACCTAAAATGTAAAATTGCTTGTATTTATAAAATTTAACAAAATGCAGTCACTCATATGTATCTGGAATAAAAATGTTACTAAATGCATCCCTGTCTATGGCAGGGGAGTTGGATGATCTTCAAGGTCCCTTCCAACCCAAGCCACTCTATAATTCTATAATAAAGCCTGCCTTTCCACTCCCCAGGGAAGGAGAGGCTGAAAATTGTCTCAGTTCTACAGAACAAAGCTACTTGCATCACATACCATAAATATTCTGCAATATAAATGGCTTTTAAAATACTGAAAACCTAGTTCTAAAGCTCTAAGTTTCCTCAGCTGCACCTGACTCTAAGTTTGCAAAACTGAAGTAATATATTTTCTCCTCGTAATCTTCAAAAGCTTTCATTGCCTGACTCACCCTTAAAACAGAAGAACTCTTTGAAAATAGTTTTACTTTTGCTTATTTGCAAATACGAGATTCCATTTGAAAACTGTAACGTTCTGGGGTGTTATTTGGCTAAGATGTGGAAACATGTCTTGTTGAACAGAGAATACTACTATTTATAGACTACTGAGCAACTATTAGATGTGAAAAACTTTACTAACTTGATTGAAAAATAGATCAACTCACTAACCATGAAAAACACTACTGTCTTGCCATGTTTACTATACAAGACCAACTGAAATGGAACAATCCTCAGAATATGGGCAGGGTTGTACCATGTCCTGGTGTATCCGTCTACACTTCTGTTATGGAAAAGAAATTACAGGGTATATGACACCTTTTTAGTAGCATAACTATTTTCACCCAAAAGCTTATGGAAAAGTAAGAGAAAAGTTCCTCGCAATGGAACTCTCGTGTCAATACAAAAACAGGGTGTAGCCTAAACCTAAAAAGAAAACCTTTATTATGAAATAAGGGCCTGTATTTTACATAAGGAGAGTACACTACAAGTCCAGTTCCCACATCAGCAGCATCTTGCTCATTTCCAAACAGGAATACGACCTGCAAGGTCCCAAGGTTCTACTGCTGACTAATAACAGGATGAAATTATCATCATTCTGTTTCCCATACTTCTATAGACAAATGTATTTTCATTGAATCATAGAATCATTGAAGTTGGAAAAGACCTCCAAGATCATTTGGTCTAACCATCCCCCTACCACCAGTATCACCCACTAAACCATGTCCCTAAGTACCACCATTTTAATATAGTAGGAAGGACTCTTACTTTTTGCTTCTTCTAAGTCTGCAATCTTATTTTTTGATTCCTGCAGCTGAGTCTTAAGGTCTTTTATTACATCATCTTTTTCACCACTCTGTATGGTAAGAACTGAAATCTAACAAAATTAAAATAGTATCACAATGAAATCTAAAAAAGAAGACAGATTTTCAACTTCATTTGTGCATCATGTATGTTTAGTATACATACTGCTTGCTGTCATTCAAGTTAAATAAGGTGGTCAGGTCTTAGACAAACATTGATCAAGTCATATTACTCGGGATGGAAAAGCTCTTCAGTTCAAAATCAGAACATGAATACCAACAGACTACAGATAAAAGAACATCACTAAAGTTAACAGAATCTGACAGAAATGCAGACTCAGGTGTTATCTTTTTCATTTTTCATTCATTACTGATGTCCCAAAATACTCCTTACCTCTCTACAAAGTCATGTACATACTCAGAAAAAAAACAACAGCTCTTCACCTTCCTGGAAACATATACAGGTAGACACCCTGCTTTTCAGTCTTCTGCTTACAGACGAAAAACTTCTATCACAATTAATTTTGTCAATTTAGTCTTCCATCACGGATACCTCAACACCACTACAAAAAACCCACTCCAGTCTCAGATTCCTAACCTCTTCTACGAGCCCGTGGTCTGATACTCATTTAAGTGTTCTTTCCACCTTCTTTCTTACCAGATATGAACTGTATCTTTCTGTATATGGAGTGATGACTGTTCTGTTAATTTTATGCTTCTGCACAAGTCACTTTTATACAGACAAACTTATGTACAGAAAACAGAATAAGTGTTTAGTGTTCATGTGGTGCTTTTATATCCTGTCACAGACATGTCCCTTATTATGATAGAGCAGACTAATTCAAATTTTATTCAAATAACACAGAATGAACAATCTGCCAAAAGGTAATTTGCAATAACAATTTCCATCCTTCCAAAATACAAATATTTCACAAACAACCAAGCACTTTTAAAACAATTATTTCATTTGATATATCAGCAATTCATTAAAGCGGACTTCAAATATTAAAGAAACAAGATTTGTTTCAAAAATAAAGTTCTACATATTAGATTTTAATAATAAGCACACCTGCTTCTCCTTCATACTGACTTCCAGTTTGCATTCTTTTTCAAACTTGTCCACTTTTTCTGCTTCTTCTTTTACTTTTGAGAAACAGTAGTATTAATAGTTAATAAACTAAAACATTCTCCAAGTTAAATGCAATTTCTATTTTAAGATTGCTTTATAATTGTACAGTTATACATTTTTTTCCTTAAAAGGAATTATTCAGGTAATTTTTGAAGTAAATTTCTAATCACACAAAACACCTTTTCTGCCAGCTTTCCATAGAATTAGTTCATTACTGCATATATGAATTGATAGACTGCTATATGAAACTAGCAGAAATGCACATGTAAAAATAAGACAAGCAAATAGTGGTATAAATAAAGCAAATATTTAATTAAAATTTCTGTAGCTATAAATTAGAATACTATCATTTAAATAAACCAGCTACATAAAATATGTAGTCATCTATAGACTGTACTTCATGGACAAAACTAAAAGTTTAGTGACTACTAGTAAAATAAGATTTCAAATCTGATTTATTAGAAGAAAAAAAGAAAAAAAAAAAAACAATAAAGAGTCCAGGCAGCATGAGTAAGGCAGGGTCCAGACCTTTGCTAAAACAGTTATGCTGCTGATGGAACAATTCATCGGACGTAAAATTTAAACCAGAAGTAAAAAACTGTGTCTGTCAGGAAACCTAAGATGTTGCAGTGAATTTAGCTTTTCTAGGAAATTTGAAAAAGACCTATCCCAAACTAAGAGAAACCGAGGTAGTGTTAAGCCTGCTGCGAAGAAGCAGACCATACCACAAGGAAGTACGTAACTCAGAGGAATAAGACTCAGGTAAGAAATAATTGACAAGAGATCGCCTTATCAAAGTCACTGAATTTAGCTGACTGTCTTCAACAACTGTTTCCTTAAAGTACAAGGCATTTACTATTCTATTACTATGTAATGAGATTCCAGGACATAGTCTCAGAACAAATATCAGTGTTAACAGTTCACCATTCTCGCACATCCTATCTTTCTGGCATGAAACTGCAAGCAATAAAATCTGAGAAGTACAAAATGGTTAAGCCTGCAACATAAACACAGTAAGCATAATTCTCACATTTGAAACACATTTCCAATCTGGTGTTCTCTGCTTGCACACGAAGCTCTTCAAATGCCACTATCATTCTCTAAAAATAAAATTTGAAATGTACGTTCATATAAAGCTATGTGCTTCCAGTAATGAAGAACAATATTTGTGGTTTATAAGCAAGCAGTATTATAAGCTTATTCATATTTGTAGATAAAAAAATTGTTAAAATCTAAAGTCAGAGTTAACAGAATGCTACTGAAGATTTAAATAATTTCAAGGATGAGATATTTTTACTGGTCCATGTTTGTAGATCCCTACCATAATGGAGAAGGCGTCGTATATTTCTTAGTTGCTACAACAATTGATAATTAATATTTAACAGTTAAAACATGTACTCCCTGACTCTGCTTAATATCAAGTTCATCAATCCCAAAAAATGATGCCTCACATTTCTCTATTATAAATATATTAGGGTCTTATATTCCACACTGGAGTAATTATTAATAAAAATATGACTTTGACAAGACCACAGTTGCTTTATAAGTTAAAAAGGAAAAAATGCTCATTTAGTCGAGGTATATTCATACCTTATACTTCTCATTTTACACAAAATTACCAGTTTCCATCATTATTTTTTGTTTTGTATCATATTCAAGACTGAAACTCATTTTCTTTGTTTATCTTTATGTAAGTATATTGCATTTTACATTAAACAAAAACACCTACTAAAATAATCCTAATATACCTGACCCCATTCCACATCTCCATCTTTGGACATACTCAAAACCTGACTGAACACACTCCTATACAATCTGCTTTAGTTGATCCTGCTTTTAGCAGGGTAAGTTGGACCAGAACTTACTTCTCCAGAGGATCCTTCCAATCTCAGTCATTCTGTGAAATCACCAGGTAAGTTAAATAGAGCACAAAGACAGCAGTTATAGCAGTCAGATAACACTATGCAAATCTGTGCTCCCAAGCAGTGTTGCATTTTACCCAATGAATATATTATATACAGTACAAAATTAACTCTTGAAAAGCAACTGAAAATCAGACTTCCTACATACCACATGAACCTTCTAATCACTTTATCAGAGAATGTTCTTTGTATGAATAATATCTCAATGTATACATGCAACTCAGATATCTCAAGATGGGCTTATAACTCGGATCACATGTGATGTTTTTAGCACACTAACTCACTTACTTCAATGTTGTTATTAAGTTCCACATGTAGTTGTCTTGTTTCTTCTCTTTCGTGTTCATCTATCAAACCAAGAATGTATCATAAGGTTTTCCTTTTTGCAAAATAATGCCAGCTATCCAAGCCATTAAGCTTAAGCAGCATAATGAATTTAAAAAGAAATTACAGGCTCTTATTTAAAAAAATAATTGCGAAGTATAGTGCACCAAAAGTTATACGACTTGAAGAAAATGCATATTCCATCAAAATACCAAGCAACCTCGTCGTTTCAAATTTCCTTCCCAATCTCATTTTTTTCCACAAAGAACATAATTCTCAATCAATTTATATAGCTATATTAATTTTGACAGTATTAACGTAGTTGAATATTACTGCATCAAAAATGTTAGCATCTGTAAAAACTGTAAGATAAAGTTTAACAATGAATTTCCTTCCATCAGCAGAGATGTCCATGATCACAGAACATTAGAGAACTGTCACAATACTCCGTATCTCCATCTTTTAACAATTCCAGTTTCCAAATTGATATTATTTTTTCCTTAAGAAAACAATTATGGAAGATAACAATAAGAAACACAGCAATCAAGGGATTACAGTAAACGTATATGCAAGACTTTGTTGAAGCAAGGCTAAAAAGAGTCAGATACTTCTTAAGTACCCAGGATCAAGTCAGCCAAATTTTAAAGACTATTCACAATTTTTAATATCATATAGATTAAAATCCCAAGTCAAGAATGTATTTGAAAACCTCAAGAACGCAAATTTTGTGTCAGCTTGGTCAATTTAGTAAGAAGAATGCTAGTTACTCATAGTGTCCTGGTTTTGGACTTTTTTTCCCCCCAGGAATCTATAACTGCTCCAAAAAGAATACCAACTCCAGAATTATTTTTAAAGTGATGGGAATGGTAGCTAAAGCAGATTCTACTGCTTAAAAACAGGCAAGAAGTGCCACCTAATATATCTTAATATATTCAAGGTATATGGATGTGACTGACAAGTGTGACAAGATTGCAGGAGACGTGTACTCCTCTGGAGCGTTTGCTAGTGCCTAATCAATATTGCTTACAGTACCTAACACTTGTCATACCCGGATCAGTATTTAGACAACTAAGTAGGTCCCGGGCATGTAACATTTTAGCAAACAATCATTAACTTCAGAAAATCTCAGAATATAGCATTACAAAGTACACGTGTATTAGACTTCTGGCTTCACTTCTCAACTCTACTGTGATGCACTGAGCCACATATAGTTTATCTCAACTAGAAAACTAATTCAGAACCAAATGAAAGATTTTTCCTTCATGAATTTAGAGAAAGCTAGAAGTAAATATACTTTCATAAATCAAGATATAAAGAGCATTTACATTTGGTGGACTTCTCTGTGAAGTGAGTACAGGTTTCCTTGAGTAGGTTACATAGATGCCTTGAAGTGCTGTTTCTAAAAGAAGGAAAAAAATACCATAATATGTTGTCACAAGGATGCATGGTACTTCGTACATTCCTGTAGTAATAACGTGAACGTTTTCTTGAGTTTTACAACTCAATAACTAACTTTCCATACCAAAGCAGTTCTAAGCAAGAAACCACATTATTTTTACAAATCTATATTTAACTGTATTACTTACTCTTTTAAAAGATCTTTATTTTCACATATCTCATCTTCCAGTTTTAAGCTTAGTTTTTCATTTTCAAACTAATTTCATGGGAGACAAATACAAAATATATTGTTACTGAAAAATATACTGCAATTATACTTTCAAAACACACATGAAAATGTATTTCTGTGCATCCAAAGACAGAAATCTGCTTTATCTGATGTTACATGCCAACACAACTTTCATTAGTGTGCATGAAAATATAATAAAAAATAATTTACCATGAACTTAAGCACTTAAAGACATGTTATCCATACATACATTTGCACACTATGGATATGCATGCTTTCTCACAATAACCATTTTCTCAAGGCAAAAGTTAAACAATCAAAGATGACTTAGGTTACACAGGTTGATGCGAACAAACAACAATAAAAGGACCAATAAATTGTTTAAAATATGTTTTTCAGTCACAAAGCTCTCCATCACTACCAGCAAGATAAAAAATGTGGATGAAGCAAGACTGCACCACTTCCTGTATGTGCTGAGTATAGAAATATGCGTGGGCATAGTTTACACATACCAGGAGGATGAAAGCTTATTCTATCTTGAGGAGGTTTCTGCATCCCCACAGTATGATGTGCATGTAAATAATACAATAATGGCATGTGCATTGTTAAAATATGGTAAACAACTTTTTAAAACAGAAAATATACTTTTTCCTTTTGAAAATGTAGAACCATATGTCATTAATAACTAGTCAAATAGCTTCTTTAAAGTCATCCCATGAATTGGTCAAAATGATTTCTTCAACCTCTGTAACAATCTTTAGTATTTAATTGTATAAATAATACTTTCATACTAAACCAGGAAGAGTTTTCTCTTTAATTTACATATTCAACATATTTTGTACAATACTGGCCTGCAATTCTTGAATGGCTTTACGCTGTGCTTCAATAATCTTTCTATTTTCTTGCAATTTTCTTTCCTTTTGCTTTAGTTCTGATTCTACAGTTACTTTCCATCGCTTGATCTTCTCAGCCTCTTTGTAGAGTTTTGAATACAATTCATTCATTGTTTCTATATGCTATTAAAACATGTTCCACAATTTAAATCTTAAATGCTATTTAATTAATAACATCTTAGATACACATATTTCTCATTGAAATATCACAGCAAAAGTATTTTTTTCTTTTTTTCCTCGCAGATGGTAACACAAACTTCTGTATACAGGGAACAAAGTTCATGTATCCATGTACTTGTATGTATTAACATACATTATGTATGTATTAACAGACATTATGGAATGCGAAAGGGACATAAACACAAGTGAAAAATATCCTAATGCCCTCAAATACAGTGACACTGCTAAATTGATAGATATATATTTAACTGCACTTCACCAGAAGTCAATAAAGTTTTGCTAGAATTATCAGTAGAGCCAAGATTCCTTCTGTAAGGCTCTTCACAGAACATCCCCTCTCTTGTAACAATAGACACTGCTGGGTTAAGTAAAACAAGCTTCAGAGATCTTGACCTGTGATGTTTATTTTTAGCTAACTCATACACAAAGCAAGAAAAAAATACAACCGACATTGTACTCTTAGACTATCTTTAAAGCACTATACAAGCCATGCTTGATCAGTGGTTTAGGCAGGTAAAACAATAGGCTACAACGCAGTTCTACAGATAGGTTTCATGTCATCTAATGCTATCCTTGTTTTGGTGGCATCATGATTATTTTTCTTTACAATTCTGACTGTACTTTAATATCTGCTAGGGCTAAAAGAAGTTCAGTCCTCAGGGATATGAAAATCATTAAGAGGGCTGCAAGAAATATGTTCCATTTTCTTGCAGAAACCAGCATTTCATATCTAGGAAGCACAGGAAGCTACTGCAAAAAATTAGCTTTACTGAGTTACACTAAAGAAGAACATGGGCAAAGAGGTAATGAGAAGAATCAAATGCTCGAGGAAACCACTCCAGTAAATTCACTGCTTTATAGATAAAATAAATAAAGACAAGGTAATTGGAATAACCTACTTTGATTCTCCAAAGAATATTGACTTCAACCCTTGTGCCTTCTATCAGGCTATTCAGAAACATGTTCACAACGATGAGTGCCTAAATCTTACTCTGATTAAAACTCAGACTTCACAGGCTCTATTAATATGGAAATCACCTTAGTATCTGAAGATTTATCTATAGGTACGTTCATTGAATATTAAATACCTCCTCAAACTGACACAGCTTTAAACTGGAGACACAGAAAATGATAGCTACCCTCTGACTACTTCCTCTAGTATTCAATAGTGCTTTAGACACTGTTTCAGGAACAAATTAAGAGACCCTAAAAAATTAGTTATGCAAAGTTTATACTTAAATGCAAATTTTATACTTAGCTGACCTCTTCATCTATCTCAGAGCAAAGTTTTACTTGCTGTGAAATTGCATCTGAAATATTAAGAAATTCTTGTCAATTTCAAAAAAAAAAAAAGTACAACTGTAGCAGTGTTACAGCTATGAAATTACATAACTACTAAGGAAAAATGTTCAAGATATTAAAAACTTTTTTAAAATTTTTAAGTTAGATGCTTAATCTAGTCTTACCTGAATCAGTGATTTCACCATGGTTCAGTGTACTCGTCATTACAAAAGGTGAATTAAAATCATCATCTGGGCACTTGTTAAAACCCTGCATAAATTTAAGAATAATTTCTTACGGGAAGATTTGTAAAGAGGAACTATAAAACAAATACAGCTGATGTGAAAATGGGATTTCCCATTAATAAATCAACTACCTACTATTTTGAAAGCCCCAAGTATTAGTAATGACTTTGGAACTCTACTTGCTTCTTAGTTCACAGTGGCTTTTCAAGCTGTTGGTCTGTAGCTATGTTATAGACTATACTGAGGCTAAAGAAGTGGATGCTTCTGATTACAGCTATGAATTTATTAGCTACTGCATGCTTGTTCCCAGCTGTACGGTAAAGGACTCATTAAAGCAAACTATTTTTTTTCACATTTATTTTTGCTTTATTGCCAATAATACTTCTAAAACACAACAGATTAAGTTTTAGCATGAACATTTGACTTCACAAGGTGTTTTGAAAGTCACAGAAATTTATCTTGTAAATACTGTAACTCATTTCCTGGCAGCATCGTATCTGAATCTAAATGTATTTAATAAGAAGCCTCAACACGAAAAGGTATCTTGTAGAATTCACGTAACAGTGCACAGCAACAGTTCATCTTCACTGCACGCTTGGATCTGGTGGGACCAATAATTCAAAGCAAGTAAAGGTACGAGTGGTGTATTTGCCACTTACAGTTCAGAATTTACCACATCAAACATGTACGTTTATTTGCCATCGGTGGTGTGGAGTTAAAATACA
Organism: Anser cygnoides; assembly: GCF_040182565.1. Taxonomy (NCBI): domain Eukaryota; kingdom Metazoa; phylum Chordata; class Aves; order Anseriformes; family Anatidae; genus Anser; species Anser cygnoides. The sequence goes on along the minus strand of NC_089897.1, from coordinate 6,902,631 downwards.
TAGCAGATGCTGGAGAAGACGGTTCCTCCCGTTTTTGACAGAAAAAAAAAGTAAAAGCCTTCGAAATTAATTTGAAAACGTTAACACTCTAGTTTCCAGTAAAGCGATGTCGGCGCAGACACTTTCAGGCATACGTACGCTTGTGCGTCGGAGGCTCAGCGCTTTGCCTGGCAGCCCCCCGGGAGCACCGCTCCCCCTGCCTCAGCGCCCACGGGCCCCGCGTCGGGGCCGAGCCCCCACCGCCCGCCGCAGCCCGCAGAGCGGCACGGCGCCCGGCAGCGCCATTTACCTGACACAGCCCCGCGGCCCGAGCGCTGGTCTGGGGTTTGACTGCAGACACCTGACCGCCGCTCAGGCGCGGCGGCACGAACAATTTAAACGGCTTTCCTTTTTCCATGGCCTCGGAGGGGAGGGCAGGTCTCGGAGCCGACGCCTCACGGCGGACGCCCCGCCGCCCCAACCGGCCTCCCTCAGCCGGCCGCCGAGGGAGGACACAAAGGCGGGAGGCGAAGGCGCGCGCTCAAAGCGGGACGGGAGGCGGCGGGAGCAGCGCGCGCCGGGCTGCGCGGGGCGGGAACGGCGCTGAGGCAAGCGCGAGGCGTCTGCGGCGCTGCGTCGCGCGGGGTCGGCGCGTGCTACTGCAGGTCCCAGAGCTCGCAGAGCAGGGCGGTCAGCCGCGGGTCCTTTGTCCTCCACGTCACCAGCACCTCCGCGTGGGTGTGGTTGAGGGTGCGCAGTTCCGTGAGACGCCCGATGAGGCGGGCGAAGTGCTGGGGGTCCTCGGGGTGATGGATCTTGGAGTACTTGTAGAGGATGCCCAGGAGCGGCTCCTGCAGCTCCTCCACGTGCCGCTTGTTCCTCAGGAGGGGGCGGTCTGCGGAACACCGGGGGGCAGGGCGGTTACCGGGCGGGGGCTGTTGCAGCCGGGCGCGGCTGGGGGGGGGGCGAGGGCCGGCGGCCTCACCGCTTACCTGAAAAAAACACCGTTGTTGCTACAAGCAGGGCGTATTCGGTCTCAGTAACTTTCAGCTCCCCCATGCTTCTGTAGAAGTAAAACAGTGCGGTAATAAACTCCTCGGTTATACCTTGAAAATGAAATAAAACAATCAGAATACTGTTGCATTAGAGATGGGCACTGCTATTATGAATATTCGTCCTAACCTTTTAGAGTTTCAGGCTGTTGCGGTATGTGGAACAGCTAGCAGACTTAGCAGCAACGATTCTAATTACTAAAGTAGTAATGAAAAAGTTGTATGGCAGTTCTACCGTGGAGCTTCTGATATAGCTCAGGATTTTATCCTCGGATCTAAAGCAAGCAGGAGCACCAGCTCCTTCCCCGCGGAGATGTCGGGCCCGAGCGGGCTCCTCGCGAGCTCCAGGCAGGGCAGCGGGGGCCGTGGGCACGCTGGCGCTGTGGCAGTGACTAAGAAGGCAGCCTGCGATGCAACGGATTTCCAAATATTTTAAGTCAGGCCTCCAGTACCTGTGGTAGTAGTGGAAGTTGGACTCTCTTCGTTGTGTGATATTTCAATGGAATAAATGTTTTTATCAAGGTTTTGAACATGACAACACGTCGCATGGTCAGGAAGCCGTATATGACCTGGAACAAGAGAGATGACAATTCACAGCCGAGCTTAATATGACTAAATGTTCATCCACATCTGCTTTGTGGATAGGCACCTAAGATGTGCAATATTTTTATCAGACCTATGCAGGAATAAAGAATTGGTCTTTTTTGCATCCAGCACTGAGTTCGCTTGTTACATTCCTGTTGGTCAAAATCTCATGTCAAACTTGACACAATAAATATGTCGTTAATAAAGCTCATGTTATCCATCCACCCCATCATTTGTTGAAACACTCAAAATGTTTGTTTTTGTTTGCAACTAATGGGAGGGAGGCAGAGATCCAATTAATTATTTTTTTTGTATGCTCTGTAAAAAAAATGCCTCTAGAAGGTATGTATGCATTACTGATGCTATTCCAAGTACTGCTGTGCTTTAATAGGGAATTACTTGAGATTCACTGAATTAAAATGAATGGAAGTTATTTCAAAATGCCCAAACACCTTTTGGTGTTTGCAGAAAGCTTATTAGTCCAACTTACTTTCACTTGTTGATGATTGGCACTCACTGATTCTTTGGTTATATATCTGGGCTGAACGCAAAAACATTGCCTCAACTGTTGACCCTTTTAGCAGTGCAATCTGATCTTCACTAGCTAAACTTTCAAATCCTGCAAAGAGAGAGACTTGTTAAGAATCAGTGCTGTGTCTGCCATTAAGCCCAAAAGATGGGCTGACAGAAATTATTTTTTAATAAATGCACTTACTGTAAAGGAGGAGCCACAGTTAAAAGACATTTGAATGAAACACTAGCTAGTGCTCTTGCAATCTTGCTAGTTTGCACGTTAGAAAAAAAAATGCTGCTGTCAGTGTACAGTGTATAGAAGAATCACAGGAAGGTACAAGTAACAATTTGGGGAATAAGCACAACTTTATAAAAAAATCTCTTTGTAACATCTGATCTATGTCATATGCCCTAATGCAATTATGTTGCTTAGTGACTGTGGATATTCCCCGTCTGTTGATAGTTGATCTTTTTAAAATTATGTTCATCTTTTGATGAATTAGTTATCTGCACATATAATTCAAGAACAAAGGAACTTCATTGGTTCTTTTCTTAATCTTGATCAAAGGGGGAATGTAACATAAGAAAACAAACAAGTCATCCATTCTTTCAGACCTGTTCTACAGTAGCGCTATCACTGATACTAAATAAATTATATCAAATACTTGCTTTACATGTTGATTGACTTTTGTCAATGAGTTTTGCAACTTAAAGAGTAATAAATTATCATCCCCCTGTCAAATGTTATTTTGTCAACTTTACATTGAAACGCAGTGAATTTAATTGCATGTTCTCTTGTTCTTGTATTATAGGAAAATATGAATAGGAGCACCTGGTTTGTTCCTTCTGTTCTGACTTTGCCTTTGAAGGAACATCTATTTTATCTTTGACTCCAATAAATTGCAAACTGAATTGGATTTCAGACAGTGTGTTAAAACAGTAACTCACTCAAGATAGCATTTTGAAGTCAAAGTGCTATCAGAAAAATGGGTCCCATGTCAGGAAGGGAAAAGAAATCTAATCATAAGCTTTTGAAGAAAATGCTTCTAACTTTTTCTCTTAATGAATAAATGGTAATCCTGACTGTTAGTGTTGGAAGATCTAACAGTCAGTTAAACGAGAGTTTTCTTAAAGCCTATATTTTTCTCAGATTCATGCCACCAGTATGGCTTCTAATGCACTAAAAAAAACAACAACAACAACAACAAAAAAACAGGTGACTGTAACATTTCCCAAAGGAAGAAACTTACCTGGGAGTCTTTTTGTGAAATCCACTAGCACTTGTACATGGACAACTGCCGTCTCAGAGAGACGGAGAAAACTTTCCTCAGGACTCGCAGTTTCTTGCAGCTGCATGAAAGAGCATTTATACATTTAATATAACCAAGATAAATTGCTTAGGAAAATACTAACTCAGTAATGTGGGCTGATCGTTCTGTATACGTACAAACTTTTTTGCTTCCTCAAGGGGAATCATATATTTTTGGTGTGCTGCTACAATGTGGTCAAGAAGTTGATGTTCCCCTGGAGTAAGTTCCATCTTCTCTGGAATCTGTTTTAAAAAAAAAAAAAAAAAAATGACAATGAGTTAAGGCAAACATAAATGATAAAAAAAAAATATTTTAAATGGAAATATATCCCACTTTTCCAGATCTTGTTGTAGATGATACATGCTTACTATTCAGTCTCTCATCTTCCAGTTTTATGTTGCAAAGAAAACTGCTCTTTTGTTTGAAATTCTTCCGGAGTCGCTTTGACTTACACTGTACTTCAGTCAGCAAACCTGTGAGGCATGGAATTATGTATCAGTGCATATATTTTCAAACAGATTACAATTTGAAATCATTACTGTTATTATGGATAACACGAGTCTTGCATCTCAGGAGCTGTCACCTATAAGGAACTATGCTTCCTAAAGAACATGACAATGTACTGGTGATTCGGTGAGTTACTGTTCAATATCCACCAAAGGCCTGAGCGTTTGCCGTCTTATGTTATCTTGCTTATGGCTCTGTGACATGAGCATGAGAATTTTTCACAAAAACTTTGTGCATTTTTTTAAATGTTTTGTTTTTCTTTCCAAATACGAAAGTGCGTCTGATATGCTTATGACTGTCCTGTAGAGGTGCAGGATATTTAGATTCTTTTTATTTTGTAATGTCTTTTATGAGCAGCTCTCTTAACTTCAGGAGATACTTCCGAGTAGTGGTGGTTTCTGCAGATGATGATGCTACAGGTGCCAGACTCCAACGTTAACTTTTCATATGGCGAAATAAAGCTTAGACCAATACCACTTAGAATCATTGAATCACTGAAGTTGGAAAAAACTTTAAGATCATCAAGTCCAACAATCTGCCTAACATTATAAGTCCGCCACTAAACCATGCCCCTAAGCACCACACCCACACATCTCTTAAATACCTCCAGGGATGGGGACCCTACCACCTCTCTGGGCAGCCTGTTCCAGTGGCAAACCATCCTTTCCATGAAGAAATGCTTCCTGACTTAAATCTAAACCTCCCCTGGTGCAACCTGAGGCCATTGCCTTGTGTCCTATCACTTAGCTCTACTGAGAATGAGGGATTGACTTTGGAAAAGATTTTATTGATGAAGAGTATTAAAACAGCCAACATGGAGGGAGCACTTACATTCTGCTAGCATTCCCACAGCTTTACACTTCTTTAAGCGACATTCCTGACACTTCCTTCGCATGTACATGTCCATTTCACAATGACCACCGTTCTTACATCGATACACTGCATTTTTGGTTATGCTGCGTCGAAAGAAGCCTACAGAAAAGAATCAGCTTATGAAGGAAACTAAGGAGTTTTATCTCATAATTTAAATAAAGTTTAATTATTTTCTTTATCATGAAAGCATTATCTTCATTTAACATGTAACATGACTTGTTCTTTCTGACTAGTATTGATCACAGTTTTCCTTACCTGATCAGGACAGCTCCCATATAGCATTAATAACACTGAATTAATAGCTTACTAATGACTATTAAGAACAATAGTTAGTGAATTATAAATAAAGATCTCTAATAAATGGTCATGAGAAAACCAGCAGCTGCTTAAACAGGCACTATACCAGTGAATACTTCATTGAAAAATTAGTTGTACGAAATGATTTTATTAAATACATACTGTGAAAATGTTTCTTTAAAAAAATGTTATAACAATGTGAACCTTAAGTAAACATGTGAGATAAAGGGTTCCTTAGATAAATTATAATCCTCCATAGAAATGTCACCTTAAAAATTAATGAAATTTCTTTGTTTAAAAGACAGACGTGAAACATTACACTGAGCACTGCGGGGTAAGATACTGTTAAATCTATTTGCCTCTTACCTTTACAACCTTCACAAGTAAGTGCATTGTAGTGATACCCGGAGGCTTTATCACCGCAGACAACGCAAAGTTCTTCCTGTCCCTTCAATCTCAAAGAAGAGTGGTTTAATCTGGGCCTTTTAAGTCCTTGATATCCACTATCATCAAGGTGGGAAGCCGTGAAAGGGGGCTTACTTAATTCGCAGTTACTGATTATATACTGCCCATCGTTGTATTGGGAGTCCAGGGTATATGTACTGTATTGGGATTGTGACGGTTGTGACTGTAATACTGGAGAAGAAATTTGAACTGTTGAGTATTGGCAGTAAGGTGCAGCCTGAAAATCAGTGTCTTGCAGCTGATAATTGATGTGCTCTGGTAAAACATCTAGATAAAGAAAAAAAATGAAAATGAAATAAAAGTCTAGGGAATATCTCGACATCAGCAACTGTAAAGTTTTAAAATGTTTAATAGATTAAACATTTAAGCACAAATATTAGAGGAACACATTTTCCTAAGGGCAGTCTGACGTTCTTTTAAGAGGTGCTACCTGTAACTAATCTAAGATTTAAGTTAAATGTAAGATTTAAGTCTGTAAATTTCTTAAGTGAAATCTAAAATTTCACTTAAATCTTAGATGTAGTAAAAATGATTTGATAACTGTTCGGGCAATGTCATGTGGGTGCCACTGGGTTCTTGTTAGTAAATGATTGAATATCAGTTCTCAACCGAGTGTATAGTTACCTTTAGATTTACAGTTAAAGTTGTTTTTATTTACCTGTCTGCAGTACAGAAGAATATTTTCCCATAGGGAAGTGAATTTGTTAATGAGTGAAATGTTTGTTGTTGATATATATTTCAGGCATAATTTTGAAAATGTGTTACAATAAGAGTCTGAGAAGGATGTTCCAGAAATTACAGAGTGGTAAAATTTACTTTACTGTGGCAGGAGTCTCAAGTTAAAATTCAGAAGAGTAAAAAGTAAAAGCCTGTTTTATTTAATATTTTTCCGTATATAGTCGTTTATAGTTTTGATTTTTTTAGGCAAAATGTATTTACAGTATTATGAGGAAAGCTTTTTCTTGCCCTTCTGGTTGTAGTGTTTTAATTTAATCCACCCTCCCTTAAATGTACACAGCTGTACTGAAGAGCTCATGCAACAGGAATCGTGTTTCATTCTTGTCTCTGGATTGTTCAAATCTCTGTAAAAACAAGTTACAAGGTGTGTGTTTGTTTGCTTGTTTTTTAGGCAGTTTGGAGGTCCTTTTGTTTTTAATGGACTTTGAGTTCTGCCTTTACCCAGAATCAAATTAGTTATTGCAATTATAATTATATAAGATACATAGCCATTATCTATTTATAATGCGTTTGGAATACTGTAATCAGACATGTATCTTCTTCATGCCAGTCAAAAGAAGACAGCACCAATAATGTTTATACAAAACGATCAGTCAGCATTATCACACCATGTGCAAAAATCTGTATGAGCATAGGTCATATATTGAAATGCACTCTCTGTATGGGCTTGGTAGTCAAATGTGTAGCTTCTTAGCTTGTAAAGATACAATTAAAATGAAGAAATTAATATGAATTCCCACAGACATTCCTTTCACTGCACTGCTTTCTCATGATGTTAAAATTTGGCTTTACTCACCATAATACTGTATGGGCTCAGCAAGACAATACCCATCAGGCACAGTGACAAATGTATTTGCCATGTTCTGCTCCCAGTTTCACTGTTTCATTCACTTTTCTATGTGCTACACTTTTAAGAAAGAGACCTGGAAAAATGCAAACATATGAGAAACATCACATGACAAAGAATTGCTGGGTAGGCTTAGCTACAGAACTAAAACCAGGAAATTCCAGAACATGAAACCATTTGCAGATCATAAGAAAATTAGAGGTATGTGTAAAGACACATAATAGTTGCAGTGAGGTTGCTTACTGTCTTAATAGTAGGGATTTGGTATAGAATCCGTTCATAAATCTCCAAGGTAAAGTATATTTAGAACTCTTGCTTCCAACTTTATGTGAAACCACGTGGGGGAACGAAACTAACCATTGGTAGATTTTCTAGTTCAGGAAGGGATTAAAGGACCTTCCCTAGGCAGAAAAAAATTGCTTGCAGAATGAGTGAGACCATTTGCACTGAAGTGGATGTGGTTGATGTTCTGTTTCTGCACAAGAGTAGGTTTTTAGTGAATTTGTTTCATTCACTTTATATCTACATTTGAAGTAAATACAGGAAAATAGCTTGGAAAGGCCATCACAGAATAGCTCTTCTTTCCCAGGTGAATACTCATCTGCACTGAGACATAGTTTTGCCCCAGTTAGGCACTGCCTAACTTAGATTCCAAATTTAAGAGCCCATGTTCCTTCATGAGCTCAAAGCCTCCCATGAAGGTCAAAAAAATCAATCTGAGGTAGGGTGTATTGTCTGCTAGAGTTGCTTTTCTCTGTCCCTTCATCATTGCAGAAGCCTGAGCTCCTGGTTGGATGCTTTGACATTCACCATAACAAAGTGTACTAAGAGGTCACAGTGGCAGTTGGTGCAGAATAGCTATTTTGTTTTGAATTCAAAACTATCTTATTTTTCAGTAACTTCCCTTTATAGAAAGGTCCTAAAAATGTGTTTTAAAAAATCTTTTTTTGGGGGGTGTGGGGGGGGGAGGGGGTGGGAAGGTCTATATGGACACTAGCATAAGCTGTGTTTGAGCTTATATAAGAGTAGAGGCAATCTCTGGTATTACTTTAGCAACCAAGTGATACTGGAGTATGTGTTAAGGTATTAAATAGGAATTATTTTCCTTGCCCCCTTTTCCCTCTGTATGTGGGGAATGTGTTCAAGCATCACTGGTTAAAAGTATATTGTATCTGCTGCCCACTAAAGACTTTTCAAGGCACTTTGCCTGTGAACTATTCATAGGCTTTCCGTGAGCAGATGGGAAGGACAATAAAGATGAAAAAGGCAAGTAGGTATGTGGAAGTGAGTAGGCAAATCAAATCCTTACATTAGCAGCAGGGCTCTCTACATCTGCCCCTTGCAGAATTTACAGCAAACTGTGTTTAAAGATCTTCCTTGAAAGACTCACATATTAGATTTTATGCAGTACCTATACCTAGATACAGCTGAGAAAATGAATGTATCATTTCAGGGAGTCTGAACTGAAGTTGTATCCTTAAAGACATATGTCCCTTTCCCCAAAACTGGACATATCTTTGGAACTAAACACTTTCCCTTTGTGTTGCCAGCAGAAGGTGAAAAGATACAGTGAGGATGGAATGCTTTTTTTTTTTTTTTTTGTTATCTCTGCTAGTAAATATTTGTTTGAAAGAGAAATGACTCACTGAATCATGAGGTCCTTATCAGTTAGATCAATTTGGCCTGGGCAAAGTCTGCATTTTTCCTCAGAAATGTGTGGAGAGATGTGTTTCTGGATTCCAGTGGTTCCTTTAAATAAAAGTAATAAAAGAATAGAAGCTACAGTAAAATTACACTGATCCAGTCTAACACAAATGTAACATCGGGAGTATGAAGGACATACTACCAAATGCAAGTTGACCAGTTAATTAAGTACCCTAAATCTTGCAATCAAACTTTCATAAGGCAAGGTTTCCTCAACTTAGGTGATTGTCTGATAATGGATTTGAGGAGTTAGCCCTTCTCACTGATTTTTATGACTAATAATAGCAGCTGCAACCACAGAATTCCCAGCTTAGAATGAAATTTTGTAAATTGAGACTTAAACTAAGAGAATGTTATAGCAGTATTAATATTAAATCCAGTGGTTATTTGAGGAATGCTATACCATCTTGAAATGAGATGTAATGATCATAGTACCTATGTGTATAAATGTTAACCGTTTCATTTTCTGACATTTGAGAATTTAGTGTTAACAAGCTTGTTGTTCTGATATAAAATTGTGTGGAGCCTTTTAAAACAAAAGGTATAGAAAGCAAGATAGGACAGGAAAGCTTTGGTGATTTGTAGGATTGGCTGTCAAAATCACATGTTGCAATTTCTGCCTTACTGAATTATTCTCTCTTTTATATTTGAGTCAGTCAGCAGTAAGGAAGCCTCCTCCAAACTTCAGACATTGCTTAACTGTTGTGATTTTTATATACTAATCTCTCAAAGGTTCAGTAGCCATCCCTAATCCCTAACACCTCGCTAGAAATGAACCATGACCTCAAGGACACTTTTTCAGCCCACATATGCGTTCAGTAACCCTTTGCCATGCAAGCAAGTAAATTCTCCATGCACACACAGATGAGTTATGCACTGTGAAGTTGTGGAATGCTTGACAGAACGTAGTATACGTGCCCAGTTGTAATTTTCAAAACATAAAGCTTGGACAAAATTGAAATCAGATTAGGGGAAGAGCCTTGGGTGTTCTGGTCAATTACAGTCATGCTATTCCCAAACCAAAATATTTTATGCTTTTGTCTTTTATATTTACTCAAAATATAGCTATACTTTTTGTGTATGTGTGCTTTAAAAAGAGAAAGAAAAAAAAATACATCCCCAGATATGATACATAAAGGTCTTTAGCCTAAAATTCTGTGAAAAGGTGGGAATAACTGAAAACAAAAGAAGCTGCATTTTTAATAACTTGTTTCATAGAATCACAAGTAGTAATACAGTTTTGAGTCCTTTATCAGACATACCAACTTGAAAGTAAATTTCATCTGCATAAAGACGCGCTGTGCCCTGCTTTTCCTTCTTCACAATTACTTCTGAATTGCTATATTTTCATTTGTGAAATCCAGATCGTTTGAGGATTACTTTTTAATTATTATTATGTTAAAAGCCTTTACAAGCTGAGAGATTTTTTCCTTCTTCTGAAGACGTAACCTAGCGTATAAGCAGCTGAAGTATTTTTGAAAATGTTGCACTTTCACAGGTTTAGTTCTGACACTGATCAGTCTTCTCAACTGATAGTGTTCAATATAAGCTGTAATGTATATTGATTCAAAGGGTTAGTTATCCATCTAATACAGAAATTCATCAAGATTGTTGGTAGTCCTAACTGAAACTTTTCAGTTAGGCTTCTTTATGGAAGCCATTAAAGAAAAAAAAAAAAAGTAAATTGATTAAAGTAGAACAGAATTTCAAAACAACTACTATTTATTACTATTTATGGGGGGAAAAAAAAAGATGATTTTTATACTTTTTTCTATAAAATACCATTATAAAGTGACATTATCAATCTCTATTATCAAATTTATTAGGATGCAAAACATACTGCTTTTATAAGAGGCTCTGAGGAGCTCTTTAAGAGGTATGTATTGACAGTACTTTAACTGCTATCATAAATATTTTGACAGTTGAGTCATAGGGAAATTTCTTGTTTGCAGGGAATTTTAGGAACTCAAGCTGAAGGTCTACAATATTTATTTAACATGCTGTGTGGCATGTTAATGAACACGTAGTGTAACTAGGCAGTACATTTCAATCTCTGTTGTAATCACAGTACTTTTTTGCTTTTGGAAAGCATAGCTTAATTTTCTATTTTTATTTTTTAATTTGTGAAATTTACACCTAAATCTGAAAAAAAAATTGAGCACAATCAGTGGCTACCATGTACAATGCCAGGTGATAGATTCAACTTCACTCAAGCAATTCACTAATTACATCTGTAATTAAAGAGTGATTTTGCAGGGAAAGTTCTAGGATCACTTGATTGATCCCATATGCAGCTAATACACATTATTAAAATTTCAGCTGTTTCTCCCAGATTTAAAGTGCTACGAAGCTCCCCAAAGCTTCTGTCTTAAGAAAATCCATTTTTCTTCCCATTAAATATGTTCCTTTCTTGTCATAAAATAACCTTCTGAATATTTTCTGTAATAGATATGGTTTATTTCACTAATTGACTATGTCCCAATTTTCTTGAACTGTTGGTTTTTTTTGAATTATTACTTCATGAATATTTGTTGCAAAGGTGTATTTATATATATATTTACAATATACATGTATATTGTAAAGTAAGAGGTGAGAGATTGTTTGAAACCTATGGCTTTCTTAGTACTTTGGAGAAGGCAAACAACTGAATTTAAAAGTTATTTCATTCTGTATGTTAAATGAAATACTGTTGGAACAAGTTCTTGACAACTAGGATACTTAATTTAAAAGTGCATGTTTTCAAAACTAATTTAGTCAGTAGTTTAAAAAGAAAATCAAAAATCCACAATGCCTGAAATATTTTCACCTGGCAAATTGATTCATGGCTATAGCAATAGTTTATAATCCCAGAGCATCACGAGAAGTAAATTAAATACTTACGGTAGTTCCAGAGCAAGTCCGTGTGGCTGTAGCAGTGATCCTAGCTCTGAGTCCAGCTGGAGCAAACTGGGCCTTTTCCCTATTTATCAGTTTCTGTGCATACACTGGCTCCAGACGCTCTGCAGAGCAATGCTGCGGCTCTGAGACACGAACTTCCCACACAGCCTTTCCTGGGGTCGAAGCAAGGGCAGCTGCAAGACCACATAAATCAAAGAATAACTGGGTCATCAGGGACAGGGGCCATGGGGACCTTCACGTCACTGTTTCCCAGAGTTCTCCCTGTCTGATTACAAAGTATTTTGCTTTCTTGGTAGAATTTAAAATTCTTCCATTTTGATTGCTTAACGTTGACATGCCCGAGTGTTAATGGATGATGTTCATTACTTTGGCAGGGAAAATATTGCAATAACATTATTTTGATATATCTACATGACATAGTAATTGAGTTAGGAAACAGTTGATTAGGTCAGTATTTTGAAACACAAAACACCTTGCTCTACGTCTTCTAATTCTGACATACCTGTGCAGATGCAAAACACGGGATTCCTGCATGCCTCTATAACAGGCAATGATTTGTTAGCAAATTTTGTAGCCACTAATTTTGCAAAAATTTATTCTTAAAAAAAATAGAAGTATTTCCATTATGAATAATTTCTAGTCATTTAATCATTATGATTTGGAGTTGGGGTTTTCATCATGTCCTAGATGTAAGATGTGGTCTTTTGGTTAGGGCATGCTGTTTTAATCACACTGTCATTAAACTTGCCGCCTAACATGATGCACAGCAGGTTGCAAACGTTTAGTTAATAAGACCAGGAGGAGGTCACCTTTCTTCTGTATAGGAGCAATTCTTGATTAACCCCAGAAAAAATGTTTCTGTTGTATACTTCACAATTTACATGGCAAAGGGAAAAATTCCTGTCCTGTTGGTTTTCTTACTGCAGTCACTTAAGATAGCCTTCTGGAGACAACACGTTTTCATAGATCTGTGGCATAATACACAGCCAACTGGCATTACCATTCAAAGGAGAGCCGTGTTTGTACTCCATAGGCTCCCAAGAAGTGATGTTACTTGTTTCTCTGTATTCTGGCACCATTTGGGAATCTGTGATTGAGTCTTTGGAGGTGGAATTGCTGAGCTTGGCTTGCAAGAGCAAAAAAGATTGACTCACAAATGCTATATTGATCATCTTACAGGGTGGTTTTTTTTGTTGTTGGGTTTTTTTTTGAGCTTTCAAAAGATTTGTATTGATCATGTGTGGTGATGGAATTGGAATGCATAGATTATGAAGTAGGGACAAAGATAACAATCTTGCAAATGTAATTTGTCAGCATTTATCTTCCCAGTAAAAGCAAACTTACTTAGCAGCTAAGATGTCAAAAACAACAACAATAACAAACAAACCCACCTTTAATAGTAAAAATGAAGAGCTTACAGTTGTTAAAACAGATATTTTTCATAGCATTTCTTTCACAAATACCATTGGCTTTTTCATCCATCTTTTCAGCCTTCCTAGTGAAAGCTGAAAAACAAGCAAGGCTTTATCATGTTATCTTTAGCTTTTAAGTACTACTGACTTTTAAAGTTTTTTGGTTGTTTGTTTGTTTTTATTTTGTGATAGAAGATAGTTTACTGGTAAGCTATTGAAATATACTAATGGGATGTGGGTATTTAAAACCTATTGACTTCAAGAGACTTAAGTCTGGAAAACAGGTTTTTAGAAGATATCTAATCCTGATTCTGCTCAGTGCTATAAAATCTAGTGGATTGGGAGTAAAATAAGTTGCTAAAATATGTATACAAGAACCTAAAACTTATTTGGAGTAGAAATTAATGTTTACTTAACGTTTACGTAATACTTAACGTGCCACGTTAAGTATTAGCCCATGGCCACTTACTTCAACCCACATGCCATCTTAGTAACTGTGGGAATAAAACTATTTTGCACAGTCATACAGTGATTCAGACCAAAGAACTAGTCCATCTTAAGTACAGATATTTTAAATTATTTTAACAGATCAGTTCTATTTAAAGCTTATCATGACAATAAAAATGGAAGACCTGAGAGCCCACTTGACCACATAAAGAAATGCTGCAAAGAAGAGAAAAATAAATGTTTTTTCCATGCTTTTAAAGAATACAACAAGAAATAAAAAGCTTATTTAGGAGTAAGGAAGATCTAATTTAGGTACTAGAGATAACATTTATGGCAGCAAAAATAACACCAGTATAAGTTGCCTGTACAGTCTTCATCACTGGAGACTTTAAAAAATCAAGTTGGGCTACATCACAAATTAAGAATTGTTCTCTCAGAGTTATTCTGATCTGTAAAGAGGAGAAAGGATTTTTGATATGTCTTCTAAGTCTCTGATCAGTAATGTGCCTAATGCCTTTTAAATAGGATACTTCAAATGTGCTTTGCTAGAGATAAGTAAAAAAAAAGTTACTCATAGATACAGACTGAAAATATTATCTGAACAAGCTCCTGTTCTAAGTGGAAATCCAGAAGTGCCACTGAGGTGGAGAATAAGGTGTACGCATGATCAGTCTGGCCTGAGCACCTTACATTGCACTGCTTTTGGAGTCTCATTTCCTTCACTAGTGTAAACTGTGAACTTACGCATGGCCTAATCTACATAGAATGTCTGCCTTAATGCAGTTAGGTCTAAGATTTTTTTGAGTGCTGAAACTGCAGATCCAAAGAAATCTTGCTTACATCGTGCCTGTTGAAAGATTTCATTTTCAGGATATGCAGAATTCTGCATTCATCGGAACTAGCGATTCTCAATCTCTGTAACTTGCTTGGTGTTTGAATAGTTAAAGGAAATTGTATCTACTCCAGCTGGGTCTTCTCTACATAACTGACCCATTCAGCTTGATCTGGTATTGGATTGTTTACGTAACTTCAGTAATTAACCACTATCAACCTCATTAATGAAACATAAACCGCCTCTTCTGCTCATTTATTAAGCATTTGTCAAACAAAACTTAAACAAAGGGCAAAATCTCAACAAAGTAACAGTCCTTCAAAAGCTACTGGGACTCTGACTACAAGTCATTATGGTCACTTTGTTGCTGTTTTTCAGTAAAAATTAAACAGAAGTGATGGCATTGTCTATTGCTTTTGGCTTACTTCTCACAAAAACATCTGAAGTCTGTCACATGAGGGCAATGATGCTTGGACAACTATTTTGGCCATTTCAGTGCAAAATACTGATGTTCCAGTTCATTACTGTAAATCATTAACTGATGAAAGCAAGAGTCAAATACTAAACAACTGAGATACTTTGAAAAACTAATTGCTAATTACAGTATTTGTTGTTATATGTGAGTTAAAGGTTATGTTGAAATGTAGATTATTTTCATTATAGGATTAAGTCTCTCCTGCTTGTAAACTGTTCTGAATGATATTAAGGAGAATATTAACAAAAAGCTTATGTACTAAAATGCTCAAACTCAAGCTTTACTTATTTTTGACAAATAAAATCATTTAGAGGTAAAAAATACACTGGCAGACTAATACCAATAATGTTGTGTTCTAAGAGCTACTTGCATTTAGAATTTATTGAAGAATTAATGAAAAACCTGCAAGCTTTCTGTTTGCCCTCTGTTCTGGATTGTTTATTGATTTCAAAATGTGCAGTGGTTCTGGCACTGTTACAATTTCCTGCATGGCATGAATGAACCTCAGTCCTGGCTGAAAAACAGTGCAAAGCCTCATGATTGACCTTTTTTTTTTGGATGTCAGTGTTATCTTGCCCTTCTGGCTCTCAACAGAGGGAAAGATTTAATTTGAATAGGATGTGTATCTGTTGTATGTGGTAGTTCTGATTGTGGGATCACACATTTCAAGATAATTTCAGGTCCAGAAGCTACAGTAGTAAGAATTTGTCCCTTTTTGTATTCAGCACATTCACCAATATTTTGTATGCAAAACATTAGGTCAGGCAAAGGAAGCTTGTGTGGGAACTGTATTAACCTGTACATAGCCATCACTTAGGAGAAGGGCTGCAAAGAACAGAAGAGGCATAGGATTGTCTGTCAAATTTGACTTGGTTTGATTTATGTTATTATTAGCCTAAAGTGTAATTAACCTAGATGTTTGAGACTTGCTTTTTTGACATGCCTTTTAAAAATTATTTTATTTTTATTGTTTTTATTGTCAGTATCTGCATCTTTTGCCTGCAATGGAGATATCGCCTTTGTCAGTTCACTTGTGATCTTTATAGGTCAGTGCCTATCTTTTCCTGCATACACATATGGCCTCCGTTGGCTAGGGCCCCGGCCAGACTGAATTGCTTAAGATCCAAGTCATACTTCCAATGATGAAGCAAAACATTTAAAAAAAAATCTATTTGTATGACAACTTCACAAGTTTTAAACATACTAATTTTTGTAGCCTCAAGGAACAAGGTTTGTTTGTCATTTCCTTTGAGCACTGGTTTGCAAAGCTTTTATCTTTTGTACATACACATTTTTAAAGCAGTACAGTAATTCGCAAAAATTAAGGAGTAGTAGTCTTCATAAAGCAAAACTATATGTTTCAGCAGAGAAATGAGAGTGAGACTAGCCAAGGAAATTTAATCAAGCAGTACCTTTCAACCTGAATTTATACAGATTTCAAACATGTTATTATTCAGCTATTCTCCCAAAAGGGTGACAGGGAGATCTATTACATAGTGAACAGCTCCTGTTTAGGATAGAGAGCATGTGTTCATCATGTTAGTTTAGTGTTCAATAATATAAAGACTCTTCTGTTTTACATCATATGTATCAGAAATATTATCATGGTAAAATCAGTAGAGAAAAAAATGCCTAGAAGATGAAAGTCCTCATTAAGTTCTGAAATACTTTAACGGGATGAAATAATGGGAGACCACATCAGACCAGGAGAAAAACAATTCTGATTTTCTTAGGGTGATTTTTTCTTAATCTTGGAAGTTGTTGCAAAAATCATGAGGATAATTAAATACTTGACTTACATTGAATTTTAATGAGAGAGCCAAACTGGTTTAAACTACTTTGAAAATCTCAAGACAGGCTGCAAAATGTTTCTCTTTGTTCTGTGCATTCACATAAGCTTGGTATGCAGTGAAGTCCCCCTACCTCAAAGTACAATAGGCACTAATAAACCCGTACATGCAACACTAACAGAATACATGGATATCCTTGTCTCTGCCTTTCAATTCCCTGTTCCAAATTCATATGCTTTCCCTTGGCAGAAGGACCAATATTTATCAATAAAATGCTCCAGTGAAACAGTATTCAGCAAGGCACGATGTGAAATAAAATAAAAATAACAATCAAAACTCAATTACAATCTCCTGCAATGATCTCAGAATTTATAGCTCAAAGAGAACACTTGCAAATGTAACTTTACACATTGAGATTCTTAAGTCATTGCACATCTTTGCAGGTCAGCAAAGAGAAGCCAAGTCCTGGACCTGATTTGCACAAAGGACAGTATCTTGACACTCGGTGTATTAAGCGTTACAAAGGAATTATTGTGGAATCCATTAGTCAGCATTTTATCAGCAGAGGAGTCTTGCCTCTGAGAGACTAAAATAGTTGGTTATATCAGTTTATCGATGATAGTATTTTCCCTTTCTTCCAAGCTGCATTCCATCTGATGGACATTTGTTTTAATAGTAAAAAGAATATTAGACTCATAAATGTAAATGCTATGGTGCAATGGGTGACTCTTCAGATTTGTCAAAGCAGGAAAATTAAGATGAACTATGAGACCGAGCTTCGTGGTAATATCTCGCCACAGAATGTCTGTTTTACACAACAGTAATCCACCTTGAAGTATAAGCTAGGAAGTACAAAAAGAGGATTCACTTCGCCTCCTGGTCTATGAGTCTCTGTGCTACAGATTTTGTTGAGAGCAATACTGGTGAAGCTGTGACAGTAGATGATGATTAATATGTTAACACCATCGCTTACTTTTAAAAGCAAACAATAAAACTGTTGGAGTGTGTGAGACAAGTCTGCTTTGCTTTTTAAGCAAGCTGTAACTGCTGAATTATGTGACAGTTAGACACCAAATTTGTCAAAGAAGGACTTGTAATGGAAATGAGGAATATCACTTTTAGCTTTGGAAAAGCCAGTCTCTGCTGCATTACTATGTGACTCGTGCTTTCAGAGACTTGGCCAACATTTGTTGAACCATGCTGATCACACTCATGACTAATATGATTTTACCCCAAACTCAAGAATTCTCCTAAAAAATTGTCTTTTATTTATATATTTCCAGCATTTAGATGCCCCTGAATCTCTGTCACAGATGTTGCCTTTTCCTACTGGTCACTTCCTCTGTGCATTTTTATCTGTCATTTACTCCATTGCCAGTTTCTGGGTAAGTTAAGGGCATTACCTAGTGCAAATTGTTTTAACATCCTCAGGACCAATGCCTGAACTCATCCCAGATTTAGACATTATGTTGTGCTGAGGATTCTGTGCTATTATCAGTCCCTTTAATCACTCTTTCCGTGCTTCTGGTCTGTCTAGAGTCTTTCCCTTTTTGATTCTCCTACTGTGAGCAGGAGTCTCCTAATGAACTATACTCAGAAACGTTATCTATTTTATCCCTGAAATACTGCTTATGATTTTTCCAAGATGGCCTAGAAATGTTTTTGGTTATGTAGCAGCTTTGCTGTTTTGGAGAGCTTTAGTATCTCCTATCTAGCATATACTTTTCCTGCTAGAACAAATCCATGTTCTGTTTGACAAAATACAGCCATGTGGTTAAGAGTTATTAAAAGCATTAAAGCATTAACCTCTAGTAACCTCATTTTTCACTTTGTACACATACATAAGTGTTTAATCGAATTAAAGTTAAACACTAAAATGTTTGAGAGGCCAAATTTATACATTCTCTTCAGTTTATACAGAACTGATGTGATAAGCCAAAGAAATTAAAAGACACCACTACTCTGAAAATGCTCATCCGTTGATTTGTTTAAGCGCTGTTGCTACATACTAGAAGTTCTGGTGACAAGCATTCCCAGCATTTAAATCAAGGAGCTTTGTCCTACTGAGATCTGATCTGTGTCCTGGCGCCACACTAGCTCGTTCTACCGTCCTTTGGAAGCTGAACAAATGATTGTGTTAAAAGATTTGCTGAAGAGGGAGTGAGCCACATCCTTGAGTGAGAACACATGACTAAGTGCTCTGTGGTGGTAGTGTAGTAGACTCCATCTTCTTCCCATTCTTCAATTTTATTTCAAGCAGTCAGAATCCCATGGAGGGACTGCACCAATCCTGAAGTGTAAGTCTGATGCAGCAGTGCTGACGCTTTCGTCTCCCGTGCTTGTCTCCACTCGGCACGAAAGGCCAGGATGTTATCTCTGAAGCCTAGGAAAACTGAGTTTTTAAATCATAAAAAGCTGCCCAAAGGCAAGTAGAAATGCAAGTAACAGAAGAGGCCAAAAGCAGATATTGACACATACAATATAGGTGCAGCTTCTGCTGCGGTGCAACAATCATTCATGCAGCATAGGACAGGTTGTTTCTTTAGCCGATTTCCTACTAGATCTACTAGATGTGAATTGGAATTTCTAGTGCTACATTTCTGAACAGTGTGTTGAGGGCCTGCCTCCTGTAAAACAGAATTAGAACTTTAGAGATTGCATATTTGGTGTCACGTTGAATATGGTGAAAGGCAGGGAAGATACTCAACTGGTACATATATATCATTCCATGTAAGTGTAACAGCTATTCCTGTGTGGCTGCTCATAGGCACTGAGAAAATTGACGTACCGGCAGAAGCTTTAAAGGCAGCCATGAAGCTGGAAGAATAGGCAGAGCAAAGCAACAGCAGGTGCTGAACTGCATGGGTGGGGTCATTTGAGGATGTAAGCGCAGGGACAGACAGAGGAACGAGGAATGAGCATTGGCTGCAGCTTAGGGATGTCACGTCCATCTTAGGCCAGATCAAGCTTTTGCCCACTGGTTCCATAACCAGAATTATACAGAAAATAGTTTAAGTTTTCCAAATGTTCACAAATCACCCATTGTGAAAAAGAAACTCTGAAAACAACTAGTCTAAACTTTTTACTAGTCTTTAATAGGAAGAAAAATAGGAAGGTCTAGAAGGGAAAACACGCAATAACGCATGGTCTAGACCTTTACTTCCGCAGTAATTAGTATAAAGAAGCATTACATTGCCCAAATTTACAAAATGCATCTCTTGTACATTACTAATTAATCAGAGTCTGATGAAATAGTCCCAACACATCTGCTTACTCTATTCGATTCTGGATTGTATGAGTGCTATGAAATTGTTGTTTATATAAAATTATCTTATTCAGCACTTCTTCACTCCGCTTGATTATCTCTGGGATCATACGGAACCTTTTATTTGATAAAGCATCGTAAATGTTTCTCTTGGGTCTGTCTCAAAGAGGATGTAAACTTGAAAGATGACTCAAGGTAGCAGGAGTCCTGCTAAAACATTATTGTTGAAAACACTGACAATAAAGTTGGTAATATTAAACAAGTTAATTAAAAAAAAAAAAAGGCACAAGGTTACGTTTTGCATCAAGGACATCACAGATCTTTAACAGTAGTTTTAGTTAGCAAATAAGTAACAAAGAACCAAGTCAGCATTACAAAGCTTGTTATTTTAACTTGAGTAGAGGATGTTTACTGTTAAAAGGGACAAACAAGAATATTAGATAAGAAGACAGCTCAGCAGCCCTCAGCTCAGAATTTATCACACACCGCTTAAGGGAGTATTTAAAAAGATAACCGGGACCGCCCTCGGGTCAGGGACGGCCGCCCTCCCGCAAACACAGCGCTCTGCACAGAGCGGCTTTCATTTCACGCGAAGCCCCCCGCCAGAGGTCTTCCACCCGGGCTTCCTTGCCGTCTGAAAGCGACGTCGTGAGCCTCGGGTCACGGCGTTCGGAAGCAAGAACCCTTGAGACCAGCTTGCCCGCAGCGTCCCGGCACGGAGAACACCCGCAGCACCGGGCCCTGCAAACCGAGGCGCGCTGCGAGGCCGAAGCCGCCAGCCTGAGGCGCGCCGGCCCCGAACGCCGTTACCGTTGTGTCTGCGCCCCGCTCCCCCCCCCCCCACGGCAGAACCGCCAGGGGGCGGCGCGCTGCGCTCCCGGCCTGCCCGTGCCCGGCCGCCAGGGGGCGGCAGCGGCTGAGGCGGCGCTCCCGGGCGGGGCCGCGCCTGCTCCTCGGCGGCGCGGGGCGGGCGGCCCGGAAGCGGCGGCGGGGCCCGCGGGCGGTGCGCGGCGGCCGGGCTCGCACGTGCCCGCTCCCGGCGGCGGGCATGGGGCCGCCGCCGCGGGGGTGAGGAGCGCGGCTCGCCTCGGCGCGCGCCATGAGCTGCACCATCGAGAAGATCCTCACGGACGCCAAGACGCTGCTGGAGCGGCTGAAGGAGCACGACACCGCGGCCGAGTCGCTCATCGACCAGTCCGCCGTGCTGCACCAGCGCGTGGCCGCCATGAGGGAGGCGGGCGCGGCGCCGGCCGAGAAGGTGAGCGCGGCCGGCGGGGCGGCAGGACCCACAGCGGCGGCTCGGCCGGGCCGGGGCGCTCCGGCGGATCGGGCGGACGCGTCCCGGCTGCGGCCACACGCGCTCCTGTCCCAGGAGAACACGCAGATCCGCGACCTGCGCCGGGAGAACCGGGGTGAGCCTGGCCGGGGGGCTGGGGGGGGGGGGGGAGAAGCTGCGGGGCGGCGGGCGGGGGGCCCGGGGGGCGGGCGGGCGGGCGGGGGGCCCGGGAGCGCGGCGGTTCGGCCTCGGCTGGCCGGGGGGGGAGGCCCCGCGGCCGGCCCCCCAGGGCCGCGAGGAGGCAGCGGGAGTCCGGCGAGCGGCCGGCACTGGGGGCCCCTGGGCGTCGGCCGTCCTCGTTGTGGGGAGCTGCTGTCAGCCCGCGGCAACGCCGTGCTGTGTTTTGCAGCGCTGTGGATCTCGCTGGAGGAGCACCAAGACGCGTTAGAGCTCATCATGAGCAAATACAGAAAGCAGATGTTACAATTAATGCAAGGGAGAAAAGGCGAAGATGCGGAACCGGTCTTGAAAGTTCATCAGGCTAATTCTGTGGTAAGGTGGGAACGGGGACAGAAGAGGGCACGAGAAACTTGTTCACTTTTTCTTGCGTGCTTTCATAAAACTTTCTGCTCCTTGCATGGAATGTGTCTGCTCCAAAACACGTTTTCTGAAACTCTTTGTCTCTTTTGGTATTTTTTTCTCTATTCTTTTTACAGCATAAAAGTTGTGACAGATGTCACAAAGGACACTGAAAAGCGTAAGCCTTTTGTGGCCCAGTTGAAGGCTCGTTGTCTGTACACTAGACGGTACATACCATGGATTAAACCTTAATGTCTTTGTTGCCACTTTAGAGAAGCACACGCATCAGAGTTGTTATTGTTCAATAGTTGTAACAAAGGAAGAAGAACCTCCAAAATCTCTGTTAGCTGCCATATGTTTAGGTCTTAAGAAATCATCACTTCCACTTGCTTTTTACTCAGTGCAACAGACTAAAAGTGTACCTTTGTCCATGTCTTGACTTCAGCGGTGCAAGGTGGCTACTGATAACTGTTGGTTGGTTTACATTTAGGTGCCAAATAATAATACAATACATTAGCTATCTGATTAAGGCTTATTAATTTAGGGAGTTGTTAAAATGCATGTTTACGTGATTAGAGAATAAGCAAGCTGGTTCAACCTAAGATTTCATTTTTTTTTTTTTTTAATTGCAGTTGGATTCTGTCAAATTCTTTGTAGTGATATCTGGCAATTCATTTCTTCTCTGTTTTGTGTTGCTTAAGTCTTCTGAAGTTAAGTAGTGTAGTAGGTCTTGTTTCCATTGCTTGCTTAGGTACACAATTACTCTGTCCATCAAGACTTAATATTTGAGCAAAGCTTCTGTCATTGTTCTCAGGCACTGTTTTTGCATCATGGTAGTGCCACAGTAATACCAAGATGAAAAGACTGGAGTAACCTCTTACACTACGATGGAATATCCCAAGATTGTTTCAACATCTAAGCAAAATCTTCACTTCTTGTGAATTATTGATATTTTTGTGTTTACATATTTGAGTTCCTCCTTAAATATGATATGTTGAAATGGAATGTTCTTCGGACAGGAACTAATACTGTATTACACATTGGAATTTTTCTGTGTTCATTAATGTGTGTTTCTGACCTTCAACAAAATGCATCTTCCAAAGGATTAGAACTATTTCTAGACGGATTCTGTTAAAAAAACATTCCAGTAGACTCTGGTCTTTTGCTTGGCTTCCTTTTTTTTTTCTCTTCCTTCTTAGATGAGACTGTTTACTTCATTTTTTAATTTAGTCTTGAAGTCTTACTTGCTTTTATATTAGATGTTCTTAAAAATTCAGACAGGCTTTCCTTACCCAACAATGTGAAACTTGCTGCGCACTAATTCTGTTCACCTGAATCTATTGTCTCTGTCCTTCTCACACTTCAAATGACTTCCATGTTGGCATGTAAGGGTGCCTTCTGTCTTGCTGACTGATGTTATTCTATTCACTGCTTTCATTGATGACTGATAGTAGTGGACAATGCGGTACATGTCTTGAAATGTTGTATAGGTTAGAAAGGATTGCAGGTTCCTGGAAGGAAAGGATTAAAATTGAAAATAGTCCAAAACTAAGAAGATGAAAGTAGTTTACTTGCAAGGAATAAATTGCTACTGCTTTTGCCTGAACATATTGAATGTATTATTTTTTGTGTCTTTCAGGAGATTGAAAGTCAGATAGATAGAATATGTGAGATGGGAGAAGTGATGAGAAAAGCTATACAAGTCGATGATGATCAGTTCTTTAAAGTTCGGGAGAAGCTGGCTCAGCTGGAGGTAAGAACCGATATAATTGCTAAGAGATAGATCAAAGTTTTGGAGTCTCTAGATCTGCTCTGGGGTTTCTTTTTGTGTGTCAAGGATTTATAACAATCAAATTGGGACAAGGGTGGGTGGGGTTGGGAAGTAAGGAATGGGGTCCGTTTATTTTCAAGTTATTGATATTTCAAGCATCTTAAAGAGAGAAGTTAAAGATATGCTTCAAATGATGTGGTTTCCCTCTTGCTAGCACCGCGTTAACGCATGTGTTACAACATCAGTTTTATTCAGTGGTGGAGGAGTGGGGTTACTTAAAGATTATAGACCTTTAATTGTGAATTAGCTCATTTCTATTTCAGCAAAAATATTGATTTTGCAGCTTGAAAACAAAGAGCTGCGCGAACTATTGTCAATCAGCAAAGAATCTTTTGAGATGGGGGGAGAAGATCTGCCTGACAGTGAATCTTAGGTTACAAAATAATGTTACCTCCAAATCTTGACTTCAGAGACTATTATGAAATCACCCAACAAGGAAGGATGGTTTGTAATTTGTTCTTTCAGGTGATTCCTTTTGTGTTTGTTTTATCTTTCAAAATGTGTGGCCTGTTTTCTCTGCATTTGTCTCAAATTGCATACTCTTGATGGCAGAAGCTTGCATTGCTGCTCTGTCTTATTAATTGCAGCATACAAATGCATAACAATGAAGTATTCATGGTGTGTACTCCCTTGTGATAGTTTATTTCTTCTCATGAATGTTATTTTTGATGAGATTTAGTTAATAATTCCGACGGTGCAGATGGAACATAAATCTACTTTGTCAGTAGCTAGAGAACATAATACTGATTACGGTGGTTTTATTTGATAGAAGAAATAAGAGATTCTTTGAAAACTACATTGTAAATAGTAGATACGCATTTTGCTTTGCCTGCACAAAGCAGGCACACAGCTTTTGCTTTGCTTTGAAGACCTAACACTCAGTATTTGGCTGGATTAACATTCTTGAACAACTGCTTAAAGGCAGATTGAGAGAATAACAGATAGTCAATAGAGCACTTTAATTAGTAACTCACATAAAGAGTATACTTTGCCTTGATTTAGAGGGGAAGACTGGAGTTAATGACCCTTCCTCACACCTCTGCATTTTTGAAGGATGTTGCATATGTGACTTTTTTTGTGGGTAGACCTGTTCTGTCTTTACCCGTGCTCCAAGGTATGTGAATACTGGCTAGCTCTGATCCGAAGGCAGTGCAGTAGAGCCAGTCTAGTATGCACAGCAGAGAACACATCATTTTCACATCAAAGCTGTTTGGCCTTACACCACTTTGGACTTCAGGAAGAGTGAGCTGTAGCCTGCCTCAAATAGAATAAACCAAAACCAACCACATAGACAGACTTTTAATGTTATATCACAGGTAAGTCTAGTGACAGATGTATTACGTATTTATTGCAAAAATGCTATATTGGGTGAAATTGCAGTGTTGCAGGACTTTTTCAATGTTGTGATATTTTTAAAGGCGTTTTAATATAAACAGTTTTGTTCTATTGGTGATCAAAAGAATCCTTCAAGAACAGAAAACATCTTATTTCCAATATTAAAGTTTTATGCCACTTTTTTTCCCCAAATGAGAATTTTGATAGATGCAGAAGGTGATTTAGTGTTGTTTTTTTTTTTTTTTTTTTTTTTTTTAATAAGAGACATTTCCTTGCAGTCCTTTGGAATATCCAGAAAAATTGTTGAGAAGATACAAGGGATTCTTGTACAGGAGTGTTCTTGTATACAGTTTTGTTATTAGAAATTATTTAAGAGGGAATAAAAGTAACTGTGGGCAGTGTTTTCTGAAGTGTATTCTGTTCCGTGAGTCCTGGCAATATTTCTGTCTGTTCTGCCTGTACCCAAATCTTTTGCATCCCCATTCTCACTTTACCTTGATGCTTGAAAGAAATAATACAAAGACCAAAAATGTTGCATTTGATCTCTTTTAAATTAACGTAATCTGAAGTGTGTGACAATGCTTTTTTACCTTAATTACGCTCGTGTAGTTTAAAGTTCTTTTAATAGGCTCGTTGTCATGCAGCCTGAAGAATTGGAAACTAAATAGCAGTTGCTTTGACTTAACAGGTTCATCATTAATTAGCAGGTAGCTGCGTTAATAGGAAGTTTAAATTTGTTCAGTTGCTGCTGTCCTACTTTGGTTGTGTGAGCACGGAGCCTATAGAGGTGTGACTGTGTGCAATTGTTACGGGCTGCTGGGGATTTTTGTAAGAACTGGCTCGGCTCCAGCTGAAAGCAGTAGCTTCACACTAGAGAACTGCCTTTCCCTGAGATCTCCACGCAGCCTGCCTCCTTGTGTTTGTTCAGCACAGTGTGGAGGACGGGCACGGCGCGCTGCTGCTGCCTAGAGGCCCAGCATTCCCTTAGGTTAGGCTTCCGCTCCAGGCAGAGGTGTTCCCGATGGCACCGTGCCTGCCCTTGCGTGGCCCCGGTAGAACCGCGTTCCCCTGGGCCTCAGGAGCCCAGGGAAGGAGGTCCCGGCACCAGCTGCAGCTCCGTGCCCTCACTGGGGCCGGCGCGGGGCAGCAGGCCCGTGGGCTGTGCCCGGCCCCGCCGCTGCCTCGCCCCCTTCCCTCTGGCCGGGGGGGGGGGGGGGGGCGTGGCTCGCCTGCGCAGTAGCCGCAGCACTGGGCTGCGCCGTTGGCCTGTTGCCCGGCGCGCATGCGCACCACGCGACCGCTGGGGCCGCTGTGGGCGCAGGCGCGGCTCCGCCCCGCGTTCTCGCGAGAGGCCGGGATTTATTCCTACGTGCTGTGCCGTGCTGCTCATGGCGGCGCTGGAGCGGGGGCGCTGAGCTGTTGGGGTGAGTGCGGCGGGCGGCAGCCCCCGGCGGCTCCCGGCGCCGCGGAGACGGCGCTCGCGCGAGCGAGGGGGTACCGGGGCCTCCGGGGGGCGGCGAACGAGGCGGGAGGCGCCTTCGGCCCCGCGCCCCGCCTGCCGCAGCGGGCTCGGCGGGGGGAGGCTGCCCCGCGCCTCCCGTCGGCTGCGCGGAGCGGGGCGACCGCGGGGCGGGGGCGGGGGCGGCCCGCCTGCTCGGCCGCCGCCCGCGGCGACGGGGAGCCGGCGGCCTCGGGCCGCCGGGCCGCGGCGGCGTGCGCACTACGTTTCCCGGCGTCCCGCGGGCGGAGGCCCCGCCGCGGGGGGCCCCGGGGGGCCGGAGTCCCGCCCGGCCGCGGGGGTGGGGCGGCGGCGGCTCCGGAACTCGCTTTCCCGGCGTGCCGCGCGGCCCGCCGCGCCGCGGGGCCTGCTGGGGGCTGCAGGGCGAGAGGCGCCGGCTCGGCCGGGGCGCCGCGGGGGGGAGACTACGGGTCCCGGCAGGCCCCGGGCGAGGCCTCGGCGCTGGGCCTCCTGGGGACGGGCGGCCGCGGGGGGGGGGTGGCGGCCGGCAGCTCCCGGCGTGCCCCGCGCGCGGCCCCGCCCGCCGCAGAGCCGGGCCCCGTCCCTTTGTGTGCGGGGAGCGGCCGCCATCGCCCCCCTTTGTGTGAGGGGAGGGCGGCCCCGGCCCCTCCCTCCCTCCGCGGCGCCCTGCCCCGGCACGGGCGGCGGCCGAGCCCGGCGCGGCCCCTCGCTGGCCCCCGCGCTGCCGCAGCGCCGGGCCGCGGCGGTGTGCTGCCCGCTGCCCCCGCTCGGCGCGCCGCTGGCCGGGGCTCCTGGCGCCGCCCCTCGACGGAGCTCGCGGCTCCGGCGGCGCGGCCACCATCTTGGTGTGGGCCTCCTGGGGCTGGCGGCGCCCAGAGGCCGGCGGTGTGGGGCCAGCTCCGTGCCGCTCTCGTCTGGGTTCAAAGCGAGCGCAGGGCCCTTCCCCGAGCCCTGCAGCCTTTAACGAAAACCGATCTCTGTTTTTGCTACCTTTTTTTTTTTCTTTTTGTTGACGATACTAAAAGCATTAAAATGGCATTGGATTTTTTTGCCTGTAGCTTTTTTTTTTTTTCTTTCGTAGAGGTCTTCAGTAATCTAGTAAATATTAGGTAGCTGATATCGCTGCTGTCATATTTTGGTTGGGGTGTTCAGGAGATGGTACTCGGTACTTTCATCCGATAATCACCTCAGAAGATGTGCAGTAGCATTATCTCCCAGTGTCATCAAGCAGCTGAGCTGTGAATTCATAATAAAAATGCAAAGTTTTACCTCTGTTAAATTTAATCATGCATAAGAGGTGGTTATTTATAGAAGCCCTTGTATAAGTTCTGTGAAATACATGTTCTCACAGATACATAGCTGGTTTTGTGAAGAAAATGGGAATCAAAGCAGTGTCTTAATGTGACACTCTTTACTGCTAGGCTATATGGATTTCAAGGTACGAACAACTCCGTGTGACTTACTGTCATCTAGCAAAATCTAAATCAGAAAGACTCCAAAAACAGGACTAATACAGCCCTGTCGCTTCTTTGCCTTTGCACTAATCTGTTCAGCTGTAAATACACAAATGCAGAGTCTGCTGTGACATAGGGGCTGGGCAGTTGCTCAGGGTGTTTACCATTTGGAGGAGTATTTATAGTAGCTGAATTAAAAAGTAAAGAACTTGAGTAGATGCACACACCTATTTTCCAATTTTTACTTGACTTAAGCTTGCTTCATCCTTCTGCCCCCCCCCCTTTTTTTTTGAATGACTTAAATGTAGTAAGCAAATTTGTTAATGAGTCAAACCTGCTTTTAAGGGAAAAATCTTAATCTTTATTCCATTACCTGGCAAAATTTGTTTTAGTCATCTTTGGGCACAGACAGGTGTTTTGATTGTTCTATGAAAACATAATGCGTTCTGTGCCCCAAAAGTGTGAAATGTAATTTGATCTAATTGGTAGCTCTAGTGGAGCTCTAACAATATTAGTCTAACCAAGTGAAAGTGAAGTGTTTTAATAATAAGCTTATATGTTTCTCTGCAGTTTCTGTGGTGTGGTGTGTGCCTGCTTCGTTTCTGTTGAACTTGGGGGATGTTTGTTTTATCGTGAAAGAGATTATGGTAAAGGTTGCTTGAATCTTGTAAAGAGGTGTGTGAGAAGTCTAGCGATTCTGTTATTTTTGTATAAGCTGTATGTCTTCTTATTTCATCTTTTTAATATAGTTTAGTCCTTCACTGCAAACCTTTTATGCCAGATACTTCTTTGTACTTGGAGTTAGATTTCTGCCCTAGTTCAGCTTCACATTTAGTCTCTTGTGTATGTGTAATGGTATGACAAGAAAGTTTAATACTGAACAAAGTTGTTCTGAGTGATGGCTAAAGGAAGATGTTTTTTATGGAGGGGAGATCGCTGAAATATAAACTTCTCTGAAAACCAGCTGATGAATTCGCATACGTCCTTTGTATGCTTTTGAAGGTTCAGTGTTTATCTGGAGTGGCTGACTGCAGTCGGCATTCACTGTGGTAAGTGTTAAAATGTCTTTGCGTTCACTTAAAAAACAAAACACATGAATTTAAATGAATGGTTTCAGCTTCACAGTTCACTAAAGGAAATTCAAAGCTCATTGTAAAATGAAAAACTGAGTTTCTCGCTACTGTGGGGAATAGGCTTTGCCCATATTTTTTTCATTCATTGCGGAGTTTGTGGAATGACTTCAGGAAGAGTTATATGCTCAGGGGATTCATGTTTTTAGATTACTTTGTAACATGCTAGTTTATCCATAGATTCACAGCTGTGTTGCTTCTTGACAGGATTTATGTGCAAAAATCTCCACTCCACCTGTTTTTTTCTTTATTTACTAAGTAAATAACAAACTCAAATCAAAGCTTGATTTTTTTAATATTATTTTAAAAGTAGTTGTCTTCATAAGCTTTCAATTTTATGTGGTAGGTGGCAGTCTGTCTAAGCTGCTTTCCTGTGAAAACACAAAGTGGTACTGCAGAACACTAGGAGAGAAGTGTTAACCTAGTCGCTGTTGGGGAGAGGCTTCTGTGTTATGTTATCTGTACAAATATTTTCTATATTTCATCAACACTTTGTAAACAGGGTTTTAGGAAGGCCAGAGAACGACTCCGTGGTTATTTTACAAGCTGTGCCGGCATGCGTATGGTCTGTGTAGAATAGGCATAAAGCATCTGTAGGAGTAATTCAGAAGCTTGTTTATTTTCATACAAAGCTAAAGGTGCTTTAAGGGTTTTGCTGGTCCTTGACTTACCTTTCAGAACAAAAATCATCAGGAAATCCTAGTTCATCTCCTCTTTGTATCGTGTGGCTGTTTTGAAAGTGTGTGCAAGTTCTTGTTGATGAATTATGGGGCTGCATCCGTATAAAGTTTTTGGTAGCAATAATAGGACTACATCATGTATTAAATGGTGCTGATATTCATCCAAAAAAAAAAAGGTTGCTGTTTTAGTTGTACAAACTGGGACCTTTCCTGGAATGTGTAACTGCATCTGAAGAGTTTAAAATTAGAAATAGCATATCACTGGCTCGGGATAGAGTTTCTTAGGAAACTAAAACTGAAAATGGGAACGCCAAATACATCTGTAAGAGAGCTTTTCCTAGTGTGGATCAAACCTGCAGCATTAAGGTAGAGGATATGTGCCTATTCATAGGAACAGCTAGGACTGTATAGTTTCTGTTAAAGTTATCCTTAGTGTGTGTCTTCTTTCTCTTTCCAGTATGAAGTGGAACAGAACAGAATTTACCACCTGAAACTGCTGCTTCAAGTTCAGATCAGGAAAAGAATATACCACATCGTAACAACAACTCAAGACCAAAGAAGAGGAAACTTACACTGAAGATACAAGGCTTGATCTGAAACCAGAAGTTTGTGCCTACTCAACAGCTTCAAAAGAGCACGTCCCAACGCTGCTAATAGTCTTTGTTTTCTCCAGTGCTGTATTGAAACTGCCCAGGGCAGCAGCACTTGTATTCTTTATTAGCTCGATAGATCACTTTCTCTTGCGTGCTCTCTCTCTCTGTCAAATAATAGCAGTCTTCATCCTTTGAAACTTCGTGCTGAAACAGAAGAATCGGCTAATACTACTGAAAGTGCAATATTTGAATATCACTGCGAGGTTGGTGCATGTGCTATTTAAAGAGTTACATTCTTTCAGACTTAATTGGAAACAGGTTATTAGCAGAAAGCTATTTTTTGTGTGTTTTTTTTAGGAGTTCTGTCACTATGTTGGTTTGGTTGTAGTATGATGAATTAATATTACTTGTGTTATAGTTCTGTTTAACAGTACTTGTTTTATAACCTTAGAGAGCCGGATATTAATGTTTCTCTATTCTAGTAAAAGTGTTGTGATTTCAATCCTTTTTTTCCCCCAAAGCTACGAGTTTCCTCAGTTTGTGTAATCTCTGTTTAGCTTCCTTTCCATCTTACTGCACAGTTGTTTTTTCTTCCTCTAAGTACTTGTATTGCTGAGCTATATTCATAGTTCTTACTCCTGTTAATTGACTGATTAGCTGTGTTAAAAGTGGGAGTGAGCTGTTGTGAGTGAACAGCACAGCCAGCTAGCTGTGGTCTAGTATATAACCATTATATTTCAAGTCTGAGCAAGTCTTGTTTGTGCATTAATATCTTGTAGGCTATTCCTAGAAGTTTCTTAACAATTCTGTGACAGTACTCCTGGTAGATGTTTCTTAGAGAACAGTTTTGCGACAGTAATTCCATCTGTCTTTATGTTTTTATTCACTTACCAGAATTGGTGCGTGTAGTTTTTTTGTTGCTGTTCTGTGCTCTGTTACAGCATTGAACAGTTGTGGCAATATAACAAGCATCTGGAAAGACTGCTGATACATTATGCCATGCCTTTCCCTCTACAGCAAATCTTAGTGCCACCCTGAGGAGTATCTCTCTCCTTGAACTTAAGTTGTTAGGCTTTAGTTGATCGAAGCCCCACTACATTGCTTTGTGCTAAAATGATAAATTCTCCTTTAAACCCAGGGTGTTCAGATGGCATCGTGCAATGATGATCTTTGAGCAAGAGATAATAGTATTGTTCTAACACTAAGTTATGCTGAACATGTTTTTTAGGTAGATTTTTGTTGTTTTCTGTAACTGATGTACCTTTAGTCGTAACCTGTTACTTAATGTCTTTGCCATTGTCGCAGGGGATGTATGTGTGTTTGTGTACTCAGCCTGCACTGGAGGTGTGAAAAGACCATTTTTATCCATGACTGACAAAAAGCGTTTGTCACACTGATTTGAGCTTTCATAATAGGCAAGACCATTAACCCATTCTTCTGTGAAAAGGTTTAATTATAAGTCATGTTCCTTTCCCACAGCCATCTTGCAGTACTAATTTAATTTTGAAAACTATTTCAAACTCTAGGGTGGCTTCAGATGAAACACGTCAGCTGTTGTCTTCCACAGGGGCATCTTCCTTTCTATGGAATGTCCTAGGGGTTGCCTTATTCGAAAGATGAGGGTTCATATGTGATGCTGGCAGGGAGTCGTGCAGCTCTTAGCAGCTTGGTATAGTGCTTTTTTCAATTAGATATTCTGAGAAAATGTGTCCTCTAAACATAATCTACTGCATGAAAAAGGTGCAATTCCTGTGGTCTTTGTCCATTAAACAGTTTAGTCTGGGCATAAGGAAAATACTTCTTTGCTGGGTGCAAATAATAACACTGACACAAGGTTACCCAGAAAGGTCGTGGAACCTAGGTCACTGGAGGTTTTCAAGACTCAGCTAGACACCAGGATGGCTGCCCTCACTTCTTGTTGGCAAGAGGCCTTTGCGGGAGGAAGGTGGACTGGAGTTTCCAACGGTTCTCTACTGGGGTCATGTCTTTGATTCAACGTAGTTTCAGATACGTTGGTATTTTACACCTAATTGAGCATGTAATAGTATTTATGCCAGTTACCACTGTTCCAAGATACCCCACAAACCTTGATTCCTCATAATTGTAGAATAGGAATGCAGTATTGATTAAAATTGACTGGGTAACTGCTTGTCTGTTACACTGTGGCTTATCACACCACTCTTAACAGACAGTACTGCATTTTTTTGTCTTGTTCTACAATACCTTATGTAACACAGTGCGTTACTTAACTCCAAAACAGTATGAATGCTGTGGCAATAAAAATTCATCACCAATTTGCTTGCGAAGCAGCTGTTTGTGTAGCAGGTACATATTTTGTTTGATATTTGTAAACTGCCAGGTTGTAATGTTTCCTTGCGCTGGTGCTGTGGTTCCGCGTTGAAATCGAATATCCTCATTCTCTTGAGATTTTGACAGTTATGAAGTATCTCTCTTGGAAGCTTTTGTAGACATTTTCACGTCAGAATGACACTCCTGCAAAACGAAATGAGTGAAAATACCTCTTAGGTTTTGGTATAACATCTTTTTCAAGTGAAGCTTTAAATAACATGTAAACAATAGAATGAAGGTGGAAATGTTCCAGGAAAAATAAAACAGCATGGGTTATTCTTAACAGTTTTACCATTAGCTATTACCAGCGTTTTTTTATAACCATGTGGGAACCATGGTTGAAAGCTGACTTCTGCTGAGAAGTTGCTGTGTACAGTGGCATGAGGACTGGTATTTTCCTTTTTCTTTCGGAGGTCAGAACTCCATTCATTCTTATCTCTTGTAGTTGTTCTTAGTTAATTACTTTAATATTAGTCTTGCTTAATTAAAAAAAAAAAATCTGCCCAAGAAGTTCACAGCAAGTGTTTTTCAGTGCTTTTTGATCACTTTTAAACTGATTGCAAACAACTTAATAAGCCATGCTATAGCTATATCTTTTTAATACGCTAAGTAACTAGATACTTATATTACGGTAAGAAGCGTGACCATTTTACAGGTTGCTCAGGAGTTATCCATCTCCAGCAAACGTATAGTAGAGTAGTTTTGAATCTCTTCTGTTCGATGCAGCAACAAAGCAGAGAGCAGATATAGTCTGATTCTGTAAAACCCTCTAATACTGTATTCCAAAATACACATTGACTGTTGCGTGTGTGTTTTTTTTCCTTGAGTGGTGCTTCTGGAATTACAGTATTTGAGGTGTGGTACATTTCAACTGATGTAATTGCTAACCTGTAAATGGAAACGGTTCGCTTTAAAAATGACACCTCTTCTGCACAACAAAATCCAGCAAGTTAGTAAAGGACTTCTGAATATTTCAAGGTTGATCCTATGCCTTGAAAGGAAGACAAGTTTTCATGGATGTAAGTTAATTTAACCGTTCATTAAAGCTTTTAGTTTAATGATATTTTCAAGTTTTTTCAGTCTCTTCAGCACTTGACTTACTGTACCACAGAAATGTTAGCTTGAGGTTTGATTCTTGGTATTTCATCACTGTACAAAATCTTTAAACACTTAAAACTATTTTTTTAGTATAAAAGACTCAACAGACAAACCAGGGACAGACTGTGCATGGATAATGAACTTAGTACTATTGTTTCGTAACTTGCGTTTTCTTAATTACATGTTTAATTTGGAAGAGCAGATGTTTTAGGCGTTTTCAGGCTGTCTGATGTGAAATCGTGAATGTAGGAGTGCTTTCTCTGAGATGTACTTAGGAACGTCATAGGCTTGTTTTGGTCTAAGCAGGCTTTATTTCAGTGTTTTATTTCTGGCTATTTTATGTTGCCTGAGTGAATTTAAGAATTCTTGTTTTACAAGAGCTTGACAGTTTTGGAATTCTTACTGTATTTTAAAAATGTTTAGAGTTTGCCTGTTACAGTAAATTCCCCAAGCTGTTGTGTTTCTTATTCTGTTATGTTTGTATGGAGAGACTTACGTAGCATGTTGGTTTTTTTTTTTCTGCTATGTTTTCTTTTGTACAGATGAGCTTTGATCCAAACCTTCTCCACAACAATGGACACAACGGGTACCCCAATGGTACTTCGGCAGCACTGCGTGAGACTGGGGTTATAGAAAAACTGCTGACCTCTTACGGATTCATTCAGTGTTCAGAACGGCAAGCTAGACTGTTCTTCCACTGTTCACAATATAATGGCAACTTACAGGAGCTCAAAGTAGGAGGTAATTAGGCAGCTTTTTGACCAAGTGAAGACCAGTCTTTACTTGTGGTAGAAAACCTTTTTATCTTGTGGCATTAACAGATGTGTTCTGTTGCTCCCGATGGGCTAAAAAGATGATTGAATTAATCTCACACTGTTGGTGAAAGATCTTTACTACAGCTTGCATTAATACAAATATGGCTGTTCTGGAAAAAGGTGCAGTGTTAAGTCAAAGTTGCATGACTAAGAAATAAGTGTTTAGACTGTGTAAGACTGTGCCTCACTTTTTTTTTGGTAATAATTCATTTTGAGATTGTTGATTGTTTTGCAGAATGGGGAGGTTGCCGCTAATTTGTGTGGCAATTAAGGTTATAAACTGTTTAATAACAACGTTATGTAGTCTGAACTCCTTCAGTGTGAGGTCTGCTATATAGTGAGCAGGAGGGAAGGGGAGAGGAAGTATTGCTGGGCAAGCCTTTACAGTGGAGTAGTTCTTTAGCAAAAGGAGTAAATAAGCAGAGAAGTAACTGCAAACAGCATATCCTTCCTAGGTAACAAAAGTACCTGAGTTTTATTTTGTTGTGTTGAGGTACAAGCAGTGAACTATCAGATGTAACGGTTAGGGATTAAAAAAAAAAAAGTCTATGATACCATTACTGTGTTTGATTGTTTTGTAGATGATGTTGAATTTGAGGTGTCTTCTGATCGCCGAACTGGAAAACCCATTGCTGTTAAATTGGTGAAGATCAAACCAGAAATATTACCTGAAGAGCGAATAAATGGACAAGTTAGTGCCTGTGATAAATGTCTATTTTAAATTCACAAAATTTCCATCCTTTACTTCAGGAATGACAGATTCATTTAGTGTGCACATTAACTGCATGCAGTATTCAGTTATACTGAAATCTATTTTTGTTATTCTGGTAGCAATTCAGAGGTTTGGTATGACCTGCTGCTTTGCTCCAAACAGTTCTTCAAGTCAACAGGTGTTCTATAAGGTTGAAACGTTACAGCAAGGCATTCCCTGTTGACTTAAAACTAGAAGTGCATCCTTGAATGTATAATAGAGGGTACTGAGATTCATTCTGTTTTCAACAATGCTGCTCCTGAAATGACTAGCAATGGATTTTTTTTTTTTTGACTGGTAGGTTGTGTGTGCTGTTCCTCACAATTTAGAGAGTAAATCTCCAGCTGCCCCGGGTCAGAGTCCAACAGGGAGTGTATGCTACGAACGTAATGGGGTAAAGCTTATGTATTTTATTTGAACTCTTGACTGATCCGTCACTGTGGTCTGTGAGCAAAAAATCTGACACAATGGAGACAATTGATAGTCCTAAGAACTGTAGTTCTTAGAAGGGGAAAAAAAAAAGCATACTTCGGTAATTGCTACAAGCAGATACATTAATCGTACAGCTTGCTTGCCCACCTGTATCTGTGGAGAATTTAATATAGAACCAAATAGTTTAGTTGTTTTTCAGTTTTAAAACTGAACAAAGCTTGATTATGTAACATTCATGTATTCTTAGTTTGAACTTTGACAGTTTAGAAATTGACATTTAAAGATAGCCATGTACATACATTTCAATTTAAGTTGCTTGTTACAGACTTATCAAAACAACACTGGAAGAAAGTATGTTTTTGCATGCAGTGTTTGATCATTTTCAATTTTCTCACTAAATTAATTTCTTTAATACCAGTTACTGTCACTAAAAAAGTGTTAATCATTCTTTGAATTGACTGTTTTGCAAGTAGAGTAATATTAGTCAATGTTAATTTACAGGAAGTGTTTTACCTGACTTACACCCCGGAGGATGTTGAAGGAAATATTCAGCTGGAAACAGGAGATAAAATAAACTTTGTAATTGATACAAATAAACAGTAAGTTGCTTTTACAATTCTGATCTCATACTTCTCTTTTATAGTAGTCAGGCAGTACTTCATGCCTGTTCTAAGAGCTGAAATGACATTATGAAATAAGATTTTTTCTCCAGTTTAAGTGTTTCAGGTTTATTATGTCTACTTCTTCCCTCTAGTACTGGTGCTGTAAGTGCTCGTAACATTATGCTATTAAAAAAGAAACAAGCCCGCTGTCAAGGAGTAGTCTGTGCCATGAAAGTAAGTGATGCTTTAGCTTCAAAATATTACTTGAAGATTAAATGCTTCTCTGAAAAGTGGTAGTCTAAGTAAATTCAGTGCATTAAGAGCTATTAAGAGTTTGGAGGTGTGAAGGTCAACTGGGTAAAATAATTTAAATATCTAATCTTTGATACTAATAACCTCCTTGAAAGCAAAGGAACTCCTGTTTGTTTCCCTTAATATATTTGTTGTGGTAGTCTAAACTGTATGCGCTAATAAGATTGCTGTACTGGGATGGCATAATCTTTTATTGTGTTTGCTAGAACTTGTAAGATGGTGTATTGATAAGAGATTTTGGCAATTTATTAAACACTT
The DNA here is from genome assembly GCF_040182565.1 of Anser cygnoides. NCBI lineage: Eukaryota > Metazoa > Chordata > Aves > Anseriformes > Anatidae > Anser > Anser cygnoides. The sequence continues at coordinate 6,865,667 of NC_089897.1, read as the reverse complement.
TGTTCTGTTCTTAGGAAGCCTTTGGATTTATTGAGAGGGGTGATGTCGTGAAGGAGATATTCTTTCACTATAGTGAATTTAAAGGTGACCTAGAAGCCTTACAGCCTGGTGATGATGTGGAGTTTACAATCAAAGACAGAAATGTAAGACGAAATCCAGTAAAATCTGAAGATGAGATCCTAGGGTGCAACTGGACATCTTTCTATTTTTTCAAATTCGCTTGTAAAAAGAAGGGGGAGGGGAGGAAGTTCATAGGAAAATAATCTGTTGCCTTCCCACTTCAGTATGGATATTTAACTGACTTTGTGCTTTTAGGGTAAAGAAGTTGCAACAGATGTAAGACTGCTGCCTCAAGGAACTGTTATTTTTGAAGATATCAGCATTGAACACTTTGAAGGAACTGTAACCAAAGTAATTCCAAAAGTACCCAGCAAAAATCAGGTGCATTTCAGTATTTAAGTTTGTGAAATAATGTATTGGATTTCAGTCAGAGAAAGCTCCCTTTTTTCTGTAACAGTCTACTACGTAAGCATCGTGTCAGAGTAGAAGACTGCTTAACTTGTAATAACCATTGACAGCAGTCACAGTAAGAAATTTTTCTAAACTTTGTAAGGATCAGGGATTAGGGTAATATATGATAGTGTACCTTGTGCAGTGTGTTGTCTTTTAATCTTTCAAACACTTCCAGCTGAAAAATGGGGACATTCATTTTTTTTTCTAAGGATGTATCTTAAAGGCAAAAGCATAGTGAAAAGGGAAGAAAATACAGTTTATGGATTCCTGTGATCAGTTAATGGATTGGTTTGTTTTTTTCAACAGAGATGACTTGACCTTTAATGTTTGGCTTTTAGGGAAGAGTGTACATGAAACCACTTCTCTTAAGTGTTTAGGCCAGCTACATTGTTGTTTTGGGTTTGTTTGGTGGATATTTTTTTTTGCACGTGTGTGCAGAGCAGGTGTTCTTGAACACTTAACAGGAAAGCCTCTTGGAAGTGTGGTAAGTATGGTTACAAACTTAATTCTCAAAACTGATTCTTAATTTATTTGGCAATACATGTTTAGTACTTCAAAAAATCAAACTTGTATTTTGGTGTGCACAGTAAAATTGCAAATTAGAAATGTTATAAATGAAGCCTTGTGGATAGAATCAAGCAGGCATTTGGTGTTGTCCAGTACATCTGTTAGTATTAGTGTTTCTGCAAACTATTCTGTTTGCAGTGAAGCTGAAGTCTGTGGAACTGCTGATTTCATAAGTAAGAGAGGAACTAAATTAAATTCTAGTAATGCCACTGTAATCTTAGGAGCAGTCATTCAGACGTGGTGCCTTCCAACCTCAAATGTGGAAATGAAACTGTGCTGCTTAACAAGTGTTTTCCCAAGTGCTTATATAAAGTTTTGAATGCTGAGCTTTGTAGGCGAACTAAACTTTTGTGTTGCATTTTTCTGTCTGCTAGAATGATCCGTTACCTGGCCGCATCAAAGTTGACTTTGTGATTCCTAAAGAACTTCCATTTGGAGACAAAGATACAAAATCCAAGGTGACTTTGCTGGAAAGTGACCACGTTCGATTCAATATTTCAACAGACAGACGTGACAAACTGGAACGAGCCACCAATATAGAGGTTCTCCCAAATACTTTCCAGTTTACTAATGAAACTAGGGAAATGGCAAGTATCTATTTTTAAGTCTGTATTTCTTGAGGGGAAGCAATGAAGGTGAAAACTGGGGTGGTTGTCTCAATAACGTAACGTGAAAATCACTAATGTCTTTCATTATCTTTTCTGAAGTCAAATCCTCAGATGTACTCTTCCAAGACTGTGCTTAAATAGTAGAAAATCCAGAATTAATGCTGTACACTTCTCCTTTATGAAAATAAAAAGTTAACTACTCAGTAAATGAAATTTTATAATAAAAGTAAAGGTTAATTGGCCTTCTTGGAGTGGATTGCTAGCTGGTTATAGCAGACACATCAGTAACCCAGTCTTGAACAATTAAGAACTTTCATGGTCTGAGTCTAAGTAGGTAATTCATGTTCCTTAGGAAAACTGGAAGACCTTGAGGATTCTCTGGTACAGGCAGTGAAAAGTCTTAAGAATCAGGGGAGATACTGTGTTCAGCTTCTGAATTTTGGTCTTAATGTTCTTTGTGCAATCTCTGCCTGAGATTCAGGCAGAAGGATGCTAAACAGCTAAGTTCTGTCATATGCAGAGCAGCTCTTGATGGGTGACAGAGACTAAGTTAGATGTGCAGGTCAGTATTAAAGAATATCTCATTCCTGTAAAAAGTGCTGGAAAAACTAACCTGTGTATGGATAGTAGTAATATCAGGTTCTTTGACTGTAGTCTTTGCTATTGGCTTAAACTCATCTTTTCTGCTTCACTTTCTACTTCGTATGACTAAGAGAGTGAGCTGAGGAATCTAGGTAAGTGGGGTTTGCTTGAATTTCAGGTTGGCTGTAACCATTAGCAGTACAGTTTGCAGAGAAGTGCATATACTAAGAAGTGTTTTTGTAGGATTGGTGCTTTACATGCAGGTTATTATGTAGTCTGCAGTTCTATCTTATTACAGACAAACGTTCTGTACTTGTAGTAAAACTAATTGTCCCTTTGGTTATTTTCAGGGTGTGATTGCAGCGATGAGAGATGGCTTTGGCTTCATTAAATGTGTCGACAGGGATGCTCGTATGTTCTTTCACTTCAGTGAAATTATGGATGGAAACCAACTCCATATTTCTGATGAAGTAGAGTTTACTGTGGTTCCTGTGAGTGGTACAATTTCTTTGAAAACTAAGATTTCACAGAAGTACTAACATGCAGCCTGTCTAAGATCTTATTGATCTTGTTTTTCAGGATATGCTGTCTGCCCAAAGAAATCATGCTATTAGGATTAAAAAACTTCCGAAGGGCACGGTTTCTTTCCACACCCAATCAGATCACCGTTTCGTGGGCACTATAGACAAAGAAGCCACTCCAGCTAAAGCCACTAGCCCAAATAAAGGCAAAGAGAAGGTAGTATGCAAGAAGCAGCAGCTGTGCTGTGTTTCTGGCTTTGCAGACTGAGGCTGCTTCTTTTAAATCTGTAACTGAACATTCTGAAGCACTGGTTATCCTACATAAATATGGACTGCATTGAATTGCTAATGACAGCACTCAATGAAAACCAGTTTCTGTGAAATGAGATACTAAAAGCACGGTTAATGATGCTGCAGTTGAGGGTAGTTTACAAGAACTTGATGAGAAGATCCTTTCTCTACCTTATACTGCAGAAGATGCTAGAATTGGTTGAAATCAAGGTTCTAGGGCTGGAGAAGTGTCTCTTGTTTTTGTTCTGCTGCTTTAAACTATGATAGAATAATTAAACTTTCAATAAATACTTCATAGGAATAGTATCTTCAGAGAAAAAAAAGAAAAAGTAAATTCTGGCTCTTACTAGACAGGGTTATGTCATTTGAAGCCTGTGGTTTTTGATCTTTTTATTCTTCTTATTCGTATTTCTCACCGGATGCTGCAATACAAATGCAGCTCAACTGAGCAGTGCTTAAATTATATGTAGTAAGCTTGTTTGATAACAAATGAGACACTAATTGCTGAATCCTGATGTCTTGTCTTTAGGAAGCTGAGGATGGAATAATTGTTTATGATGACTGTGGAGTAAAACTGACCATTCCTTACCAGGCCAAGGACGTGGAAGGATCTGCTAATCCACAGATTGGAGATAAGGCAATATGACTAAGTATACCATTGGGGAATAATTTTTTTGTGCACTTTAAGATGAGAGCTTCTCTTTACCTTGTTACTGAATTTGTTGCCTTCCTTAAATGAAGGACAAGGCACCCAAAGAGTCACCTATTTTTGTTATTCTGGCCTGGGTTTGAGTGGCTTAATCTTCTCTATGGCTAAGAAAGTATATTCTAAAACCTGGTGACACATATATAAAAATACTGTCTTGCTATGTAAATTATACATTTTACAAGTAAAGAATTCTTAGCCTTGCTTATAAAGACACTGACTCCACTTGTGAATAATCAAGTGGAGGTTAGCATAAAGACAGTGAGATGGATGTTGAAAAAGCAGGATGTTTCCTTAGCAGCCAAATGGCCAGGGAAATAGTGGCTGGGGAAAAAGCTGATAAATCTGGAAGAGCAGCCTGAAAGCTTAATGTTCAGGAGCCGTGCAGGAGCATTGCAGAAAGGCAATGATTACTGCTTTTAAAATTATAAAAGGAGTGAGCCAAATTACGTACGTGCTCACTGTGGGCCACTGGTGATGCGTGGTGCAAAGAAGCAAACCATATAAAGGTAAGAAACTTTATATTTAGTAGGCAAAAGAAGGAGAGTAGTAGAGGCTGGCTCACCTTTTTAGGTGTTATGCTGTGACTCTGCCCTTCTCTGGAATGTAATAAATGTCAGTGACTGACAGATGTTTCTGGGAGAATAGTGGCTAGAAGATGGCTTTCCTGCAGAACCTAGCTGTTCATTCCAGCTACACAGCCTTGAAATGAGTTTTTTGGGTTGTAGGGTATTTTTATTGCTTTTGTTGTTGTTAGTTTTTGTCTGTAGTATTGATATGTACCTCTTAAACAGGTTGAGTTCAGCGTTTGTGAAGTGAAGAGAACTGGTCTGCAAACAGCTGTTTCTGTCAGAATGCTTGGACGCAATTATAGTTCTAAGAGGCTTTTGGGATATGTGGCAGCCCTGAAAGATAACTTCGGATTTATTGAAACAGCTAATCATGATAAGGAGATCTTCTTCCACTACAGGTGAATGACAATCCTTTTTTGTACAAATGACTGTTTAACCCTTTTGGACCTCACATGGTTATATGCTTAGATTTCTCAAGTTCCATTGATTATCTCTACTGGACTGGTTCAGGCTTTTCTGTTAGTCTATGTTCGTTGTGATCTAGGCCTCTGAATACCAGGCCAAGAAATACAGTTACTGAATTGTGTATTTGAAAAGTTTCACTTTCTCGAATGAGTATTTCTTGAAAATGTGAGATACTGAGTCAATTAAATGGATTCTAATCAACCTATGTAAACGTTGGATGAGCATCACTCTTGTCATGTGACTAAAGGAAAATTGCATATAATTCTATTCCTGTAGCGAGTACTGTGGTGATATTGATAGCCTGGAACTTGGAGACACAGTTGAATACAGTTTGTCAAAAGGCAAAGGAAACAAAGTCAGTGCAGAAAAGGTGAACAAAACACATGCAGGTAAGACTGTACCTGGTAATTTCTGCTTAAAATGTCCTTGAGAGGTGCTGATAGTTAAAGTTTGCAATTCTACGAGGAGAAGCCTAGTGGCAAAATTAGCCAAATTAGTAATTCTAGTTGTGCTGTTCCTCACAGAAAAATTGCAGGTGTGGGTATTAAGGATTTTGGGGTGCAAAATGCATGCTTAACCAACATTGACTGATTAAAGGGAGCTGGGAATGCAATGGTAGGAGAAGTAAAATCCTTCAGCGTGCTTTTTCAGGTTCTGTGGTCTCTAGTTTCATGAGAAGCTAATATCCTTCAATTTATGCTCTTGAACTGTCAGGGTGGACTTGATTAGAGAAGCTGTTGCTACATATTGCTGAATTAGAGCTGTTCTGTTTTTACTGGGCGATCGTGCACTGTTGTAGGCTTGTTCCAATGCAAACTATAGGCTTGTGGTCAATATGAATCAATCAGTCACTTTTTATTTTTAAAAAGAAGTATGCCTAGAACATCCTGATTCTTGCACTGTTTCTTTCCAGTGAATGGTATCACTGAAGAAGCTGATCCAACTGTTTACTCTGGTAAAGTAATTCGTCCTTTGCGGAGTGTAGATCCCACACAAACTGAATACCAGGGCATGATTGAAGTCATGGAAGATGGTAAGACTTACTGTTTTTACCTGAGACTTGCTTTAAGTATAGTAAACATAGTCCTTCAGATGAGGGAAATTGTAAGTATTTTCTTCACAGATGCACATGAAACGTAGGAATTTAATAAATTACATGTAAATAGAAGTGTTGAGGATTATATTCGCACTACTAAGATGACAGTAAAAGTACTATTTCTAATGCTAGAAATAAGTTCTAAATGCCCTCAGGTAGGAAAAAAGACTCTTAATTATGTCGTGTGTGTTTTCTTCCTCAAGGTGAGATGAAAGGGGAGTTCTATCCATTTGGAATTGTTGGAATGGCAAACAAAGGTGACTGTCTGCAAAAGGGAGAGACAGTTAAGTTCCAGCTGTGTGTGCTTGGCCAAAATGGGCAGACAATGGCTGTCAACATCACACCATTCCGCAGAGCCACAGTGGAATGTGTGAAAGATCAGGTGAGCGAATACTGCTCTGAAGGCAAGATGCACGTGTTTGAGTTGGCATACAGCAGATAAAAACCTGCTTCAGCACTTGAACGCAGGAAGTTTGTTGTGCACAAATGGACTGCTTTATACTGTGTTCTAGTGTTCTAGGGACCTGGGCTTATAAAACCCAGTTACTGATTTGTGCAGTGTGTAACATGGCTTTAGTAATGGTGAACTAGTACTTCATTTGGTGCTGATACTTCAGTGCTAGTGAGCAGCAGTTCCTACTGTGGTCGATTTTGAGGAGCTACTCTGTCCTGTTCATTGAGATGTCCTAGAAACTGATCTGACTAGTTTCTGCCTGAACAAGGCATTAAAAAGTGTTGTTTTTTAAAAAAAAAAAAAAAAAAAAATCTGCTTCTAGAAGAAGCTTTTTCACAGTATTAAGCAGTTGATGATTGTGGTCTACCCTGAAATGTGAAGTTTGACCTTTGTCCTAGTTATTTGCATCTCAGAATAGTTAGAGAATTAAGTGTTGTGAATACTGTCCATTTCTATAGTTATTCTGCAGCGTTAAAATCTAGTTACTTATGGAGAGGCCAGATGGGTTTTGCTGGATATTGCTTTATCATAGAATATCGTGAGATGGAAGGCACCCACAAGGATCATCAAGTCCAACTCCTGGCTCTGTACAGGACCACCCAAAAAAAAACAGACTTTTTTTTGTCTCTCACTGGTATAAAAAATGGTTTCTACTATGTAGTTTTGAAGGTGGTGTCTTAGAAAAGAATATTCGGCAATGTGTTTTGTTTTTTTTCCTCAGTTTAATACAAATGCCAGGACTTGGGCATTTTTCAGAACTTGGTTATAGGCTTTGGGGTTTAAATGTACCTTTAGAAACGCCAGAGGAGAGTGGCTAGACTTCCAGAAGTACAGAGTTCCGTTCAATGTAGAAGTTGCATTTCCTCTTGCATTAGGCTCTTCAGAGTCCTGTGTTTTTTCTTTTTTTTCCTGTAAGTTGTTAAATTGCAATAATGTGTGTTGTTGCATCTGTTTGGATCAAGGGGAAAGAAATAACCGTATGATGTGTTGGTTTTCAGTTTGGTTTCATTAATTATGAAGTGGGTGACAGCAAAAAGCTCTTCTTCCATGTCAAAGAAGTTCAGGATGGTGTGGAGCTACAGGCTGGGGATGAAGTGGAGTTCTCAGTAATCCTGAACCAGCGCACAGGGAAATGCAGTGCCTGTAATGTGTGGCGTGTTTGGTAAGGATTTAAATTACTGTTTTAATCTAGCAGACGGCTTGCATGAGTAGTAGAGTGCACGCTACTTCTAAACTGAGCTAGCTGTTCCTAGAACTGGAGCTCTGAATTTCAGCTGGCTTCAGTGGGAGCCTCTCATCTGAGAAATACCAGCACTTGTAAGACATGCAGTGCTTTGCAGCATCAGAATTCAGCTTTACTTAATTGCAGATAGCTTGTTCTGCTTTTATTCTCTTCTTCAGAAGCTCCCCCATAGCAAGGACTTGGACACAGTCTTCTATGCAGAAATTAATGAATGATAAGAAAACGGATGGAATTCTTCATGAAGTTCCTGGACTATGACAATTTATGCTTTATGCATAGCACTTCTACCTGCTCCCCAAGGAGCAGGTGTCTTTCACTTCTAAATAGGAGAAACAAAAAACACATTGATAGTCTTTTTTGACTAGGAGATAGGTGTTTGATTTTTTTTTTCTTTTTGCTTTTGAATGTCTTCTAAATTGTACCATCTTACTTTAAATGTACATTTTGCTTAAGCTTGAGCAATCTTCCTGTTGCCATGGAAGTGATAATATTTAATTTTTCTTTCCAAAGTCTGTTCTCATTGTCTTCAGAGATAACTGTATCCTGCTACTGTGTGCTGGCAACTCACAAGCCTTTTATTGGTGTAGCAACGGAAAAGTAGGGAATACTGTCATGCATGCATTAATAGTAACTACATCACCCTTACTGGAGAAATACCCCTTTTGAGAATGAGAATACTGTTCTGATCCAGTGCTGTTGGTTAGTCTAGTGGTTAAAGTAAAGGTTTTGAGGCAGACATCTGCAGTGTCATCCAGGAGGTCTGCTTTCAAACAAGACAGGTTGTGCTAATGACTTAATAGGGAAAGTGACTGAATTTAGTAGTTTACACCACCTCTGGGAAATCATCAGTACTCTGTGTGGTTGACTTTGTTACAGTGAAGGCGCTAAGGCTGTTGCTGCTCCACGACCTGATAGACTTGTTAATCGTTTAAAGAGCATTAATCTGGATGATGCCAATGCTCCTCGTCTAACAGTTCTTCGTCAGCCCAGGGGACCGGATAACTCAAAGGTAAGTGAAATACGAAGCTGGCGTGCAGGATAACTTCATTTTATGCTTTAACTTGGATAACATTGGCTCTGCTACTGGAAGTCTAAACTGTTTGAAATGTGGTGTCCACTTTAATTCCATAACAAACGAGTCTCCTGCTGTGTGAAATTAGCCTGTTTTGGTCAGAAGTTGGGGACGCTATACTCTCTGTTGACAGTGTATGCTGTGGTTTCAGAAGAGCACGTGAAGTCTTGTCAACGCTTGATTTATAGAAGGAATAAAGTGTCTGGAATCTATGAAGTATCTAGGACTTATGAGGGTTCTGGTTTTAATTTGTAAGGAGTAACCCCCACAACCCTGTTTTGTTACTGTCTCTGTTTCTGAAGACAAATGTGGTGAATTAGAAATGTTCTGATGCTTTACGTGGTTGGAACAAAGCAAGTTTGCCTTAAAGCACGGTGCTGGACCTTAAAAAGCTTTTGTTTTTTCTTGCAGGGATTTGGTGCAGAGAGAAAGATCCGTCAAGCTGGTGTTATAGACTGATCAACAAAGCCAATACCTGAAGTACGACTGAGTGGTGGGGGCTGGTGAAGGGTACTGAATATCTCCCTATTCATCCCTTCCAAATTTTAAGAAGCTATTACACCAGTTTTAACACCTTCTCATGTTATGTTTAAAATAAATTTATGAAACCATTTTAAAATTATGCACAGTTGCATTCTGGAGAACTTAAGGTGGCGCCTTATAGTATCACATTTTAGAAGCTTGTTTTGAATGGTGCATTTAACGCAACTGGTAACTGCAAATCTACATTGCCTATGTGAGTAAACATTATAGACAGCTCTACTCTGGTAGACCTTATGGAATTCTGCACTACAGTTATCTATGCTTTCTTTGTTATTTTGGCCAAGATATTTTACTATGCCTTAGTACTCGATTGCATTGTATCTTTCCTTCCAAGTGGAAGTGGAAGGCTCACTTCTGCTCGCTCTGCTCAAATTCTGAGGACCATATGAGGGTGGAATAAGTTCAACTTTATAGAAAATCTGTATGAGTATTCAGATAACTTAAGTTGATGGCCAGATGTTACCGTGTTTTCATATTTCATTTAACTTGAGTCCTTTAGACAGCAAAGTTGTGTTAGAGCTCAGTGAAAGTCTCTTTCTGGGATAGACTTATTTTTGTAGTGTTCTGAAACACATGCAGTGCAGAATTTCATAAGGCTGAGGTGTGCCATCAGTGTGGTAATTTAAATATATTTAAAACAATGCACAAATTTGCTGCTGCTTAGAACACTGCAGCTTCTAAACCCAGTTTCTTTTACTGATTTAAATTTACAAAGAAAGAAGTTGTGCCTGAAGTGAATACTTTTTTTTTCTTCTTTGCAGCCGGCACCCAGTGTACTGTAAAAGAATAAATACTTAGGCTTTCCATAGCTGTATTGAGACTTTCATCAAGGTGAAATAGTTGATGTCTGTGTGCTTCCCCCCGCCCCCCCGCCCCTTCCCCTGTTTCCCCAGTCACACTTTATCCAGCAAGAAAACTGAATGATTGGTCTAAGTATTACTTTACCAAAAAGATCAGGAGTTACTTTCTTTGAATAGAGGGCAGTACTGTGTTGTTTTTTTTTTGTTTGTTTGTTTTTTTGTTTGTTTTTTTCATGTTACCTCTATTCTCAATTTAGGGTTTTCTTCTCTGGGAGATGCATTATCTTTGTAAAACAAACATTGCTTTCTCCAATTTTTTTTTTTCTGTTAATGGCAAAGAATGGAAATAGAATAAAGTTTTACTGATTTTGAGACAACCCTCCCGCCTCGCCCCGCTCTGTCCCGGCGCGCGCCGCGCCTCCCCCCCCCCCCGGACTGCCCGCGGGGTCACGTGGCGGGGGGGAGGGGGGGGGCAGCGGCCGCTCTTCCGGCGCCGGCTGCTGACGGCGCGGCGGGGCCGGAAGGCGGAAGCCTCGCGGAGGGGGGGGGGGGGGGGTGCTCCGCGGCCGCCGTGGGGCCTGGGGCGGCGGGCGGGCGGGGCGGGGACGGCTGCGCTGCGCTGCGCCGCTCCCCGCGCGGCCGCCGGGAGGGCGATGACCGAGTACAAGCTGGTGGTGGTGGGAGCCGGCGGCGTCGGCAAGAGCGCGCTGACCATCCAGCTCATCCAGAACCACTTCGTGGACGAGTACGACCCCACCATCGAGGTGAGGGGAGGGGGGGGGGGGCGAAGCGCGGGGAGCCGCGCGGGTGCTGGGAAGGGAGGGGACCGGGGGGGGTCTGGGGGCGGCTGCGTGGGGGGTGCAGCCGCTAGGGAGGGGCGGCGGGGGGGCGGGGGGAAGGTTTGGGGGCAAACGGAAGGCGCTTGGCTGGAGAAAATGCAATTAAGCAAGCCGGTGAGAAGCGCGATTCCAAACCAAAAAACAAAAGTGAGAGGGAAACCAGGGGCGGGTCACGTCCTGCGAATTTGTGTGAGACTTCTTTGTATCGGAGAGCGGGTGGAAATCCGGTTCTTCCTTCTCCCCCCCCCCCCCCCCCCCCCCCCCCCCCCCCCCCCCCTTCAAACCTTCGCTGTAGTTCTTGGTGTATGTATGCTTTAAATGTATCCACTTTAACAAGACTGGCGATTTTTGTGACATAGTATCTGAACGCCATTCAAGAATGATATTAAAAAAAACGAACCTTTGAGAGTTTTGAACAGGTGGTATGAAATCCGCATCCGTTTGTCCTTGGTCAAACAATGTACGTACGTAAGGAATAAGGAGCCTAGACGCTGCTGTGGACGTTTTGCTTAAAAAGCCAAATGTGAGATCAAAATGTGAGATCAGTGTGCACGTGGTGAGGAATCCTGGAATAGCCCTTTGTCTCTTCTATTTATCGCTTTGTAAAGCAGAACGTAGGCAGCCAACAGTGGCAATGAAAAAGTCACCACTGACCTACATGGATCGTAGATGCTGACCGCAATGTTGTATCGAGAGTATTACCACTCTTTTCTTCTGTGCTCAAAATAAGGAATTTCTTAGGGAGAATATGACTTTTCTTTTTTGTTAGAAAGGTGGGAAGATTAAGATAACGTGCTGTGCGTCATATATACTGGTGTTTTTCCACTGTGTGTATGTGTATAAATAAAAAAGCTCTTCTGAATTATATGCATATTATTTTTTTTTAATTTATTTTTGCTCCTAATGCTGTCTGGTATGGAAAGTGGTAGTGCTATGTGGTTTTATAATCTATAATTCGCTTGTGTTTTCTGCAGGACTCATACAGAAAGCAGGTTGTTATTGATGGAGAGACATGCTTGTTAGATATTCTGGATACTGCAGGACAGGAAGAATATAGTGCTATGCGTGATCAGTACATGAGAACTGGGGAAGGATTCCTCTGCGTGTTTGCCATTAACAACAGTAAATCATTTGCTGATATTAACCTTTACAGGTATGATCTGGGTCTCTGCCACAAGGAGAAAAGATTGGAAAAGGCTTCGAGTATTTTTGTCATTAGACCTAGTAAAGACTAAACAATAGAAAAATACTAATTCTGCCTTCTTTCAGAAAGTTTATTTTAAGCTTATTTGCATTCTGTATATTTTTAGTCTATATATTATTAGTCAATGAGTGGGGCAGCTATCTTGGTTGTGTTTAATCAGCTGACGTTCAGAACATACAAAATGTTCTGGGTAAGAAGAAATGGGTAAGAAGGCAAAAGCACATTAGAGCAGAATTATACAAGGACTAGAGGATGGATTATAGGAAGTTGTTAAAAGTACTGCTGTAGGTTAGAACCCCTGACATCCTATCTAGTTTCAGTATATATTGTTGTAGCACAACATTGTTTGGATACTGAAGTATAACACCATTTATGTGTAGAAAATTGTTCATAATTTTATTTTATTTTATTTTCTAAGAGAGCAAATCAAGAGAGTGAAAGATTCAGATGATGTGCCAATGGTTCTGGTTGGGAATAAGTGTGATTTGCCCACAAGAACAGTAGACACAAAACAGGCCCAAGAATTAGCAAAAAGCTATGGAATCCCCTTTATAGAGACATCTGCTAAAACAAGACAGGTAAGATGCTTCTATTCTTGGTCAGACTTCTACTTGTACGCTAACTGAAGAATGGTCTAACTCTTTCACTTGTACTTTTATCTACGGAAGTATGTACCTTAAAATCAATTTGATTCTGGATAGGCTGGACCGATGGGCTGAGGTCCAGCTGAGGAACTGTATGAAGTTCAACAAGGCCAAGTGCCGGGTCCTGCACCTGGGGCGCAACAACCCCAAGCAGAGCTACAGGCTGGGAGATGAGTGACTGGAAAGCTGCCTGGCCGAGAAGGACCTGGGAGTACTGGTTGATAGTCGGCTGAGTATGAGCCAGCAGTGTGCCCAGGTGGCCAAGAAGGCCAACAGCATCCTGGCCTGTATAAGAAGCAGTGTGGCCAGCAGGTCTAGGGAAGTGATTGTCCCCCTGTACTCGGCTCTGGTGAGGCCGCACCTCGAGTACTGTGTTCAGTTTTGGGCCCCTCGCTACAAGAAGGACATGGACGTGCTCGAGCGAGTCCAGAGAAGGGCGACCAAGCTGGTGAGGGGTCTGGAGAACAAGTCTTACGAGGAGCGGCTGAGGGAGCTGGGCTTGTTCAGCCTGGAGAAAAAGAGGCTCAGGGGCGACCTTATCGCTCTCTATAGGTACCTTAAAGGAGGCTGTAAAGAGGTGGGGGTTGGTCTGTTCTCCCACGTGCGTGGTGACAGGACGAGGGGGAATGGGCGAAAGTTGCACCAGGGGAGGTTTAGGTTGGATGTTAGGAAGAACTTCTTTACCGAAAGGGTTGTTAGGCATTGGAATGGGCTGCCCAGGGAGGTGGTGGAGTCACCATCCCTGGAGGTCTTCAAAAGATGTTCAGATGTAGAGCTTAGTGATACGGTTTAGTGGAGGGCTTGTTAGTGTTAGTCAGAGGTTGGACTCGGTGATCTTGGAGGTATCTTCCAACCTAGATGATTCTGTGATTCTGTGTAATTTGCAAATTTCAGTTTTTGGTTTCATTACTGACTCTTACTTTGAAAGAGTTCTGTTTTTATCTCAGTGGGTGATGTTAATGAGAAGAGAGCTCATCTGCTCTAGCTGAGAAGTGCTTAGATTGTTCAGGTAGTCATCCCAGGGCTGTCTGGTTTTCTCATCTTAATGAAGGCCAATTATAAGGTTATTTTACAGAAAGAATCTCCCGCGTTGGTTTAATGCATTTCTTCGGAGTTACATTGAATCTGCAGCTCTTTCTCCATTAAATAGTAGCCAGAAATTCTAAGAATTTTAAAATGGGGGTGATTAGGCAAGAAGTAGCTTGTTGCATGCATGGGACCTCTCTATGGTTACAATTTGCCTTGTTTCTTTTAACGGCTGTTACTTTGGGTGTTTGCCTCAGAGGAAGAGTTAAGAATGCAACTGAAGCGTTTTAGGTAACTGGTTCCCTTCTCTAATGAACTGTGGGATAAGCTGGCAACTACTATTCCTGTAGAAGTATGTGTTTCAAATATGTCAAGGGATCCTGTGGTGGAAAGAACAGTGATCTCAAAAGATTCAAGAAAAAAGTACTTTACCTGGATCGTTTGCATTTCAGGGTGTTGAAGACGCTTTTTACACGCTGGTGAGAGAGATCCGGCAATACCGGATGAAAAAGCTCAACAGCAGTGAAGATGGGAATCAAGGCTGCATGGGATTGTCCTGCATTGTGATGTGATAAGGTGAGCTGTACTTTAAGTTCTTCTTAAGGCTTCTTGTCTGTATGTCTTTCAGTTGTTGATAAGCACAGCTTAGAAATAATAGCTGCTATAGGTTTTTTTTTTCCCTTATTATACAGCCCATTGATACCCAGAGATTTTGATCCTACAGTTAATTACTTTTTTTTTTTTTTTTGGTCAATAGATAGCAAAACTTAAGGAAAATTCTTTTCGTAACAACCTTTTGGCTGCAGCCTGTAGATTTCCACTGAAATGATAATAGTGTGATTTTTCTATATCACACTTGTCAGTCTCCTTCCTTTGGGAAACATTTGTTGTTTTTCTATGACTATTTGGAGAATGCATAATTTCTGTCTTGTGCACAAGTAACACCTGAACTAGAAAGGGGAACGTGCAATTCTGTAGTCACCGTTTGCTGCTGATTGATTGATTTCTGCAGAATTTATCTTGAGCTATGTTCCTCTGCAATATGTAATGCAAGTAATGAGATGTAGGAGTGCCCCAGCTGAGTGAGATTCTTTACAATGGTTGCCTAAAAGATGTCGCTCATCACTGTAAAAACAGGGAGACCAGTCCAGGACTTGTACTGCATTGTTGCACTGCGCATCTACCACAAATTTGTAAAGTGGCTAATTAGAGGTGCCTTTCTGTTCCAGATGCCAGGAGTACATGGTTCAGATGTAGCTGCTGGACGAGTCTCGATGCTACTGTATTGCGTCTCATGCTGATGCCCTGCAGTATTTTGGTGCCAGTGACCAGAATCTTGGTACCAGTTAATTAGCACAGGGTCCTTTTCTGTGCTCCATCTGAAGAAAACATCTCTGGTGTCTACCTCCTTGCTCAGCTAACAGAGCAGTCACATCTCTTGGTGTACTGGGATTCTTTTCTCACTGTGTTGCCTGGGCTTGTTCAAGAAGAAAACCAGTCACAAGAAAAGTGAATTACAGAGACTAAATGCTGTGAAAAAGATCTCACTTTACCTCTAGAGTAAAAGCTAGAAGTAGTGTTTGTTCCCTTTGTATCGGATACAGATTTGCAGTGTTGTCAGAGGAGTGGCAGAAATGGTTTTGCCACCTTTAAAGCTCCTGTCACTTACCAGATTGGTATCTGCTGTCTGTGCACCCACACAGCATATTTGCAACATCTGCATTGTACCAGGAGTACCACTTAACTGGTCAACTGATCTTTTATTTTTCTGTAATAAAAAGGAGATACCTTTGCTAATTTAAGTGCCTGTTTGCTGAGAAGATCTGGAGTTGTAACCTGTTCCCTTGGGCTGAGGAAAGTCACAAGGACTGGAATATCTTGGGAGCTTGTTGTCTTAAGTAGGCAAGTCTTGTGTGGAGGATCTGTTTGCATGGTAGATTACTAAAACAGGAATTTGTAAGCTGAAAGATTCAGCAGGTGCTTGTAAAACTCTTGAACTAGGGAGGGGAACATACTGCATCCATTTTTGATCCATCAGAATGGATCAATCCACCTCTTTTTAGGTGGAACTGTGCGTATTCTATATTGGTTTTCTAGAGCGTTTGGATCTTCCTTTTCCAGGTTGGACCAAATTAGTCAGCTGTTCACTTTAACATTAACTGCCAATATTTACGGACAGATAGTTAATCTAATAACTGGAGGTTAGTTTGGGCAGTTGTTACTCAGCTCTGTCTGTAACTTGCAAATTATTTTATTCTGAATTATTTTCTTACCACTGGACCATAAATGTAGTCTCTTCAAAATGGCTCTGTAAAATGTAGGTGGAGAGCCTCCGTGTCGTGGAAGGAGTCTGGGATTTGAAGTTGACTGTAATTGGTGCAGTGGTTGTCACGGATGTCCAGGCTGAAGGGAGAAAGCAATGAGCTATAACAAGAAAGCTGAGCTAACTTCTGATTGCAGCATCCTTGCAAAATGAGGAAGGGATTCAGTGATGTGTACGCAGAAGGTGTATGATATACCGATGGGAATTCTGGGTTTTTTGTAACAGCCTCAAAGTACCACAGAATTGCTGCATAAGCTGGGTGAGTTCTTCCTAGAACACAACATTGTCACTTTATGTAAATGGGACGTACAAATGTGGTCCCTGTTGTAAAGCCTACTAGCGTTCATTGGAGTACCATGTCCTTCCTTAGTTCTTGTGCTACTGATACTGGGTTCTGTTGTGTGTGATCAGGCAACATTTCTCATAGCAAAGCTGAATACCCAGTTACTGTCTGATGGAAGAGTAATGAGTCCCCAGCCTACAGAGGGAGTATTCAGTCTGCAGAACTAGTGTGAGTGTAGATAACTGCAAGAGGCTTAATTTCAGTTTGTTGGTGTCAGATTCCTACATCTTCATTTGAAGTTGAAAATTCCAAATTGAAATCAGAAATCAGTAAATAGAGAAAAAACTTCCTTTCAATACTTCTTCATCCACTAATTACATTCTTAATTTTCTTCTTGGAATGCAGAGGATCAATCTGTATCATATTTTCTTTATCCTTGATACTCCAGATAAGTATTTTAGCAATTTATTTTATTCTTGACGGATGTGACACTGATGAGAATTTAAAATACATTAATTTTACATGATTTTCCAGTGACATACTCAGTAGAGGGTAGCATTATGGATAACGCTGGCTGTGACTTGAGTTCATTTGAAGGTGATATTATGCTTGCAAGTTAAACGTGACAGAATCATGATCATTGTGAGCTACCTGTAATCACCAAGCAGTTTTGTTGTTGTTTTTGGTGTTCTTTTGGTGTTTTTTTTTCTTGGTGCAAGAAAAGTTGTTTGTGAAAGCGTTCTTTGAGCCCTGAAGCAGGAGCTCACTGTCCCTGGAGTTGTGTGACGTACTGTTTGCCCACTTAATAAAATTACAGAAAAAGATAGCTTTGGGGATACACATCTGGTTGCATGGATTCAGCATTTTGGAAAGACAGCAATGCGGAGTTTGTGCTATGTTGAATGGCGAGTTTATTGTAGGTCCATTATGCTTTTGGACTACTTGGAAAAATTTGGAGCTGCTTCTCTGGCAGGCTTGACTGCATAGTTCAGAGCATGGCTGCCTGCTGCCCATGGCCACAGGAAGTGTTTTGCAGCTGGCAGTTGGTGTTTGAAGGCTGTGTGGTCAGGTGTGAAAATTAAACATTCCTTTTGATATGGATTCATCATAACTTTCTACATTGTTTGGCATGTTCTACATGTCATTAAAAGTGTACTAGCTGGAACTTCAGAATTTGTGAATTCTCAAAATCATATGGGAGCTGGCAACTGAATCTACTTTCTCTTAGGTGTTCTCTTTCTCTTGGGCTGTATAAAATTTTAAAAGGGAAGGAGGCCTGTAAAGCAAGTACTTGGTCAGCAAGTATTTTACTGTTGGAACCAGAGGGATCATGCATCAGCTTTCAGGATGCTGTAGAGCTAACTTACATGGGTGGTACTCCAATCTATGATATTTTTGGTTCAAATCTATTAAGTGGTTTTACAAGATCAGGTTTTGTACCAGTTATGAGCACGAAGTAAATGACTGTACTTGGTTTCCAGCCGTGTATATATACACATATATATGAGTTATTGCAGTCAGTGAAGGTCCCTGGCAGTACATAATGGATATGCATCACATGATGCGTTAGGGCAAAAGTCAAGTCTGAGGAGCCATCTTCTTATGGGTTTGGGTCTGGGAGTCGGTACTTTTAAACAGAACAGCTGAAACCCTTTCTGAAGTTCTGGGACGAGGCAATGTCAAGTGCTACCCTTGCCTTTTAGTTTCGCCAGATAGATGAATGCAAACATTCAATGTAAGGTTCTTATGTCTAGCACAACCTACTGCTAGAGACACTTCTTTATGGAGCTGTGTTCTGTCCCACTCCCATGCAACCCTTGTGATGTTTGAGGAACATGTAAGCAGATGATTTGCTATCAGAGAGGTTTCAGTGCCAACAGAAAAAAAGTTTTGTGTCCTGAGTCCCTGCATGTTCATGCTGAGCTGCGATCTGTGACAGGGCATGAGCAGACCAGAAGGGAAACCCACACTATCTCATGCTGGAGCACAACTCTGGCCCTTCTTTGTTCTGTTCTATGTGCCCTTTCAGTTGAGGTGTTAAGATTTCTTAGAACTTTCCAGGGTATATGGTAATACCCATTTTACAGCTTGCCCAATTAACATCTGTTGATGGTGTTAAGTTGGACTTGGGAAAGCGGTGTGTTTGCCGGGAACAACTTGAGTGTGATGCAGTTCTTTAATCAGGGCTTTGCTAGCTGTGATTTTCAGGTATAAAATGCAACTGGCTTTTAAAAAAATATTTAACAGCAGCTTGTGGATGGTCAGCCAAATGTTACTGTGATTTTGGTGGCAACTCGTAGAGCACTGTGGAAGGACCAAACCCTAAAAAACTTTTGGAAAAATAATTTACAAGGTAAGCACACAAGTTTTTGCACGAGACGGTTCCCTAGAAATGGTTTTCTAGATTCAGTCCAAATGTTCTTATTTTGAACTAACAGCACTACACTGTTAGTACTAAGCTAACTTCATTATCCTAATAAGAACAGGCCATAAACAGCCTTGAGGTAAAATATTTTAAAAAATGTGTAATGTTCTTGTTCAAAAATTACCAGTGCAACTAATTGTAAAAATGTTTGTTACTGTTGACCGAGAACAGCCATTTAACAAGATAGTGTAACACCGTGGCTGGTTAATGTTAGTGCCCTACTCCATGGTCTTGTTCAAAAAGCATTGTTCAGATTTTGTTTTCATTGACATCAGAAACACTTCGGATGGTAACCATGATGCTGAAGTAGACACGTTTTTTAGCACAGTTAAGTGATGTAGAAAGAACTGGATTTCAAGCAATTTCAAGCCTGTGGGGGGAGGGAGATTAAAGAAGGTTTGTATCGCGTTCTAATCCTGTACTTAGTCCTTCATTACCCTGCAACCCTAAGTGACTGTGTGCAGCCTCCGGGATGGCTGGATACTGTTGGGAGGTGGACTTTTTTTTTTTTTTTAATCCAAGGGCTAATTTGTTGTTACTTTGTGTAATTATCTGCTTTCAGTAATGCATCTCTGTTGGTTTGGAGTAAATTATTTTGCTTCTTAAATAACTTTTTTAAAGAATAAACTTTGTGAATTCTTTGGTTGTTTCTTTTGTGGTAGTGAGCTGGGGGCGGGATCACATAACTGCCTTTCAGAAGGCTTATCGGTGCTATCTGCTTTCTTTACAGGGTTTAGATTTACTCAGGTCATTGATTCCGTAATGCAGCATGAGCAGCTGTGTTATGTATGTCCACTATCACACCAGTAAGGGGTGAGGCAGGCTTTGAGACATACTACAGGCTTGTTCCAGAGCCCAATTTTAATGACTTCACTAGTCTGTTGTCGTGCTTCTTGCTTTAGTTTTGTCTTTGTGATCCATCATAACTTTTTTGTTGACTTTGTCCTTGAAAAAGATGCTTCCTAAGAGCAACAAAAGGTGAGAGAAGATTTATTCACTTCATGTCCTATGACTGAAATCAGCTATAAAGTTCCTGCTGTGTCCAGATCATGCTCTTTGTTAGGCGTTTACATTGCTTAACTCAGTCTTCTGAAATAGTTCTATATTGGCTTTTCTCCTGCATAAGGCAAATTGTATCGGACCACTGTAAATGTGCTACTAAGACATGGTGGCAGGCCTCTGGAACCCAGAGTCCAATCTGTTTTCTATGTAAGGAACTGAAAAATAGACTCTTAGTAACAGAAGACTTCACAAAATCACAGTGCAGCTATTGTAAAGCACTTTAAAATAAATGAAGAATCATACATGTGAGCTTGGGTTTTTCAGCTCCCTTTGTGTGTGCTGGCTGGTTTCCACACACTCAGGAGTGTTGGGAGTCTAGAGACGCTGCAAGGTTGGATGGAGACGCTGCCTTCTTGCACCTTTAGCCTCCGTGTCGCAATCCAGAGCTGTGAATTGTGGATGCTCAGATTAGAGTCTGCTGGACCTGACGTTTCCTTAGCAGTGAATCCCCAACTGTTCTCATTGCTGAGTATTCCAGCCATTTTTACCATCCTCAGCATCACAGGAATTCCAGCTTAGCTACGAGTTATTTGGTATTTCCATAAATAAAAGTGAATGGCATTAAAACAGTAACCTTGTTTCCTTTTTTTTTTTTCCCTCCTTCCCTGAGCAGCTATAGGTAGCCAGTCATGATGAGACTGGTCCCAGCTGGTACTAGTTTCTGTGGAAAAGTTGTTGCCCATCCTGGCATGGGGCTGCATTCTGAGAAAAAGTAACTTACAGTAAAGCAGCAGGTGCTGTCCCGCGTTGATTAAAGTTATCACGTGCTAAGGGCCTGGAGCTGAAGAAGCGCTGGTGAAGTTTACCTTTGAAAAGCACTTCTTCCGTTGCCCGAAAGATCCCCTTCCCTTGATGCAGATTCTTGTTCTATGCTAGGTATAAAACTCCTTGTATTGTGTAGCTGCATTAGTTGTTGCCTGTTCCATGCGAGATTCAGAATCATGGTACAGATGGATGCTTAAAAGAGAGGCTTTTCTTGGCTAATTAGGGAAGTTTTTCTACCTTATAATTATCTGTAACAATCTGTTACTAGAAGCTATTTCCCATCTTATCAAAGGACTCCGACTTTTGTTCCATGTTGGAGCAGAGGCTGATTTAAGCAGCCCTAGAAGAATCTGTGCAGGGGATGAGTAAGAGCA
Source organism: Anser cygnoides (assembly GCF_040182565.1). Lineage (NCBI taxonomy): Eukaryota > Metazoa > Chordata > Aves > Anseriformes > Anatidae > Anser > Anser cygnoides. Next base: position 6,844,689 of record NC_089897.1, on the reverse strand, counting down.
ATGTGAGGAGAGAAGAAACTTTTGAGGCTCCTTAATGCAAGCACATCAAGAAGTGCACTTGTGAGTTTCCATGTCACATTCCTCTGTTAATACTTCTCCTCTTCAGGAATTGAAATCATTTGCTAGCAAAACTTGCCTGTAGACTTTTTGGACAGCAACCCCTCTGATAGAGCTGCTCTGCTAGGCAGATTGGAGGAAGAGTTTGCTAAATACCCTGAGCTGCCAAATTCCTGGCATGTTTGGCTATTTTTCTTTGAGTGAATCTAGGCAGAATGAAGGCATTTCAGAGATAAAGTATGGGGTTTTGTTTTGTTTTTCAGAACACCTCTAAAGCCTCTGGGCGTGAATCACTTTCCAGCTAAAAACAACTGGGGAGATGCCCTGCTTGCATTCAATACCTCAGTTTAAAGAGGCTGTAGTTCTAACTTTAGCTCAGCATACCCAACCTTTACTCATATTTCTACCATGAACCCAACTAATTTGACCCTGTGATTTAAACAGCCAGGGGATCAAGAGACCTCTTGAAGAAGGTAACCTCTGCACCCTAAAGGTTATCTTTGGTTTCAGATGTGAATCTCAAGACCTTGATATGTCTAAAAAAGGTTGGGGACAGGTCTAATCCTTGTGGCAGAGCAAACAACCAGGACATAGCTTTTATTGATCTTAAATGGAATAGTTGAACAATAAGGCAGTTTGGGGCAAACCGGTAAATGAGTAACAAGAATAATTCAGAAAGTGAAGACTCTTGTCAGTCTGAGAAAAGAGACTGGGTATTATTACAGATCAAGACTGTAACAGCATCCCAGGTTTGCCCTGTTGGCTGCACCTCTGCTTGCTGGGGAGGAAAATCAACTGATATTCTTGGGGAATATCTGGGAAATGGGGCTAAAACTCCCTGAGTTATGGAGAATTTCCTAATTGTAACCCAGCATGTCTTAAAATTATGCACATCAAGAAGTGTTCTTCCAGAGAGAATTTCTGGATGCTTTGGAAATCATCTCAGCTGGAGATGCAGAGCAAAGTCCCAGCTCATCTTACTTGACTGACTGGTTGTGCCACAAGTTTCTCGTGCACCCCATGAACAAAATCTATGACTTCTGCTTTATTTCATACTCTATGTCTTAGACAAGCAATTCTTTCACTTATACCAGCCATCTTCTGAGACAAGACCTTTTCTTAGCCGTTCCTACAAAATATAGGACAGGAAGCACTTAACGTGTATGCAATTCCAGACAATATTGTCTTTTCCAGGGGTGCTGATTATTTGTTCCCATCTCTGTTGGGACCGAAGTCACATTTTAAATCATCAGCAGGACTGTGATAACCTACGGCCTGAATGCTTTGCTTGATTTGTCCTGATCCCAATACAGTCTATCAAATCCATCAAGAACTGAAGTATAAACAAACAAGAAAAGGCCCTGTTTCAAATGAAAACCATTGTATCCTGATCTGTTTAGGCTCACCGCTGCCCACCAGGAAGCTGAGACAAGCTCAGAGCCGCCTTGGCAATATGCAGTACAAATTCTGGCCATTTTCTTCAAGCAGGAGCTGTTTTCCAACTTCATGAGGAGATCCTAAAGGACTGGGTACAGTCCAGGCTGCCAGTATGCTAGAAGGAATCTGCTTAAAACTAGCCATTAAGAGGCACTTCACAAACTGATACTCTGCTCTTTCAAATCCAAGCCACCTTGTGTAGTTTAGGGGAGTTTTTTGGCACAGCTTGGATTGTGCAAAGTAGTGGTCACTGCAAGGTAAGCCTTGGTTATGGTTCATCACTTACAGAGGTAGGTGACACGTGGGCTTGCCAGCTGACTGAAAACCACTTTGCTATAATACAAAGTTATATAAAGGCAGTTCCTGAAAAAAATCAGGAACAAAATCATACCTTGTAGCTCCCTACAATTTTTTTTCTTTCCTCCCATTTTATATACCTGAGAAGATGTGAGGACACGTTCAGCTCCTGCAGCTAAAATCCAGTCTTTCGAGTAGATATTTCTCTCAGGGAAAATCTTCTATGAATGGGACAGTAGTTGCTTAGACCACATCATGTGTACCTACATTTTTGGTCCACAGCTCCTGTTATGATGAAAATATCAGCCCTGTGCCTTAGGGATTTCCTCTAAATCATTGGTTTAACATGGAAGGCATCAGTTTTAGTCTCTCTTAAGAGACTGACTTGCATATTCTCACATTTTCCTGGGAGGTGGCAGTCTGGCCACACAACAGGCAAAACTCTACTAAATGTGAAATGAAAGCCTAACTTAAATTTGAGCCCTGGTTTCACCTGTTTCAGTGGAAGTGCTTGTGGCTGCACTTTAAATAGTCCTGCAGTTCACCTCCCTTCTCCTTTTAAAGTGGGAGAGTCTAATTACAGGGAAGGGAAAGCAGTAAAATAAGTTAGGCTGCTGTGCACTCAGTCAGCTACTTGTGCTCTGTTACAGCAGGGTGTTACTTGGGGTTCTGCAAACTTGCTGCAAAGATGTCACGGGTGAAAATTCCAGGTAGGTCTGAAAGCAAGCAGTGAGACAGGGAGCACCAGGGCAGGCTCATTAGCTTACAGCCTCTGAGATTTTGGGTAGTGTGTTGTCTTTCTGGTTCAGGGGACTGAGATGGGGTCTTTGAGCATTTTCTTCCTGCATGGAGGCATTTTTGGATAGTGCAGCAAAATAATGGTGGTATTGTTTAAATCTTGCCCTGCTCATGCTGAAGAATAATATCGTCCACCCTGCCATAGCCTGATATCAAATCGTTGTAGAAGGGGTCAAAGGGGTTTCAGGAGTCTCCTCCAGTCAACCTGGCTAAGCTCAGAAGACTTGGGGTGCTGCAGTCCCCAGGGGGTGGGAAGCCTCCTGGGTATCAGGAGTAGGGCTGGTCAGGCCTTGCAGAGCAGCACACAAGGGCATGTGGCTGCCATTACAAAGCCCTGAAGAACATAAGCACCGAATAGGTCTGATAAGAAAGAGCATGTTTAGAATTGCAGTGCTCTGTTGTGTGACAGATATGTCCTGGTAAGTGAAGCTGGTATTAAAGCCGTGCCCTGAAACATCAGTGGGAGTTTGTTGACCTTCGAGTGTATTTTTCATCCACTAAAGAAATGAAAGGTCACACTAGGCATTTCTGGGATACTTAGTTTGCAAATGAATACATGGAGTTCAAATACCAGCACTGGACGCATTTGAACTGCAAATGCAGGCTGGACTTTGGAAAGTCAGCAGCTGGGGGCTGTGATGCCAGAACCCAGGTCTGAATTTTCTGGGTCAGATGGAAAGGGCATGAGCAGCACCCTCAAAATGTCAACGCCACCCTGTAAGACCAGGAGTGAAAAATCTGTGGAGCTGCAGTGTCTCAGCTGTCTGATCCTGTTGGTGAATAAGTGGAGACGTGACAATAGGTGGCAGGAGGATGAAAGAGAAACATTATATTTGAAATCACTATCCATCCTGATCTTCATAAAGGGTGGTGGGTCACGGCCAAAAAAAAGCAGATAGCAAAGCAGCCCTAGCACTGAGTCACTAAAATGTTTGCTCTTTTGTTGAGGTAGGAGAATGCTGTTTTGCCCTCTTAAGTCATTTCTATGCTCTTCTGCATCCCTGTCCCTGAACAGAGGTGTAGGGGAAGACGTTCCAAGACAGCTGGGTCCTATTAGATGAGTAGGTATCTGGTAGTTGCTTGTAATGTTGACTGAGATGATCTAGGTTCTAGAAAATATTCTTCCCCTTGGACAGCTGCAGGGAAACCCAGAGCTTACTGTAAGGCAGTAGCCAGATCTGAGCTCTGTAAAAGAGCCTCAGTTGGATGGCATTCGCAATGTGGTTCATCTACGCGCATAGTGCTGAAGCTATTATCATGGCACAGTGAATACTGAAATTACATCCTTGTAGTGTAAAAAGTGACAAGTACTATTCTTTCTTTTGTAAGTGGAAGGCTTTGCCTAAACTTGTACTTCACCAGTCCCTTTTAAATCACTGATTTGATGATTAGGCAAAAAGGTTTAGATTTTTAAGGGCTGATCACATCTGTTTTTGTTTTGTTTCTGTTTCATCTCAAACAGCAGAAGAGAAAGGTGAGTATTGTTGTTTTCGTTTTTAAATGTTCTGCTGTGTTACTGTCCAGACATGATCACTGGAAACAAACAGCAGTTACATGATCATGGTGAACTTTTAGCAGTTCAAGAAGATGCTATTTCTCAGCAGTGCCTGTTGTGCCCCTCACTGTTTCATGGGATGGTTTGGAACTTCAGGTCCCTTGGTACATGAAGCTGCTTTTTGTTAAATACTGTCCTAGCACCCCCAAGCTCCTGCTTAGAGGACTGCTTTCCTCTGTGGCAGGAGGAGAAACGCTCTGCAATTTCCCTTGCGCCTATTCACGCTTTTTTTTTTTTTCCTAAATAGAGATCCAGCCTAAATTAACTTTTTTTAAATGCATCCTGCTCCTAGTGGATTTGATCCATAAGGGAACAGATTCAATGCTTCACCTCCTTTACTCAGGCTGAAACCCAGAGTATGATGTCCCTGCCCTTGTCTTCCTACTTTGTTTGCTAAGGCCATGTGTGTCAACACCAACCATTTATTACTGAAATCTTGGTTTTGCGACATTGCACTGCTGAGAAATGGACCTAGTGCCAAAATTTGCCCATGTGTTTACAGCTCAGCACAAACCCCTTTGCCTTAACATATGGTAGCAGGAAAGGAAGCCACTGTGTTATGTTTCCCAACTAACCTACTGCTAGGACCTCGGAACTGTAAACTCAGGAGTATGCTGTTTTGTTCCCCCACAAGACCCTGTGGGAGCAGAAGTTGGATAGGTTCAATGCTGAAAATCTCTTTTAGGTGTAGCATATTTCTGTCATGCATGTCAGTCCTTTCTGCTTTGGTCCTCACCTGCTGACCACAATGTCCTGTTGGACATGTCAATGGTGTGGTCCCACGTGCCCTTCTTTCAGCATCGATCTTCACTATGCTTCATGCTGAGCTGCCAACTGCCAGTGAAACCTGCTCAGCTAGTGTCCATATGCTGCTATGCAAGTGTGCGCTTTGAGGAGATGTTCCCAGAAGAGCCCTTGGGTTCTTGTTTTATGGTATTTTGCTGGCAGTAGAAAGGCTTTTAACTACCCTCTTCTGCTCCCTAAAACTCCAACCAACCTTGTGTCCATGGGGACTTTTCATAGAGCCATGTTATCTGGCACCTTTGCAGGATGCTGAATGTGATGGGCTGAGAGGGGTCTAGGCCACACGTTGGTACCCTAGCTAGGAGCTATTCAGCTGCCTTGTGATGCCAGGAACTATTTTGGCTGCCAGCTTTGTCCATCTCCATGTCCACCTCTGTCTTCATCCTGCTTGGATGCCTTGTGGAACAAGTGGGCCTTGGACTTCCTGGAGTTACAAGGGCTCTGCCAGTCTTTTCCTCTTCCCCCGGTGCATAGTCTCCTAAGTGTCCTTCCCAAGGAGTGGAAAGTGGCTTCTTTCTCAGCCTTTTTGTGCTACTCTCAGACTGTGGGTTGTTCCTGTTGGGGTGGCTGGGAGCCAGGTGCCTGTGTGACCCTGCATCCTGCTCTTTCTCCTTGCAGAGATGGATGAGGCAATGCGCTCCTTCGCAGAGAAGGTCTTTGCCTCTGAGGTGAAAGATGAGGCGATCAGGCAAGAGATCTCTCCTTTCGATGTGGAAGAGGTCTGCCCCATCTCGCGCCAGGAGATGAGAACACACATGATGCTTCAGGAGAGTTCCTCCACAGCAGAAAAGCGGTGAGCAACAACCAGGGTAGTAGGGGAGAGGGAGTGGAGCAGTGTCTGCTCATCCCCAGCCAGAACTGGAAGAAAGCAGGGGGAACATAAATCAAGGTCTGTGAAAACAGTTCACGACAGCCACAATGGGTTACTTCCTTGGTAATCCCAGAGCATCTGTCAGGTGCTTCAGGGTTTCCTTTCCAAGTGTTCCCACTGATGGACAGAAAGACACCCTTGGCCTGTTACCTCAGCACTAGCACCACAGTGGCCACAGCTCTGCTGGAGAGCTGGGAGACCTTTCTCTGGAAAGGTGCAACCTCCAAAGACTGCGTGTGCTTTTGAAAGTCTGTGGCCACTTAGTGTGCTGTAGCTTCTGCTCTTGGCAGTGTCTGTTCAAGGTGCTCAGAAAGCACCAGTGAGATGGTTGATGTTGTGCACAGCTGGAACATGACTGGTAAGTGCCCCTGACCTGTGTGTGGCCACGGAGTCAGGGCTGTTTGCCTGAGGCTTTCCTCCCTGGCAGGAGGAAGCGCATGCTCCGCCTGAAGACAATTGCACTGGCACTCCCTGTTGCTCAGAAGTCTATAACCAGGCTGTCCACTATTGATGAGGTCATCTCTACCTCCCCCCTGTACCAAGCGGTGCCTGACTTCCAGAGGGTACAGATCACAGGGGATTATGCCTCTGGGGTAGGTACTTGCATGGCTATTCAACTTCCCCATGCTGATTATCACCTCACCTAGTCCTTGCCTGGCCCTCCTGAGTGCCAATTGTCACAGGAGTCTTCACCAGGTGCAGTGGGGACAGTCTGTGTCTTCCAGCTCTATTTGTGTCTCATAAGCATCTAACGGTGTCCTGCTGCATCCCTGGAGGATCTTGAACTGAATTCCCTAAGGAGTCTCTGGGGATGCTGCGTGCTTCCCATGAGATTCTCTGTACGGTGGGGGAGGGCACGGAAGGGTCGGAGATGCTCATTCTGCTGCAGCCTGCTCCAGCTTGCACACAGCTACGCCTTTCTGAGACCTGTGCACACATTGCAGAATCACAGACTGGTTGAAGTTGCAAAGGATCTCCGGAGGTCATCTTGTCCAACCCTACTGCTCAAGCAGGGTCACCTGGAACTTGTTGGACAGCACTGTTAGCACAGCTTGTCCTCATTCCCCCTTCTCCTCCTCCTTTCTTCCACAGCCTCCTGTTGTGTTTGTGCTGCTTAAGAGATGCTGATGGCAGATTGCCCCCTCCTGGGCTGGGACAGGGTGCTCAGCTTGGAGCTGCATAGCAGAGGAGCCGTTAGGGGAAGCTGAAACTCCATCCATGCACAGGCACATTCCTTCTGCCATGACTGCGCCTAGCTGCAGTTACTGCTTGGTATTCTGTCATGCTGCTCCAGTCTGGCCAATCTTAAATGCCCAAAACACTTGTCTGTGCAGTAAATCACAAATTCTTGACATACTGGCTCAGTGTATGTTGTTGGTCATGCTTCAGTTTTCAGCCTGGGCTCCAAAAATAGCTTCCAGTGTTCTGCCCAGGCCTGGCTTCCATTTCAGTGCCAGCTACAGCTTGAGGTGAGGAATGTAAGAGGAGATGACAGCTGAAATTCATTTGTTCTGGCATGAGGAACTTCCCTTTGCCATATTCAAGACTTTGCCCATCATCCCTTCTTTGTCCTGCTCAGGCAGAGCAGTGGGAGGGAGGGGATGATTGCAGCTTGCTGTAAACATAGCTGTACTCTTTGCATTTTGATGCACCAGGGTCTCTCACAAGCAGCTGGGTTCCTGTTGTGTGGTTGCATTCAACAAAAGCTCTATTGTAGGTGACAGTTGAAGATTTTGAAGTTGTCTGCAAAGGCCTGTACCGTGCCCTCTGCATTCGTGAGAAATACATGCAGAAGTCTGTGCAGAGATTCCCCAGGACGCCATCTCAGTACCTGCGTGCTATTGAAGGTGATGTCTGGAGGGCAACTGACGCTGGCCCAGGTACTTTTAGGCACCTGCAGGGTTTTGCTCTCTTGCTTCAGCTTGGGACAGCCAGGTGTCAGAAAGGGGTTGTGAAGTGCTCCAAGGGGAGATTGCTTACCCAGGCTGCTGCTTCTGTGTCACAGTGCTGGGGCTATTCCTGCCCTGTGTTGGGGGTGGAGGAGCACAGCAGGCTTGTGGGGTTTTGGCTGGCAGCCTGTGCCCCATGGTATTCTCCCCTTGGTCCAGTGTTCACCCCCCCACTGAAGGATGGACAAGATCCCTTTGAAACTGGGAATCTTGCTGAGGACCTGGGATACCATCTTGAGATGAAGGATGGGGTAGTTTACATCTATGGTGACAAGGCAGCAGTTGGAAGAAAGGAGCCAAAGGACCTGCCCTACCCCTGCCTGGAGCACTTCGTTGATGACATGAACTTCCTCTTGGCCCTGATCGCACAGGGGCCTGTGTAAGTGCCCAGCCTAGCACGGCTGCATGCAGCCAAACAGGAGGGCCAGGGAAAAGCTAGAGTTGCCCCTTCCTCTCCCTGAAAGGAGGGAGGAACCCACTGATGCCAGCCCAGTGGCTGGAAGCCTGAACAGGAACCTTCTGCCAGACCTAGACCTCTATGGCAGAGGCCTTGGAGGAGCACTGTTGAGGGATGGCCGGCCTCAGGATCCCACCTGGCCATGTGCGCAGCCTGCTGGCTACCCAAGCGTCCTTGGCCCTTGTCAGCAATCTTGGCTGGGGTCTCGAGCAAAGTCAGTGTTCAGGGGTTGGAGACGCCCACTGCGGGTGTGTTCATACCTGGCAAGACCTTCCTGCAAAGCTCTGTGATACAGCCAGAAGCACCGCAGGGAGGCAGGCTAGAGCAACGTGAGTTCCTCCACCTCAGGCGAAAGCTCCATCCCGGTGCGTTTGTCCGGCTGTGCCCAGTCACTGTTCTGCCCTTTGCTTTTACCAGTAAGACCTATGCTCATCGGCGCCTCAAGTTCCTTTCATCCAAGTTCCAGGTGCACGAAATGCTAAATGAGATGGAGGAGATGAAAGAGGTGAAGAACAACCCCCACCGTGATTTCTACAACTGCCGGAAGGTAAATGGCAAGACTCACAGCCCTAGTGACCCTGCAGCTGAGCTGTCGTGGTACCTGCCCCTCCCTGAGACATGTAGATGTTAGAGTCAAGGTTTGGGACACCTGCATTGCGCCTGCTAATGGGGTGGGACTGACACGGCTGCTTTTGGCCTATGCCATGGCTGGGCTGAGCCATGCTCCCCACACAATTTGGTCTCACTTAAGGGGTTTGTTAGCCTCCCTGTGGTGGTACCCAAGCATCCCATCTTGAAGCTGGATAGCTGTCCCTCTGCTTTCTCAGGTGGACACACACATCCATGCTGCAGCCTGCATGAACCAGAAACACCTTCTGCGTTTTATCAAGAAATCTTACCGTGTGGATGCTGACCGTGTAGTTTATGATTCCAAGGGCAAACAGCTCACCCTGAAACAGCTTTTCCAGCAGCTCAACCTGCACCCGTATGACCTGACAGTGGATTCCCTGGATGTCCATGCAGTAAGTGGTAGGGCACTTACTGTAGAACCATTCTTATATCATTCTCCCCCCCTTATATCATATCCACCCCTGCAGGCATAGCTTTTCCCCCTCCACGTGTACTCCCATGGCACACTGCACATTGGCGTTTGTGGTAGGGTTCAGCAGCTCCTAGCTTTCTGGGTTCTTTAGATCAGCCCCTGCCCAGCTGGTATGCTTGGGACCCAGCATGTGTTTGCAGGATTCGCCCCTAATCACCTCTACTTCAGGGGCGGCAGACGTTTCAGCGCTTTGACAAGTTCAATGCCAAGTACAACCCTGTGGGTGCCAGCGAGCTGCGTGATCTCTATCTGAAGACAGAAAATGCTATCAATGGCGAGTACTTTGCTACCATCATCAAGGTAGGAATACAGGGCAGGAGAAAACACTTCATTTGTGGTGCTGCTGTGTCCAGGGGATGGAATATCCCTGTGCACTGTCTGTTCTCTTGGTTCTCAGGAGGTTGGCTCTGATCTGGAGGATGCCAAGTACCAGTATGCGGAGCCTCGCCTCTCAATCTATGGGCGATCAGCTGAGGAGTGGCACAAGCTAGCCAGCTGGTTCAACAGGCATCGGGTCTATTCCCCCAATATGAGATGGATGATCCAAGTACCTAGGATTTAGTATGTGCTGTGGTTCTGAGAGAGCACTGCGCCTTATAGCGTGCTATAACTTATTCTTTTACCTGAAGAGATTATGGGAAGAGTGGGCCATATTCCTCTGCTAGTGGTTAATCCCTGTCTCTGTCCACAGTGATGTGTTCAGATCTCAGAATTTCCTCCCACACTTTGGGAAGATGTTGGAAAATATCTTTGTTCCCGTGTTTGAGGCAACTGTCAATCCTCAAACCCACAAGGAGCTGAGTGTCTTTCTACGCCATGTGAGTGTTACCTGATGGTGTTATCAGGGTGTGGTGAGCACTGATGTTCCTGTTTGTGCACAAGAAATAGGGCATTGGCTTTGCCTGACATGGAATGTGTCATCAGTGGGTTTGCAGCTCTTCTGCCACATTCTGGGAAAGGATGTATGTCCAGAAGTGCTGGAAGGAAGAGGTCAGGCTCCCTGGGCTGGGCTGCCGTGGGACTGTAAGAAATGCTGTCCACTTACCTCCTGGAGAAGTGGTTTAATGTGAGCTTTCTTTCTACCCCTTGATAGAGCTTAGGGGTTTGTGAGAAGTAAGGTCTGCAACCTTACTCCTCAATTCTGCTCCTGGGTAGGGCAGGGGTGTGGGCTACAGCCAAGCTATGGTAAGCTGCAGTGGGGCAGGTTGAGGCAGCCTACCTGGGCACGATGAAGTGGGGAGCTTTGAGATACAGCTTTTTTTTGTTACTTTGCCAAGCAGATCACTGGATTTGACAGCGTGGATGATGAATCCAAGCACAGCGGACATATGTTCTCCACTAAAAGTCCAAAGCCAGAGCAGTGGACTTCTGCGAAGAACCCATCCTATACCTACTATATATACTATATGTATGCCAACATCCTGGTGCTTAACAACCTACGCAGGTGAGGCCCAGGATCTGCTAAGAGACCTGCCTGATGGACTGGCAGAAGGTGGCAGAGGCCCTCCTTGCTCTGCCACCAGTGTAGTTTGGAGCTTCATGTCCCAGAGCAATTTCCAAACACTCCTCAGTAGCAAATGTGATGGGCTAGGGTAAAACATTAAGATTGTAGAGATGTGTTCATTGCATGCACAGCGAAGAAAGGAGAACAAGTAATGTGCTCTTAGGTCAAGTTGGGTTATTGGGGGACACACTGGCAGGGGCTGAGCTGGACCTGAAGTCAAGGGATATCACAGCACATGCCACCTAACCCTGTTTACCTGCTCTGAGTCCTCCTTCCATATGCTTAGGCAGCGTGGTATGAACACATTCCTCTTCCGTCCACACTGTGGGGAAGCTGGGGCCATCACACATCTGCTTGCAGCCTTCATGACAGCAGACAACATCTCCCATGGTCTCAACCTCAAGAAGGTGAGTGGAATAGTCTGCCACAGAACAGCCCAGGAGTGGCAGAGGAGAACATGTTCACAGCTGATCCTCTGTTTTCAACTGACAGATGACAGCCTGGCTTCAGGCAGATACTGCACGATTCCCTGGGTTTCCCCAGGCATGTTTGGGGATGCAGTTGTGAAATGTATTTACATTTCCAAAGGGTTCAGCATTACAGATATATTATATTATATATACAGATATATTATATATACAGATATATTATATTACCTATAATTGGATAAATCTGTTATCTTTGGAATCACTTGAGGTCTAAAATCATCAAGATTTCAAATCTATTGGTGTCTCATGCTCCCTGTGAGCCCTGGAGGATTGCTAGCTTGCCTACCTGTCCTTTTGCGCGACACAAGTACGGTGCATCCGATTCTTGGCTGAGGAACTGGGTTGATCTGAGGTGTGAGCCTGAAGAGGTGGAGGTCACAGCAGCTTTATCCGTAACCTGACAACTCTGCTCTCCTTTGCAGAGCCCAGTGTTGCAGTATCTATACTTCCTTGCCCAAATTCCCATTGCTATGTCCCCGCTCAGCAACAACAGCCTCTTCCTGGAATATGCTAAGAATCCATTGCCTGACTTCCACCAGAAGGGCCTCATGGTGTCCCTTTCTACAGATGACCCCATGCAGTTTCATTTTACCAAGGTACTGTGTCAGCTCATCACCTCTCACTATCCGAACACGGGCTGGAGTGCATGGCCCTGGCTTGTCAGCGGAGCTAGCGGTGTTTGCAGAGGGTCTGGCCTGATGGGCCATCTCTGGGCAGCCGGGCTGCACAGGCAGAAGCAGCCGGCCTCTAACACAGCCTTTGGCTGCAGGAGCCCTTGATGGAGGAGTACGCCATCGCTGCCCAGGTCTTCAAGCTCAGCACCTGTGACATGTGTGAGATCGCCAGGAACAGCGTCCTGCAGTGCGGCCTGTCCCATGAGGTAGGTGCCCCCCGGGGAGGGCAGGCTCGGCTGAAGGGACCAGGAGCGCAGCTCTGCCGGCCTGCTCGGGGCCGGGCCCTGCGTGGCAGCAGCCGGTGTTTCCCCCGGGTGCTGCTGGCAGGGGGCCGCGAACATCGGTGCCGTGCCTTGTGTGTGGCAGGAGAAAGCCAAGTTCCTGGGTGAGAACTACCAGGAGGAGGGGCCCCAAGGCAACGACATCCGGAAGACAAACGTGGCTCAGATCCGCATGGCCTACCGCTACGAGACCTGGTGCTACGAGCTCAACCTCATCGCCGAGGGCCTGAAAGCCGAGTAGGAGCACGGACGGACGGACGGCGGCAGGCCCCGGCGGAGGGGCCTCGGGGGCCGGGCCCCCTGCGGACAGCGGCGGGACCTGGGGCGCGGGCAGGGCCGCGGGAGCTCAGCGGCAGCCGCCGGCCATTAAACGGCGTCTGCCAGCAGCTGGAGCGGCCTGCGGGGTGCGGCGGGGCGGGGTGAGCGGCGGCGGGGCGGGGCGGGGCGGCCGCGCCCCTCAGTGCGGGGCTCCGGGCGGGCGGCTCCGCGCGGGGTGTGTGCGGGGCCGGGGGAGGGCGGACGGGACGGGACGGGACGGGGCGAGCCGCGCACCGCACCGCACGGGCCCGGCGAGGGCCTCGGGCCGCGGCGCTGCCGCGGAGACCCGGCCGCAGAGGCGAGCGGTGTGCCGCAGCCGGGCGGGGGCCGTGGTGCCCGGCCGGGGCCCCGCCGCGCTGCCGGCCGCGGAGTCTTCCAGGGCCCGTGCCCTGCGCGGGCCGGGGCGGGCGACCGGAGCGTGCCCGCGGCGGGTGGGGGACGAGCGAGCGGGAGCCGAGCCCGGCGGGGAGGCGGCTGGGCCTGCCCTGGACGAGCCCCAGCCCCGCGTTTCGCCCCGTCCTTCACCGAGCGTTCCTGCGGGGCAGGTTACTCGTCCGTAGTCCGAAGCGGCAGGGTAGCGCCAGGTACCTCTGCTCTTCCGTCTCGAGCGGCCGTCGGGGCCCTTCCCCGCCGCGCTGTCCGCGCAGCACCGGGCTCCCCCCTCGCTGCCGGTCCGCCGGGCACCGCCCCCCCCCCCCCGGCCGAGCGCCGCCCGAGCCGGCCCCTGCGCGCTGCGAGCGCAGCCGTGCCGAGCAGGAGATGAGCCGCGGGGAAAAGCGCCTGGGGAAACGCACGTGGGTGCTCGTGGCGTGTGCCGCCCCTGCGTGGCGCGGCTACGGAAGGCCGGGGGGCGAGGAGCGGGTGCGGGTCCTGCTGCGGGGGGAGGGAGAGCGGCGCGGGGGGCAGCTGCCGAGCGAGCCGGGTGCTGCGCGGCCGGGGCCCTGCCCGCGGGAGGGGGGCGGGGGGGGGGGGGGGGCAGCTCGGTCACGGGCGGGTGATGAAGGCCCCGAGCAGGCCGTTTGCTGGGGCGGTGGAAGCGTCCTGGCCGGGACCCGCAGCCCCGTTGTTCCCCAGCATTGCAGTGTTTCCCTCAGTCACCGGTCAAGCCGGCTGTCCCTTCAGGGGCTCGCAGGCGGTATCGAGGGAATTGTCCACCATCCGAGCATTTAGAGAATAAAAACTCCTGCAGGGATGATCCTGTGGTGGGAGAAGAAAGGGACCCAAAAAGGCTCCTGGGCAGCCTGTCCTAAAATGTATGGCCCTGGCTGCGTGTTCCAGTTTGTCATGGGGCGGGGGGGGGGTAAATGCAGAGAACGTGTGGGGATGCCGGCTGTGTGTGCTGGGGGGGATTAAACGGTGCTGTGTAGCAGCCTTATGAAACGTTCCTACTTGAAACAACCGGCTGGAGGGCCTGCCCTGGAGCACTGAGCCCTAGTGCTGTGCACTGGTGCTTAGCAAAGTTCTTAAGCTCAGTCTTGCTGTACGGATGTGGCTCCTTGTTCCCTGTAGCTCTGGCTGCTTTGGGAACGCGTTACCTGGATGCGTGTCTGAAAGGTTTTCCAGTGCTGTCCTCGAACTGCACCCTCCAAAGCCCTTAGAGCAGCTGCTTCCATGCTGCTGAGATTTTTCCAAAGGAACGAGTGGCAGTTGTCCTGGCCCCACACCACTCACCTGTGGTGGCCTTTGTAATGTGAGGGTGTTTGTGGTTTTATGGTGATACCATCAGCCTCGGGGGAATTAGATACCTGGTTCAGAAGTGAGAACAGGAGGGAGTAAATCTGTTGACAGACTCTCGCTTCTGATAGTTGCACCAAGAAACTGCTGCAGGATCACTCGTGTTTGTGTTTAATTTTCTCTCTGTCCCCCCGTGGTTCTGAGTTCTTACATGAAGCTGCACCATTTCTGGGACACGTAGGCAGTCCATGGTGTAGTGTCCCAGACAACTGCTGTTTTCAATATTGCGAACCTGCGTGTTTAGCTACCGTAAGTCAGGTTAAAAAAAGCAAGCCTTTAGTAGTGTGGGTTCTGTCTGTATGTCCTCTGCTGTGAAAGCTTTCACAGCTTATATGTTTAAACATATATTTTTTTTTAGCATGGGTAGAAACTTACTTTCAAGAATTGGAATTTCATCCCTTCAGAAAAACAGTGGAAATTGAGAGTCAGACATGTCTTTCTTGTCTATATAAAAGTTTTAGGATCCATGACAGAGGTCAGACTTAATCTCCTTTGGACACATAGTTAAGATTAGCATGACACTTGCTGTGTTTGGGATCTGTGCTGTACATTGCCAGGTATTTGATAAGATGGGACTCCATTCCATGGCACGATATGCAGAAGCTTCAAATGAGTTAATAACTAGAGTTGCTTTGAATGGAGGTGGAAATGACTAAGCATGCCACATTCCTGAAGCATTACTTACTTTGATATGAAATCTGCTTGTTCGGTACTGCCCACATCTTTCAGGCATCAGCGTGACAGTTTTGTTCAGAAACGCTTTGGGTTTGTTCTGGAGCTGAACAGAATGAGAGTAGCTGAGAACTCTGGAAGGGATCCTTGCTGCCATGCTGACTGCCCCCTCATCCCTTCAGGACAGCTTCTCTAGCCTTCTGAAGACCAGAAGCTGTCTTGTATTTGGCTACCAACCCAGGAAGCTTAATGACGAGGAGGTTTGTTGTCTCGTAGGTGGTTTAGAACTGCATAGAAGGTGCAAAAGATTGCTTCAGAACTGCATGGGCTTACCAAATCAGTGATTTGCTTGTTCTCATGCCTGTTGTACAGCAGGATAAGGTAAGGTGGTGTGTTAGTGTCTATGTTTAGCTAATTACCTGCCAGCATGATTATGGTGAGGGGGTTTGCAGGGAACCAGTAGCACCAGCAGCTGGTGGGCTTGACCTCGGCATTTATTCTTGGACAGTGCTGGCACCATTCTCTCCCTGAACATGTGGTTTCAGGAAACTGGATTGTCTTGAGGCTGCATGGAAAATGTGTAGCACCCTCTCTGGCTTTCTGAGTTGGAAAAAGAGTAAGGGCTGCCTGTCATGTGCTGTGAATGTGCCTTTATTCCTTTGCTTTGGATGAAGAGGTGGAAACTATCTTCAGACAGCATGGATCTGAGAGGCACTCTTTTGGGGAGAAATGTGTGATACTTCTAGTGTGTTTTGTGTAGAAATGATTTAATGTCCCTTTGTCCATGACTGTTGCTTTCAGTGAGGTAATTCAGTATTTTCGGCTGCATTGGACTGCTGTAAGTACTAATGCCATAGGGATGATAAACTTGGCTTTTGTGGAAATACTGAAAAGCACACTGGGGCCACTGAGGGAGTTTGGAAGAAGACATCAAGAAGGAAGCAGTCACTGAAAGTCTAGTTAGTTTGTGAAAACGGTGGTATTTGTGGTCCCTGATACACAAGTGCTGGCTGCCTGACTTAGGTGGTCTCTGACAATTGTGTAGCCCTAAGCTATGTATCAGACTTTCTCAGGCTGTCTCTGAGGGCTACCTGGTGTGGGTCAGACCTCTCCGATCTCTTTCTTCACCAAACATCAGGTTCTACTCCTTGCCCTGGCTCACGTAATGAGCTTAGATTGAATGCCTTGTGCTTGGTAACAGTCACCTGCTTTGCAAGCCTGTACAGGTGAAGAGCCACGTTCTTCTTCTTGGAGGATGGGTTGTTTGGGAAGGCGGAGTTCAGGGTTGTGGCTGGTGGAGCAGACTGAGCAGGCTGTTTGTATGTGCCCAAGGAAGCTGGCAGTGTTGGGGGAAGAAAGCTGCCGGTGCTGTAGGGAAGCAAGGGAGCCTTTGGTGCCACGTGCGGGCTTGCTGTCATCAGCATGGAGCTGCGTACGCTGTGGCTGGCAGGGGAAGATGTTGAAGTGCCTTGAAGCACTTAGTCCTGTGAAAAAAGCATTGCTCCCTGTTCAAGGGGGACTGACAGAGCTCTTGTTTGGGAACTTCGTCTGTGTGGGAATTTCTGCAATTTTCCTTCCCAGACTGGTTTGCTGCAGCACTATGCTAGGACTGGCGTTCTTCACTACAGTCTCTCCTGAAGTGCTCGAGTTTTGCGTATTGCTCTCCCTAGGTCTGGTGACCTTTTCTTCTCTGAAGACCACTCACTGCTTGCTTTGGGTGGGATGCTGGTTTCTCCTTTCTCAGAACGCCTGAGGGTTCTGGTGCTAAGCCTGTTTTTTGTTAGGTGTTCCTGGCTGCATCTTCCTGGTGTGCTGGTGTTGGTGGCCTTCGACCAGTGGGAATGGCTCAGACTATAGCACATTGCAGGGTCCTTTGAAGGCCTGTCCCTTTGCGAGTTCTGCTTCCAGTGGTCCTGTGTTTGAAGAACTTGGCGGGAGTAGAGATGCCTGGCCTGAGGCTGTGCTGGCTGAAGGGAAGCTGTTTTGCCCTCTCTCCTAGACTGTCTTTTCCCGTTAGAACTCATGCTTTCTTGCCAGCTTGTGCTTCGGGCCCCCAGGAGCAGCCCTGAGCACCGTTTCTCTAGAGCAGTTCCAATGGTGTAGGGAAAGGGAAAGTTGCTTTCCTGTCTGCTAATCAGGGCCATGCAGACAGGGGTTGAGGAAGGATGGGTCTGCTCTGGCTCAGGATGTTTTGGAAACGATACCTATTTATAGGAGATGGCAGCTGCCCCTGGCTGCCTGTGAGCAGCAGGGGAGCAGCCTGGCTGTGTGGGAAGAGGGTCTGACAGCGGGGTGGTGGCACTGCAGTACCCTGGGCAAGGGTGTGGGTGGAGAGAGCGGGGCTGTAGCTGTGGTTTGCTGTTTCTTATCTTGCTGCTCTTGTTTTATGTTTTTCAGGGAGACTTCTTAGTGTTGGGGGAATGTTATTGAGTAGAGGAAGAAAGCAGGGCCAGGCTTGCTGCATGGCTTTCCTTCCCCTAGACCTGGCCAGGCCCCCTGAGCTTTGCTGAGTGCTTTTACCTAGTACAAACGGAGAATACTAAATAGACCTAGAGGGCTGGAACTTGTGCAGTTGGGTAACTGCTTGGAGAAATGGGTGAACAAAACATAATAGAGCCTATGAGCTGCTGTCTTCTGTCCAAGATGAATTTTTAATCATGCTGATGTATCTGAAAATGTTGTGTATGCCTTGTGAACTGCAGGTAGAGCTGTACAGCTCTGGGGATAGGGACTCTACATATGACATGTCTGTACTGAGGTCAGCACAACTGTCCTAATCCTCCTGTATGAAGCAGTAGCCACCCTGCCACTGCTGACTCTGAAGAAGTAAATGTGGTTCCCTGTCATTGGCATGGAGCTGCAGCAGGGGAGGGTCAGGCCGGGTGTTAGGAAAAGGTTCTTCACCAAGAGGGTGGTCGGGCGCTGGAACAGGCCCCCAGGGCAGTGGTCACGGCACGGAGCCTGCCAGAGTTCAAGAAGCATTTGGACAGTGCTCTCAGACACATGGTCTGATTTTTGGGTGGTCCTGTGTGGAGCCAGGAGTTGGACTTGATGCTTCTTGTGGGTGCCTTCCAACTCAGGATATTCTGTGATTCAGTGCTCTGTCGAGCTGGCATGGTGTCTTGCATCTTGCTGTGTTGAGTGCACTGTTGGAGACATGCTGCTGCGGTGGTTGGCTGTGTGCTGCCTGAGGTACTTTGAGCGGTGAAGAGCATGAGGAGAAGCAGCACTCCTGTCTGGCCTGCATTGGTCCCTGCAAGCTGAAGAGGGGCTAGCTGGGAGTTCTGCTGCAGACAGGACATGATGCTGTGTTCCTGCGTCACCAAATAATTTCCTTGAGTTTGGACCCTGGGGATCCCCAGCTGTGTTTTGTTCCTGTTGCAGTGTTCTGTTTGATTTTTAATCCACTGAGACCTCTAGTTCCTTTTGTTAGCCCTCCCAGATGCGTGCTACAGAAACAGGCTTTGTGGGGTGTGTGCTATGAAAGTCAGTCTTGAACGTGCGTTTTGGGGGAGGGATGCTTTTCAGCAATTGGCCAGAGTGCAGCTGAGAGCTTCTGCTGATGTGTGTGGTTGGAGTGTAGCTGATGGTGGTTTTCTTCTTTTTGTCCTCAGGTTGTTCTAACAGGCAGTCCCTGCAGGTCTGATACCCAGGGGTTCTTGGAGACCGCTGGGTGCTTTGGAGTCTCATGCCAGCTTGATACATGCAGGGCACAGGTGAACCTGAGCAAGGCTGGAGATGGGGTGCTCGTAAGCACGTCGGCACTTACCATGCACCCAACAGGGACTGCTGACGGTAGCTTCTCCCGCTCTGCTGTGCAGACCCTCTCCCGGAGCCACTGCCGCAACATCAAACAGAAGATCTCCCAGTGGGAAGGGAGGACACGAGGGTGCTCCAGCAAGGAGAAAGAACACCTGAAGGACTTTGGAGTAAAATACGATCCAGGCTGTGATGTTCTATCCAAAGTGAAGCCAGAACATACAGAGAAGGGCAGAAAGGCTGGGTCTAAAGACCCAAAGAACTTGGGCTTGGACTTCAGGGAAAATGCAGGGAGCTGCCTGCAGACTGATGACCATGGTGACCTCAAGCCCTGTGCATGCAGCCTAGCTTCCCAAGCCAAGGAGAATGGAGAGTGGCAAGCAGGCTTCCTGGACCCGGGGAAGGCACTGCCCCCAGGCAACTTCTATGCCTCGCGAGGGCTGTGGAGGAGAGCAGATGCCTTTCTGCCTGGCAAAGCCCCACCAGTTCCCTTGGACCTGGAGAGGAAGCAAGGGAGCTGTGGCTCCACAGAAAGAGAACTTAGAGCTGAAGAAGTGGACTCATTCTGTAGAGCAGAGAGGAGCATGAAAGACATTTATTCAGCGGCTGTGGGGCAAGAAGAGGAGCTAGCTGCTGTCCCGCCACCTAAGCCCCGTAGGACTTTCCGCTATCTTGCAGAAAAGAGTGCGAGTGGCTGCAGCAATGCTAGTGCTACCAAGGAAGCTTCGCTGCAAAAGAAGCATGGAGGAGACTCAGTGTCATCTTCCAACAATCTTGAGAAGAGAACAGCCAGCAGCAGTATCAGAGGAAGAACCCAGAGGTACATTCATTCATCTCTCCTGTATGAAACACGTTTCCTTAGATCAGTTTCCAGATAGGTGTGTTGGTTTTACTCAGGTGGGCAGCCGAGTTCTACCACGGCTGCTCTCTCACTCCCCCTCCTCAAAGAGGAAGGGGGAGAAAATACGACACAAAGAGCTCAAGGTTTGAGATAAGGATGATTTAATTAAAGGGAAAAGGGAGAGGGGAAAAAAAAAAGCAAAGGCCATGCGGAAGCACAGAGAGAGCATAAAAAAGCAGTTAGTCTCTACTTCCCATCAATGAGCGATGTTTGGCCATGCCCTGGGAAGCAGGACCTCAATACGTGTAATGGTTGTTTGTGAGGACAGATGCTTCCACTGTGAGAGCCCCCCCCCACTCCTTCCCCTTTCCCACCTTTTATTGCTGAGTCAGGAGTGGAGCATCCATGTGCTTGCTGTCCCCAAGGAGGATCAGTCTGTGTAGACTGGAGACTACAACTCACGGGTACATGCATTTGTCTTTAGAAGATGTTATGCTTGTTTTCCTCTAGAAAATCCTTTGAGTTTGAGGACATCCAGGGCTTCCGCAACTGGATGGTGGCCACCAGCTCCCACAAACTTCGAGAAGAGACAAATGACACTGCAGGATCCAGGCTCATCTACGCACAGTCAGAAGACAATATCTACGAGGACATTATCTGTATGTGCCTGTGCTTCTGGGGAATTCACTCACCTTATTTGGGGGTAGCTATGCAGCTGAGGAGGGAGGAATGAAGAGGAGAATGCATTGAGGACCTGTCTAGCTCTGTGACTTTTATAATCTTCCCCATCTGGGTTCCTTGTTGATGTTAATAGCTATCTGCCTGTGAATAACTATGCAGAATAACTGTCTGCATCTGGTTTCAGATGTCATGAAAAGTTGCTAGAAATGGCCTGTTTTAAACAGATTTCTTTTCCCTGCTTGAGTGCTGCATAGAGATCCATGTGAACACTGGCAAAATTAGCTTCTTTGCAACAGAGCTACTTTCTCTGCAGTGTTGGAAGTGTTCCATTTTGTTGAGTCTATGTACAGCTTGCCAGGTTGATGGTAATGGGTTAGAAGGATCTTTGTGTGTTAGAAACCTAATCCATCTCAAAACAGGTCTCTCTTCAAACCCTGTTCAAACTTGGCAGACAACTGCACAGACTTGTCCTAATCATTTCCCTTGCAAGAAATCAGACCTTTGTCTTCTTCCATAAATCCTCTGTCCCAGGTCCTACAAAAGAGAACCCCTATGAAGATACCAGAGTGTTGCCTTTACCCCTGTGGAAGATCCCATCTGTCTGGAAGTTACCACCCTCCCGAAGCACTAGTAGGGCTCCCAAGGTAGGGTGAGGGGATTGAACTGTCACATGTTTAGAGAGCCATCCTCACAAGGGCCCCATTTTGTGCTCCTCCCCTGCTCTAATTCCCCTGTGATATGTCATTGTTTTTCATATATGTTTATTGTTGTTTTTAATGTAAATGGTAATGAACAGGCATGACAGTGACAATTGATAAAGCTGTTAAGGAGCAAAAGAATAGGAGCAAGAGGGTGTCAATGAGATATTTGAGTGTACAGGATGGGGGTGGGAGGGAGAGCTTGGTAGAGCAGGACATTGCAGGAAATTTATAATTTGTAATCTCTTCTTTGACTCTGAACTTGGACCAAAGCTTAATCCCATGCTTAACCATCTCTTCTGATATTATTTTCTAGCTTCCTCCAAAACCTTCCTTCCTCAGTCGCAAGACTCTTGAGCTGCAGCCCTCCCTAACAAATTTGCAAGGAAAAATGGTGAAGGACACAACATTGCCTGTTACATTTACTGAGTGGAAGCTGTTCCGAGCAGCAGAGGCTGCTAACAGGAGAAAGAACTTGCCCTGGGTAAGATTTAAACGTGAAGCATTACTTCTTGCATTGCATTTGAAACTCTTGCTGCTTTGTCTAGCACCTCTACATGCTTTGTAAGCGGTTATGGAGCTGTGTCAGTCAGATGAATGTTGGTTAGTACTGCTGTATGTGTGGACAAATGACCCTTTTGAACCATTTCCCATCCAAGTAGTAGGGCAGATACTGGGAGATCAAAACACAGAGGTTCTAGCTAGGCCAGTGGTAGTTTTGTTGGCCAATAATCTGCAAACGGGATAATGGGTCAACTGGAGATCAGTGCTGTATGTGAATGTCAGCTGTTCCTAGTGCTTTGTCATTTAAGCCTTGTTCCCAGTGCTTCCATGAAGTGTGATGATGCTGGTTTTGTGCTGAATGCAGTGCAGGAATGCAGGGAAACTCTGAGCTAAAGGGCCAGCTCTGTACAATTCTGTTTGAGTGTACTTTGCTCCCCGTGACTTTGCAGACTGACCCCCAGTGTTCTCCCTGCAGGAACTGAGTTATTAGGCAGCTGACAATGTGGTGCTGCTGTAGGGAGATGGCTGGGCACTTGGTTATTTGTCATATTGGCTTGTAGTTCTTGACTTCCCACTGGGAACATACTTCTGTAGCTGTTTCATATTCTAAAGGTGAAGAGCAGCTTATTAGGGATAAGCCCATTTCACAAAGCCTTCCAACAGTTCTCCCCTCTGCTGATTCTAGTTCCCTTCTGCCTGTGTGCCAAAGATGGATACGCTTCTGAGGCCAGAGTGAGAAAGGCCTGTAATCCATTTTTGCACTAGAGGATTAGGATTGGTTGTAATTTGTAATTCTCATTTGATATGCTGGTAATCTTTCTGGATTCTGGTATTAGTTACCAGCTTGTAGAACGTGCTATAGAAGGACAGCTGCAGCTACCACTGTATAATGTATGTGTGGCACTTGGTGCACAGGACTCAAATTCCAGTTGTGGTAGTGGCAACAACTTACTTTTGTCATGGGAAAATCATTTAACTTCTGCAGATCATTATTTCTTGAGCATATACACCCAATTTTCACAATTTGCACGAGAGTGTGAGGTAGGGTTGGACAGCTGCAAAATACTTGTCAAATGTTAAGTGTTTTAGAATAACAAGGAACTTTTGCATGTGTTTTGTAAGCAAACTGTAGGCTTGGAAAGTCAGGAAGGAGTTGGCATTGGCAGATTATAAAAATGCTGTGATGAACAGTATCTTTCTTTTGGAGGGGGAAAATATAACATTCGCTAAAGCAAACCTACTTCAAAAATCTGGTAACAATTTACATGCAGGAAGCATACTTTGCTGTCAGGAAATTGAGCCAAGATTGCTCAAGAGATCGAGAAAAGGATTGGAGTCTAAAAAGAACTTTCTTATTGCTTAAGAAATGCATAGGTGCCTTAAACACACCCAGTATCTTTCACTGATGACTCAACTGTACAAAAATCAGAACAGAAATTGAAAACCTTTCCCCCTCTACCACCCAGTGTAATTTAGAGAAGGCAGATTTTGGAGGAGAAGCACTGCCTCCTGCTGTGTGCTGTTTTCTTCCTTTCAGCCTCATGTCTGTCTAGTGCAGAACACTGGGCAAAATAGATATGAAAGGAAGAGCCTAAGTATAGCTTGCTGAACTGGGGATAAAGGCTAGAGCTGAAAAACAGGTTCCTTGCTGAATATCTTCCTTTTTTTATGCACTATTTGTGGTGACAAATGACTGTACCACACCCTGCTATGTTCAGTGGGAGCATTTAATTAATTCTTCAGTTGAGACAAGAATGAACTTGACTTGCTGTCTACATTTTAAGTGCTATCACTTCCTTGTGAAGGATTTAGTCTTTGACATGCAGAATGGATGAGCCAAATGCAGCACTGCATAACTAGCAGGTGAGCATAGGAGTCCAGAGGAGCCCATGTTACAGAAAACATTATGATTTTGGTTTTAAGGCCTTTGTGACTAGTGAAGTGAGGGTTAGTAGCACTGACCTGGAGTGACAAATGCTGACACTTCCTCAGTTTCTGTAGCTTAGTCTCTTTTGGAGTGTGTTGTTTCCCAAAATTTTTCTTCCAGTGGACTAGGTCTGTGGCATAGGCCCATTGTTCAGTCCTGCTGTCTTTGTTCACCTGTGCAAAATGAAAGTAAATAATCCATTCATTTTAGTAACCTACCCTAACATTCAACTACAGCAGCAAATAAACAAAACAAACAAACATTTAAAAAAGCTACACTGGGAGAGCTTTGCTTTTCCCTGGGCTTTCTCTGGTCTTAGAAAGAACTGGGGTGCTTGAGAGCATGTGAAGTTCAGAGTCCTTCATGGTGGAGGGTTTTTAAGATACATTTGCAAGTACCTCTGCAAAAGAAAACTGAGGTCTGATGCCAGTTTGCCACTTCTGATGTCTGTTTAGTAAGCAAAATATGACAAGTTCCAGACTGTATGTACAGTTCCGTGTCAACTTTGAGTTGTGCTAATAGCAATCTCTCTTGCAGCACAAACTGTGCTCGTTCATTATCCAGTAAGTTGTGCTGAAAGTACTCTAGCAAATGATCTCTGAGCCAGGGTTCCTGGCAGGACTTCAGCAACTTTTCTTAAGTATTGTGGTGCTACATGGTAGCTGTTGGTCTTCAGTCCTGTTGGCACCTGGACCCTTTTCTGGACCCCGATATTAACCTCTGCTTCTGCTTTGGATTTCAGTTGGTACTAAAAATACAGGAGATCTTTGATTCTAAGCGTGGAAAGAAGAGGGTGAAGTTGCTCAGTCCTGCTGGGAGAGTGACTCCAACAAAAGGTATGGGAGGTCTCCAGCACCATTCTCTTTGCTACAAAGTTGTTGAGTGGCACAATTCCTGTAGGTCCTGGGGTACTCTTAGCCGGCCAGGCATCACCACCTCCTGCAGCTCGTGCTGGGCTGACTCAACAGTGCTGAACCCTGTGTCTTGCAACTGAAATTCTTGGACTTTCAGCACCATTAGGACTGGGAACACTTTACTAACATAAGTTTAACACTTAAGAGTGGAAGATTTTCCTGTAGTTTGAGCCTGAAGAGCTGGAGTAGTGGTTAAAAGTACTACTTCAAAGAAACAGGAAAAAAAAAAAAGTCCCTGCAAAACTGCTTGGCCCAAGAACTCTCTCTGATTGCTCCACTCTTCTCTTTTGTGCCTCTAAAATGGTATTATTGTTGTCTTCTGAATTACTAGCAGTGGTATGATTTTTATTTATCATATGTTCTGTTCAGCAACGCTGGTAACTTTTGTAGCAGCATCAGATCACCACTTGGTTTCTGTTCTTTGCCTGTGTTTGGCTGATCTACGTATGGCTTACTGAAAACAGTGACTTCAAGCAACTCTACTTCCTGAAATTTACTGTTTTAGCACATTTGCAAGTAGCGGTTTTTTTTTGCTGATGCCTTGAGCAGGGTAGATGAGCAGACCTGAGTGATGTTGATCTGATGAGTCTAAAGTTTTCTCTCTTTCCCAGGTTAGGGTGTTGCCCATCTTCCTTCTCCATGGCTAATAAGCGAAAACTATTTGTGTTTCAGGTGAAACCAGTGGGAATGAAAGTGATACGGAAAATCAGCCAAAAAGTGAGTGAATCACAGGGGCTGGTCCTGTCCCCATAGCTTTACACACTTGGCTAAGCTTCTAATGGGATAGGCACACCGACTTATTGTGGCTTCTGCCAAGACAGAGAAAGGGCACATCTGAGAGGTAGCGTGGCCAAGGCTGGGAGCTGTTGCAGTGACAAATCAACTTCTATTTCTGCCACTTCTCCTGAGCCTTTCAGGTTTAATGCCATTAATCTTCTAATGGCTAGCAGTAGATTTATTTTTTGGGGGTTGGTAGAATCACAATTATTAAAATATCTCTTGCAGTAAATTGTCTACAGATCACCTTTATCCATAACACTTGAGTTTATTTTCCCACTATTTCCTTCCCTTGGCTCAATTTTATATTTAAAATGTTGTGAAATGCGCTTTTCTGTGGGAAGAAATCACTTGGTTGTTTGTCTGGTTCCTTAGTCCCAAGTTTGATCATAGGCCTAAACTGCAGACTTGAAATAACTACTTGGTCTTAACTGGTTTGTGAAGGACCAAAGACGTTCTAGTTTCTATTGCCTGTAAGGTTTGAATGTGGAATGGTAATGGTTTGCCAGCAGCCATGATAAGCGACTTTGTCACATCTAGTGAAAAGGGCCAGTTTAATTGTTTTGGGTGTTTCATTTACTTAGCAGAAAGCATTCAAAAGGCCTTAATGTGGAGCTGATAATGAAGTTCCACCTTTTTATATTAAGGAGAGTAATAGAGAGTGAAAACTGTCTGCAGAAATACAGTGTCTGTCACTATCTGATACAAGAATTAAGTGTTCATAATGTGTCAGGGTTTCTGAATTTCTTATGTCAGAGTATTACCTGTGCATGTGAGTCTGTCAAGACATCCCAGCCTGGAAGTTTCCTGGCCTGGAAACTTGTTCTGTCTCTCTTAAATGACCGTGCTGCTTTATGGGCTAGCTGCCTGAAGCTTGGCAACTGCTGAATTGATGGTGCTGAGCTTTTCACAGCCTTTCCTTGTTGTTACTACAGTGTGATGTTCTGAGATGTGTAGACAAAAAAAAAAAAAACAACAAAACAGGACAGCCGGAGAATGTCAGTTATCAGGCAAAAGAGATTTGCAGAGTTGCTGCAATGCCATTGCTCCTGTAGCTGGAACAGCTGTGCACTTGACAAGTTGACACAGGAGTCCAAGGCCCATAGCGTGTAGCAGTTCTGTGACATTAGGCAAATGCACCCATTTCTTTTCCTTTTTCTAAAGGTGATGGTGATTCCTATTCTGTGAAAAGTAGGTGTGTGGCAGTAATGGTCACAGGTTTGTTTTGAATTTGTTTCCTTCTTTAGATCGACACAGGGGCCTGCTACTGGTGCAATCAGCCTCCAAGAGGAACCCACACTACCAGACCCTGGAGAGAGATTTGATAGAGTTTCAGGAGCAGCAGCTGTTTGAGCTGTTTGTAGTGGTGTCACTGCACAAGAAGGCATCTGAGATAAAATACACACCACAAATCATACAGCAGTTTCCCAACAAGGTAAGAGCTGTGTGGAAACCTCCTCATGAAACACACTCAGCAGCTGTTTATTTCTTCTCCCAGTGTGTGTCCATTCCTAAACTATATACCAGTGAAGCTGGCCCACTGGTTAGGGTACAGGTTTGGGATATGAAGCACCTTGCTTTGTTACAAATATATTGTTTATTGTTGGACAATCATTTGAGTATCTTTCTTGATTCTCTATCGATGGGGAATCAAATGATATTTTGGAGCTCAGGAAGATCGTTCAGAGGGGATTTGGTGCTTACGGAAACACATTGGTCTTTATTCTGGTATGGATACCACTATTGTGGCAGATTGCTTTGTTTCCTTGTCTGTGGGACCCTGATCTCTTTAACAAACTTTGACGACTAATACAGATGCAACTGTTTCTTGAATGTCTAAGTATGTAAAGATCAGATTTTAGGCACTATGCTATGATTAGCTACAGTACAGTGGGTAGGACTGTCTGGAGTTGGGGCATATGGTAAATCTATTTGAAGAGCTCAGAGTTGAGAGAATATAAAACCCAAGAGAGCTGCAAGACTGTTGAGAGGTCTTCCTAAACTGAAAATAATTGCCTCTGAGACAGTTAATGAAAATAAATCTGTTCTGGTTTGCCAGTGTGCTTTTACCTGCATGCTTAATTCCCATTGGGTGTTACAGGTTTGTCTTTTGTTGGAACTAGGAAGGTTCATACTGTTTTTGTCTGGAAATACCGTAAAGCCATACTATATTGTGCTACACTGCCAAGGCAGCCTGCAGGAAAGAAAAGGGAGTGCTGTGCTTTGTTCCCGAAGTTGGCATGACTTCATCCAGGTAGTTTGTGATTTATAAACAACGAGTAAAGCAGTTTGACTGACGATGTGCAGGGCTGGAAGCCCAGGGTTTTTATGCTTGCTTACTTTGTTCTGGAAACAAACAAACAAACAAACAAAAACATTACAAAGCCATGTATAGTAACCTCCAAAACTGGAGGTGAATTATGGAAATTAAACTATTGTGAACTAGAACTTTTGAAACAAACTTTCCTTCTGTCTGTTCAGCCCAAATGGGAGACAAAATCAGCATGTGTGATTCTGAATTATGAATCAGTGTACACATTGGTGTGAAGCAAAGAGGATGATATGTGGTTCCAGATGGAACTGAATGTTCAGCTGTCAGAATCTAGGCTTGTATCTGCTGGCCTTCCACTGAAAACAGATCAGAACTAGTAATTCTAGCTGTGCTATCAGGGGTAGTCCAGTGATTATTAAGAAATCTGAATGTTATCCAAACCTCGTTCATGTTATGTTGTCCAACAGCTTAAGTGTTTTGTATGCAAATAAATTGAGTGTCAGATGTGAAAATGTTTTAAATTCACAAAATTAATAAGGGGCCATGGCCAGAGAGTGCACAGTCTTAATTGATGGGTAAAACTGAATGCCCATAAACATCTGCCAAAAGTGTGAACTCTAGGTTGTTAGAAGGAAGAAAGGAATGCAACCAGATTTGGCTTTTCCCTGGTGCAACCTCTCAGACTATTCAACACTTCTGGGAAGGGCAGTACATTGTTCTTTCCCCTTTGTCCTAGCAGACAATCAGACCCAACTGTACTATGTGGCTGTTTAATGGCTTTTAAATATTCACTGAAAGTAATAATAAAAATTAGGGTTTATGTATCTGCTGCTCAAATTTTGGTAGGCGACTTCATCGGGACAGTTTATTGTGTTGGGATTCTGCAGGACGTGTTGCCCCATAATTATGCAGCAGTGATTATGGAGGTATTTTGATTTACAGATATGTCTCTTTTCTAAAAATAGTATTACTTCCAAGTAACCTGCTTGTCACCCGCTTCTTTGGGCTGCATGCTCAAGGACAGCAAAGCATTTATACAGCTATTACTCTGAAAATGCTGTACTGCTTTCCTAACCACTTGTTCACACTGTCTCAGCTTGGGACACTGGAATAAGCTGGATGTGCTGACTGAAAGAAAGTACCGTCTCCAAAATCAGCTTTATGCAATAAACTTTCCCATTCTCAAGGATGTTTCATGCTTGATTTTGATCACTTATATTTGAAAACCTTCCTTTTGTCCCTTCTGGGCAGTTTTAAGCATGGGGAGTTGTCCTGTATTTTGGGAGGGATTTGACCTGAGCCCACACATGTTAACTTGAACATGAGATTCATGTACTCTGTTTTCAGAATTTAATTATGAATGCTCTGCATGTCAGAATCTGAACACATTTCTGCACCTGTTAGTGTCTTGTCTTCAGATCTAAGAGCAGATCTGAGGCGAGCTGCCTAACAACACAATAGTCTTTTGGGGGTTCAGATCTAGCTTCATTCTTCTGTAACCTTGGTCGTGGCTCTAAATCTTACTCAGTTCTTCCCAAATCCAGCTGGATAATTTTTAAAAAGTCCAATTAGCAGTTAAGTTGCAAGAGGGAACTAGGTATCTGTTATAGTCAGGATGTGTTCTCCTATACTTGTGGATTAGCTATCTGATGGTTCGGCATTTGGAAGTGTCAGGAAGATACTGTCCCCCATTGTTTTAAATGCTGCAGCTGTGTACCGCACTTCAGTTACTTTAAATGTATGTTACCCCTCCAGCCTGAACATCCCTTCAGACAGTCAAAGGATACTGAAGAGAGGCTAAAGGTCATTCCCAAATTCTGCTTTCCAGATCCTAAAGACTGGTTTCCTGCATCACAACTTACAAGGTAAAGACTTGTTGCATACTGATGTCTGAAGTGGACAATGCTGAAAGCTCAGATATTTGCAAGCTCCCAGGACAAGAGGAACTGCAGACGAAGCCAGCTAAAATGGGAAAGGCCGAATCCCTAAGCCCAGTGAAGGGGAAGAGTGAGATACAGAGGTGGACTCAGAAGTGCTGTGTCTGCCTGAGCATCATCTTTTATTATAAGAAGGAAGTTTGTAATATCTGTTTAAGGCCCTGTCCTGGGGTTAGCAGGTGCTTCTGTTGCTCCTTGGCAGAATGGAGAAGAAGCTGGGAAGGGAGAGAGCTGTAGCTTGATGAGTCCACGGTCTGCAGGTGCCTTTACAGCTGTAGAGAGCCTGATATAGCTTGGTTACCCACAGCAGGGGGGTCTTTGGCATGACTAGAAGGAGGGATGGCATATAGTTTGTGTGGTGCACATATGACTTTGTCAGTCTTTTGGCTGAACTGCGTAGTCAATTTAACCCTGACTGTTCTTTGGTTCCACAGTGAAACGTTTTCTTTTGTGTTGACGGGTGAGGATGGCAGCCGCTGGTTCGGGTACTGCAAGAAGCTCCTGGTAAGCATTTGTGTATCGGATGTAGTGTAAAGAATGCGCTGATAAATGCACAGTCAAGTGCAGAATGTGAATTGGCAGTAATTTCCCGTGTGGGTTATGTGGCTTCTGTGCTGCTGAGGTTGCTAGTCATTTAATTGCATAAGGGATGGAGCATGATGATGCCCAGTAATACAGTGAAGTGGGTTCTGGTTGTGAAAGCCCCTGGAACTGGTAATTGCTCAGGAATCCCCTGAGTCAGAATTGTAGAGGGAATTATAGCAGAAAGAATACTGTGAATCAAATAAATTGTAGGTGTTAGGTTTTTTATTGTATCCATGTTCTCAACATAACCGTTCCTATTGCCTTTCAGCCAGAAGGGAAGGGGAAGCGCCTTCCTGAGGTATACTGCATTGTCAGCCGCCTAGGCTGCTTCAACCTCTTCTCCAAGGTGAGATGGGGAGGTCCTGTTACTTCATGTCAGACATGAGTCTCTGACAACCTGCAAGCACCAAGAAGTAACTGGATGCTTCTGTCCAGTCTAGAATTGTTTAGCAACTGTAGTAAATCCCAGCAGTGTGGTGCTTGCTTGCCACTTTTGTACTTTGACAGGGCAAATAAAATCATACTGGGGCTGGGACTTGTCAGCTGATACACTGACGACTACTCCTTCAGCAAATTATTGTCATGAAGTGGTTTCTAATACCTGATATTACTGATGATGCCCCCTTCATCCTCTTCTTCCATGACTTGGAAATGGAAAATCAGTTTGGGGCTGGTGGGGAAAGCTCAGCTTGTTTTTCGTAGCACAAAAAGGAGAGTAGATAAAGGAGGCGTAAACACTAGGGAAAGCTCTTGCAAGTAAAGAGCAGCTATTGCAGAAGAGTACAGGGGCAAGTTGATGATGAAAACTGATTTCTAATAATTGGAGCACTTGAGACTGAGATTGGAGGTATCTATTACTATTTGATTGTTCAGACATTTGAGAGGAGCTTACACGAGAATCATACGCAAGGGGGAAAGAGGGCTGTTAGTGTGCTGGACCCTTCAGGTTTAGCTATGGAGTGGCATACTCCAACATAGGCCTGTATCTCCTCTGGTTCACCAGCAGGCATTGAAACAGTTCGATTTATTTTCTTGCAGATTTTAGATGAAGTGGAGAAGAGGCGGGAGATGTCCCCAGCTCTAGTACACCCATTTATGCGTAGTGTAATGGAGGCACCTTTCCCTGCTCCCGGGCGCACTATTACTGTGAAGAGCTTCCTGCCAGGAGCAGGAAATGAGGTAACTGAATTCAGGACTGGCTTTCCTGTGTTGTCTGGTGTCTTGGGGCCATAGTGGCATTTTGCAAATTGCACTGTAGAGTGACGCTGTCTGTAAATCTTCGGTGTGAAGATAATTTTCTGAAGTCTGACTGGAGCTTGTCAGAGAAACTAGCTTCCTGTTGAACCACACTGCAATAGAAGTGATTCACTGCTTTTTTTAGAGGAAGAACTGGTTGAGAGTCCTTTGTAATACTCTGACCTGGCTGTTGAGGTGACATGGGTTCAACCTGTGAGAATCCATCACTTCTACTTTCTGGTCAGATCCCCCCTCATGCATTCTAACTCTGTGCTGTGGCTGTCACATCCAGCACTCTGCATCTCTGCTGTTCTCCCAGGTTATGGAACTCTGCCGTCCATCAGATTCTCGACTTGAACATGTTGATTTCGAATGCCTGTTTAAATGCCTAAGTGTCTCTCACATGATACGGGTCTTTGCCTCTCTCCTGCTGGAAAGGAGGGTGATCTTTGTTGCAGACAATTTAAGGTAAAATAATGAGTCTGAGTAACTAGTTCTTCCTGAGGGGTACTGCTTTTTCTTCTGTTTGGGTCTGTTTCATGGGCAAGCTTGTCTAACTTACTGTAAATAATTTCATTTTAAAGCTTTTTTGTAGACTCTCCACAAAATGTTTGCTTAAAATTTGGAGAATGCTGTTTTCCCACGAGGAAATAAGGGAATGTGTCCTTTACCTCTTAAGTCTGGGTTGATGCTATTCCTAGCTCCCCATGACTGATTTCAAAAGTGGATGCATGGGGTTTCTGCTGATGCATAAACAATATATCTGAATTACACTTTTTCTGAGCATTTCTAACCTATGTCTGTAGCTGAGCACTGAAAGGCACATTGACAATCCACTCTGTGCTTCTCTTTTTTTTTTTTCAGCACCCTGTCTAAATGTGGCCATGCTGCAGTTGCAATACTTTATCCCTTCACTTGGCAACACACGTACATACCAGTCCTACCAACGTCTATGATTGACATTGTGTGCTCTCCGACCCCATTCTTAATTGGCATTCTCTCCTGCTCGTTACCACAGCTCCAGGACTTGCCTGTAGAAGAGGTGAGAACTAGTTGAAACACAGTGGAGGGACAATTTCGGTGGTATTAGGCTGACCTCTCTGGAGGAATCTCTGTGGATTCTGTCTTAATGTATGAGTCTTAAACCTTTCTGAGACAGTTTGTGACTGGTAAGATACGTGTCAGGGTGTTCCATTGCTATTGAAGATAAAAATTGACTGTTCTTATAGACAAGCTGAAGTTATGCAAAACTCGTGGTTTGTATGTGACATCCCCTACCACTGGGGACAAAAAAAAATAAATTTGGCAGCATATGTAGTTAAAAGAGTTAATGTGTTTTGTACATCTTTTCCCAGGTTCTGATTGTTGATCTTTGCGCTGACAGGTTTTTGCAAGAGGTGAGTGACATAACAGCACTAATCACTAATGGTTATATGCCAAGAAAAGGCACCAACGAAAGGAGATGTTAGCAAGAAATCAACAAAAGCTGGTTTTCATATGTAGACTCCAGTGGTTGAAGAAGTATCTTGCATTCCTTTCTGATCACTAGAGAAGGAAACAAACTTACGACATCTTTGTTGTAAGATTGAGGTTGCATGAGATACAGAGAGAGCGCTGAAGCCAAAGGTGCTGCTTACCTGAGCTGAATTTAGAAACAGATGCTTAGTTGGTTCATTAAGTGAAGAGGACCACCAGGATTCTTTTCTGCTTTCTGTCTGTCTTTCTGTGGACTTGTTCTCTACAGGGCTTTCTCCTCTCTCCTCTAGTTGGGGTATTTGTTTTCTTTGTTTTCCAGGAGTGATAGTCTGAGACAAATTATTACAGTTCACTTGCGATTCTCTGCTGGCCCCAAACTTTACCTAATGTGCTGGAGGTGCCTTCTACATCACCAGACAAGTCACTATAAACTTACTGGAGTATTACTAGTTCAGGAGGATATTTGCATCTCCTTTCCCTTGCCTTACTGTTCTGTTTTGCGTTGCAGCCTGCAAATGGAGAAAGGTATTAAAGGATCGTTTTCTCACTAGAACGTTGAGACTTCTCATATTTTTCAACAGACTTTTGTTGTTCTATCACTGTTTGTTTTATTGCTGGTCTAATAAGCCTGACTCTGTGTAGAGGATATGGTATACATTGTTCTGTATTGGTCATTTATGTATCGATTCTAATCGTACATAGTCAGAAGGCACCGAGCAAATGTTTTTCATGTCTCTGACAACAAGACAAATGCATTGTCTCCACTGAGTTGTATCATATCACAGGGTAACTTCCCTCTAATTGTTTTAGGCACGTTATGAGTATTTCTTATCAGTTCATGAAGAGAGGTTTCTGTTGAATAGATATAACAGAAAAGCTTTCATGGCCACTTTTCTGTTTAGGTATCAGATGAAGATGAGATCCTGCCTCATAAACTGCAGGCTGCACTTGTACAAATCTTGGAGGAACGAAACGAAATCTTGTCACATGAGCAGAGCTGCATACAAGGTAGTTTTATGGAAAAATGTTTTCACCTCTTCAGTTCTCTTCAGCTTCCACGTTGTTGCCATAAAAGTGTGCAAATGGAAATAAGCATTAGGAATCCCATTTTGTAAAGCTATTTTCCTGTGACCTTTCTGAGAACATCTTTATTTTGTATTTGTTAGAAAGAAGTCTGCTGTCCTAATTGTTCCTCTTTTTACGATCACTATATGTAGAGTTCTGGTTTTGCTTAGGCCAAGTGCATCAGTTCCTGTGCAAAGTAATTTTCTGTAATTTTCCTGAAGTGGCAGAGAGCATGTTTTTCTTAAACTTGGAGCAGGTTTCTGTACTTCAGAGGATAATGCGACATTATTTTCAAAGTTGATCTTTCTTACACATAATGCTTCAAATAAATGAATGTGAGAATTTAAAAAAGCATTTAATTGCTTTGGAGAATGGCACTGGCAAATTGTGATTCCATGATCTTCAGGAGAAACTGAGTTTTCCAATGGATTTGTGTTTTGTGATTTGTTTCAGTCTGTAAAATAATTAGACTGTTACGAGTTTACTGCTTATTAGATACTAGATACTTAACAGGGGAAAAGAAACTATGAATGCTTTCACTCTACTGATAAAGCTTCAAAATGGAACCTGTGCCAGCAGACAGTTGACATGGGAGAGAATCTTAATATTTGAGCCAAGGGCCGCTTTGATATTGAACACTCGTATGAAATTTCATAGTCTGAGACAGCCAGCCTAAAAAGCAACTGGTGCCCTTCTTTTAAAGAGGAATGTCCGAAGTGGTGAATGCAGAGTGAAATTTCTTCTCTGTTGTCCTCTTCTGTCCTCCTCACAGGTGACATGCCTCTTAACTCCTTGGTCTCTGAAGCTTTTGTGCAGTTCTTTGTGGAGATTGTTGGTCACTACTCCCTACACATGAACGTCACAGAAAAAGGGGAGCGGGTGTTTCAGCGGGAACTGTTCCGTAAATCCCATATGTCACGCAATGTGCGTCATTTCCTGCATTTCTTCATGGAAACACAGATGTTTGCAGGGTTCATACAGGATCGAGAACTAAGTAAGAATGTGGTCAAAGGTGAGGTTTGATTTTAATTTCTTGTTTTACAAACTCACTTTCAAAGTGTAACATCACATAACAGGACGAGGCCCTGGGCAACCTGGTCTGTTGGGTGGCATTCACCCCTGCCTGTGGCAGGGGGGTTGGAATGCGATTATCTTTAAGGTCCCTTCCAACCCAAGCCATTCTGTGATTCTATAACTTTTACTCTTAAAAAAGCGTTTTGTCCTGGCAGGTTATCCTATTGGCATATGTAATAAAAGCCAATTTAGTGGCTAATATTGGTGGTAGAGGGACAGTTGGACCAGATAATCTTGGAGGTCTTTTCCAGCCTTAATGATTATGGTTCTAATAGCTCCATGCCTTTCTAATTACTCAGAGTTCATCTTATTAAGCAAAGAATTTTTGCCTGCCTCTTTCGTGGTCTTGATCCTGTAACTTACATTACATGCATGATTTCCTTTTTGTAATGTTGTCATTGATGATACGAGATGCCACATGCTGAGAGATGGGATACCTTGTCTAGCTGCATGCTATTTTTCCTCTTCAGGCCTTTTTGAGGTCCGTGCCTTAGAGTATTTGGAGAGTGTTACGGAGACTGAACC
The DNA here is from genome assembly GCF_040182565.1 of Anser cygnoides. Taxonomy (NCBI): domain Eukaryota; kingdom Metazoa; phylum Chordata; class Aves; order Anseriformes; family Anatidae; genus Anser; species Anser cygnoides. The sequence continues at coordinate 6,809,420 of NC_089897.1, read as the reverse complement.
AACTGGAATGAACAAAATCCTTCGCAGCCTTGGTAAAGACATAGCTTTGTTTTTTGTTGTTGTTATTTTAAATAAATGTAGCTATTGAAGAAATCACAGAACGTTAGGGATTGGAAAAGACCTTGAAAGATCATCTAGTCCAGTCCCCCTGCCGGAGCAGGAACACCTAGATCAGGTCACGCAGGAACGCGTCCAGGCGGGTTTTGAAAGTCTCTAGAATGGGAGACTCCACGGCCCCCGTGGGCAGCCTGTTCCATGTTCTATCACCCTCAATAACTCTACACCAGAAAGCTGGACGCGTTGTTTACCTTCTGTACTTGTGTTCCTCCTGTTTTTATTTGTCCCTGAAAGGGCCACAAAACACTGTTGTAAGATTTTTATTTTTAAGCTTTGGCAGCTCTAGATAAGGTTTGTGGACATCCTCCGACCTCCGGGATGTCTGAACGTGCTTCCTGGCTTTGGTCTTCGCTCAGAGCATCCTGAGGGGGCAGGCGCGTTCCTGCCAGCAAAGGTGGCCAAGCGTGAATTTCTGCCTTAAGAAGCTCCTTAGCCGGATGACCCCTGAAGTGCCTCCAAATCCTAATGTTGGTTTTTTTTTTTTTTTTCTCTTTTTCCCCTCTGCAGGAAGTAAAATGAAGTTTCTCCAGAAGAAATGAACTCGAGCTGCTGCGGGACAGCAGAGCGGTGGCAGCCGCGGGGCCCGGGAGGGGGCGGTGGACGTCCCCTGCCCCGCGGCGCGGAGCCGGACTCCCTCGGGTTCGCCTCCGGAGGGGCCGAGGCTGCTGGGGCCGGCGGCCCCGCGCTAATACCAGGCCGTGCCGCAACCTGCCGTCTCCGTTCCTCTCTGGGGCGTCGTGCGGGGGCGGGGCGGGCCCGGCGCGCAGGCGCTGCGGGGCGGAGGCGCGGGGTCGGCGCAGGCGCGGGGCGGGGCCGGGCGGGCGATGGCGGGGCCGGGGCTGGTGGCGGGCGACGTGGTGGTGGACGCGCTGCCCTACTTCGACCAGGGCTACGAGGCGCCGGGCGTCCGCGAGGCGGTGAGTGCGGGCCGGGGCCGGGGCCGGGGCGGCGGGCGGCGTTCCTGCCTGACGCCCCGCGTGCGCTAGGCGGCGGCGCTGGTGGAGGAGGAGACGCGGCGGTACCGGCCGACCAAGAACTACCTCAGCTACCTGCCGGCGCAGGACTACAGCGCCTTCGAGGTGAGCGGCCCCGGCCCCGGCCCGCTGCGCCGCCGCCCCCCGCCCCCCCCCCCCCCCCCCCCTCACCGCCGCTCTCCCCGCAGACCGAGATCATGAGGAACGAGTTCGAGCGCCTGGCGGCCCGGCAGCCCCTGGAGCTGCTCAGCATGAAGAGGTGAGGGGCGGGGAGGGGAGGGGAGGGGAGGGAGGCGGGCCGGGCGGCCCGGCCTGAGCGGGGCGGGCGCTGTGTTCCAGGTACGAGCTGCCGGCCCCGTCCTCCGGCCAGAAGAACGACATCACGGCGTGGCAGGAGTGCGTGAACAACTCCATGGCGCAGCTGGAGCACCAGGCCGTCCGCATCGAGAACCTGGAGTTAATGTCTCAGCACGGCTGCAACGCTTGGAAGGTGTACAACGAGTAAGGCGCCCGTCCGTCCTGCTGAGCCTGGCCGAAGCCCTGGCTTTTGTTTGTCGTGTTTTTCTTGCAAGTCCAGTGGGAATCTTTGGGACGCATCCTGGAATAACCGAGTCCCTTTGAGAGAGCTGTATGTGGAAGAGAAGAATGCTGATCTGAAAGAAAAGGAGCTTTCTCTGTGGCCGAGAAGTACCCTGTGTCTCCATAAATCTCAATCCTGAATTTTTCTGAGTTACAGTTTTGGTGGCAGATAGTTGATAATGGGTTTTAACTATGGATAACTAACGGGAATAATGAGTCCCTATGAAATGGTAATTCAGTAGCTGAAAATAAAAACGATGTGCTACTGATCTTCCTCACCCTGGAGCCACTTATTAATAAAGTTGTTGTAAAAGCCATGAAGAGTTCTAGAAAGTGTGGTTGCAGGAATCACCAGAGCCATTTCAGGCAGAGAACGTGAATGTCTGCTTTTAAGAAGGGTTAGCTTAACTTTTAAGTAATGGTGTAGACAAAAGGAATGTGAAGCTTACTTTTTTGAGAAGGCAAAGGGTTATTTACCTTAGGAGAAGGGAGTTAGGTAGAGGATCTTTTAAGTTATGTATCAGGAAGAGAAAGGAACTGTTTCTATTCTGACAGTTTTGGGGGGGGGAAAGCTGGTTACCGGTAAGTTTACAATGAGAATTAAAAGGTAGGCAATAAGTTAACAAGATATTTCAATACAATTCTGCTGAGAATAGTGCAAACTAACAGTGAAAAACATGAAAATAAAAAGTGATTGACTAATGGATGTAGTTTTATGATATTGTCTGATGGCAAGGGTTGAAAGTAGTGATTATTGAAGCATTACATCTTAAAACTGCACGTGTTATGATCTGAATGTTTTCGTATCGTCATTCCCTTCAGGAGTGAAGAGCACAGACTGTGGTGAGACTAAGTCTTATACTTGCCTTTAGTGACGTTGCCTGTTTAAAGAGTTAAATGGCAGGTTGGGTAAACGGGGCTGATCTAGCAATTACTTGTTTTGCTAATGCTTTGCTTGCGTTCTGCTATTAGGCATCTGGTTCATATGATAGAACAAGCCCAGAAAGAGCTTCAGAAGTTGAGGTGAGTCATCGGTTTTCATAGTTTCATACTGAGGTTGGAAGGAATGTGGAACAATATTCCCCCCCCTCCTCCTTGTGTACTTGTGTATCAGCTGGTCAAGGGAAGAAAGATCCACCCCCTTCCCCAAACTATTACATTTATAATACCTGTTGCACTCAGGTTTGGTTTGATTTGTTTCTGTCTGAACATGTGCTTTGAACATGTGCTTTGAAGGAAATGAATTCTGGTAGGATGCTCTTTGAAATGCAGTCATGTTTTCTTTTCGCTGCTGATATGCTTTTATTTCATGCGCTGTTATCTCAGGGCATGCTGGCTGATGTTGGGTTAGTCCTATCGTTTTTAAAGTGAATGCTTTAACTAGTTTACAGAGGTGAAATAGTCAAAGATGGTGGTTGTATATTGAAGTGATGTACCTTCATAACTTTGTCTAGACAGGATGCTATGGACTTAGTAAGTAAAGCTTTTCAGCTTTCAGATTTACGTAAATTACCATCATTTTTGACCTGAAGATAGGGCTGTATACCAGGACACGGGTAGAAGGTGAGGTTGCGTAGCCAAGTCTTATTTTTTATTGGTATTTGGGTTATCTGTGATTAGTGTCTTAGAATCAGCATGGGAGAGCATGGAAGAGGAGCTCAAGTTGGGAAAGTTAAAGGAGCACCGTGGTGTTGTATAAGGAGGCTAACAGTAAAAGTAACTTGGTCTCTAAGTAGTTCCAAGTATTCTGTACTTCTCAGTCGATTCACTGAACAACTAAATTTTGTTACTGGTTAGCAGATCTGCTTTTCTGACTTCTTTCGGAACAAAACTGATTTCCTGTTTTCTGCGCTGTGCCAGTAGTGGTAGACTTGAACGTTTGAAGTTTTCGTTGTAGTGGGATGGATTTTTTGTGTGTATTTTTTTGTTTTGTTGTTTTTTAACTTATATCAGGGTTCTGGATGCTGGTACTGTATGGTGGTTAGGACGTTGGCTACGCAAGTGCTTTCTGGTAGTACTTCTAGAGCAGTGTATTTCAAGCAGCAGATATTACAAATTTTAAAGAAATGGAAAAAAAAAACCAACAAAACCAAAACAACAAAAAATGTATTTTTTCTTCCAGGAAAAACATTCAAGATCTGAACTGGCAACGAAAGAATATGCAGCTCACAGCTGGGGCTAAGCTACGAGAAATGGAATCTACGTGAGTATCTAGATTTTTTTTCTGTTAAATCTTCCATGGATTATATCTTCTGCGTGAAATTCCTTCATGCAGAACATCAGTAATCTTTCAGGACTATCATAGGAAGCTATTGTGTGAATACTGTTGCTTTGCACAGTGTTTTTAAAGGTGCCTAATTCAGTTACTAATTACAGTTACTGTGGTTGGGTGAAACTGTATGACAGATGCAAGGAGGGCATATTGGCTGCTTGAAATTGTGTAAAACGTTTTTCTTAAACTTTTCTATATCTAAATATGGAAAATCTGGTTTTGAGCCTTTTTGTTCTTACAATCTAGTAAATGAAATATTTCATGCTAAGGCTTAATAGAGTTAAAATCCCACGTTTTGTCACTGTGTTTGTTCAAATAGCCATTGATGTCAGCTGAGGTTTCTCACGTGCTGAGAAAAATGCTGCTTTATTTGGTGTCCTAGTGGTGTCCTCTTTTTCAGAGCACTTACTGTCCTGTTCCTTTGATTTTCCAACTCCAAATAACACCTCAAGCCTTTTTTTTCTCATTTCTGTTCCCCTTCAGGTGGGTGTCTCTTGTCAGTAAAAACTATGAGATTGAACGAACAATTGTGCAGCTGGAAAATGAAATTTCACAAATCAAACAGCAGCAGGGGGAAGCAAACAAGGAGAACATCCAGCAGCAGGACTTCTGACGCTCCAGGAGCCGCTTCCTCTTTCTGTATTTCCCCTTCTGCCTCCAATAAACGTTGTTCTGCCGGCTGCGTGCCTCCGCTCTGCGGCGGGTTATGAAACGGGTCCCCGGGGGAGGGGGGGGGGGGGGGCGAGAAGCAGCCCCTGCCCCGCGGAGCCGCGCGGCTGATGGGGGCCGGGGGGCGGGGGGCGCCGCTGGGCTCCGGGCGGCCCCGCCCTGCCGGTGATTGGCTGGGCTCCGGCCGCCGCGGGCCAATGGCGGCTCGCTCCGCAGCGCGATGACAGGTGCGCGCACCGCCCCGGCCGGCCGCGCGTCACGGCTCGTTTCGCGCCCCCCCCCCCGCAGCGGAGCCGTCTGGGCCGCGCGTGCGCGAGCCTCGGCCCCGCCTCCCTCCTGGGGAGCGCGCACGGCGCGTGGTGACGCTGCGCGTGCGCGGAGCGGGGAGCTGGGTTCAAAGGAGGAAACATGGCGGAAAACAAAGGAGGCGGCGGCGGCGGCGATGGGGCTGCCGAGGCCGGGCAGGGCGGCGGCGGCGGCCTGGAGCCTGTGGCCGCGTCCCCCTCCGGCGCCGCCCCGCCCGCGCCCGCCGCCGCGCCCCCCGAGGAGCGGGAGAGCCCGGGCGCGGCGGTGGCGGCGGCGGCGGAGCGCGCTCTCGGGGAGGCCGAGGCCGAGGCGGCGGCGGGGCCCGGCGCGGTTCCGGGCCCTGGCCCTAGCCCCGTGCCCCCGCTGACGCCGGCGGCGCCCGGGCCCTTCTCGCTGCTGGACACCTGCGCCGTGTGCGCGCAGAGCCTGCAGAGCCGGCGCGAGGCCGAGCCCAAGCTGCTGCCCTGCCTGCACTCCTTCTGCCGCCGCTGCCTGCCCGAGCCCGAGCGGCAGCTCAGCGTGCCCGTGCCCGGCGGCGCCAACGGCGACATCCAGCAAGGTGAGCGCGGGGCCGCCGCCCGCCGCGGCCTCTCCCCCGGGGGGGGCTGGCTTCTCGCTGCCCCTGCGGCTCCGTCACCGCGCGGCGCGGAGGGTGCTCCCGCCGCGGCTGCGGCTCCGGGGGCTGGAACCCTGCGCCCGCCCCGGTGGCCGTGCCGGGAGGCGGCGCGGCTCGGGCCCTGATCCCGGGGGTCTGTCCCGCGGCGCTCGTCGCGGACTGCTCCGTGCGCCCGGGTGGCGGCTGAAACTTGGGAGTCCGCTCTGGAAGCGTAACGTAAATCGCGGGGTGTGTTTGGTTTGGGCTTTCAGGGCTACAGCCGCAGAGGCATGTGTTTGAGGGGGTGTTCAAACGTTCGGGTCTGCAGCGCTAGAAAAAAATCCGTCCAAGTGAGATCCAGCTCGCTGTTACGGCGTTACGTGCGCTGTTGGAGATAGCACGTGTGGTACGCCTGCCTTTCTGCGTGCGGGCCCAGTTTCCTGTCCCTGGTGTGGGAACGCTGCAGTGCTGTGTGTCGGTGGGCTCGCTGTGCGTGCGTACTCCAGCCGGGAGTAACTTTTGGGCTGTGCAAGAAGCGTGGACTGCACCTTCCAGGTGCTTTTGTTGAAATTGTAGCTTGAATTTTGTGTCGTTCTATGTCACGAGTTCAGGAATGCAATGGAAAAGCTTCTGGAGCTTTTAGTGGAGTGCCTTCTGTGCTGTGGCCTGCAGACCAAGCTAGAGCTCTGGCGAATGGCTTTTCAGGTCTTAACTGGGTCCTGTGGTCACTAGGACCTTGTTTGGTGACATCTTCCTGGTTTTAGCAAGGACTCAAGTCTTTCCTGTGTCGCGCAGTGATTTGTTGAGAGGAGGTTCTCAAGTAATAAACCTGGCTTTCTAGTGAATCTTTCATCCAAACTGTTCAGAAGCAGTTCATCTAGGATATGGGTCTAAGAAGGTCCTGTGCTTTCTCTTTCGTAAGGCTTTAAGTGCAGTTTATAAATATGCTAACTAAAGCACTCAGTTGGTCTTGTGATCCTTCTCGTTAAATTCCAGATTTTATGTTCTGTGTGATATGTATTAGTGAGAGATATAGAACTTGTCAATTTAGGTTTATTATACTAGTAATTAGGAGGATGATCTGAGTACATCTGTTAGGATACAAGTGCAGGGAAAAGATGAAGTACGTACAACATGGGATGGCAGTTCTCATCACATGTATTTTAACAATGCTCGATTGCGATGCTTTGGTGAAATAAGGATTAATGTCTTGGTCAACAACTTGGAGATGACGTGAGTGAGGTGCGCGTAGGATCCATGCTAGTAGAGATGTGTATGTTCCGTCTGTTGTGGTATGTAAGTCTGCACGGACATACGTGTTAGTGCAGCAGGTCACTAAGAATGAAACATTGATTAACCAGAACTGCTAAGGTGCAGTTCTGTCAACAGCTCTCTCCACATATCGTAAATGGGATCAGCTGAGCAGCGCATGAAATGCTCATCAGTAAATCAGGTTAAAAAAATAAAAAAGACATTCTCAACATACAGAGAAGTACCGTGTCGCTTAGTCATGCAGGTTCGTTCCCTGTTGGCATAGATTGTATTAGCCATGAATCCTGGTGTTACTTCCACTTCTGTAGTCTCCTTAACTGTGAGCAAATGTTTTTTCATGGAGGAAGAATTAATGGAAAGTAGTGCCCGTAGCTGTACCTGGAGTAGGTCGCGTGTAACTGAAGGCTGTCTCTGCTGGATTATATGCTGTACGTGCATCTAAATTTGCCTGCTCTTTTTTTTCAGCGTGTCTACACCTATGAATGCTATGGAAAAGTACTGCATTTTTCTTTTGATATTTTTTCTGGTTGTTTTCTTAATTCGTTTCAGGTTTTGCTCCCTAAGAATTGTCAAGCACTTCAAATAGTAAATATGTGTATTTATTGGCTAATAACTGTGGAAGCTGCTTACCGGGAGTTGAGTGCAAGTTGGGTACCCACAGAGTAGTTCTCTGACAACAGCATGCCGCTGCTCTCAGAGAGAAAATGGTAAGAATGCTTGGAGGCAGTAGTTGCTGGTGGTCTGTATCGGCATCTCTTCCACCCTGTTGTCACTCCTTTGAGAGACACTATTTGCTAGTGAATACAGAAGAATGGTCTTAGTTCCTCAAAGTTTAGAAATGCTGACCAAACATAAAAACAATTATCCAAAGTTGTGCCTTGCCGTGTTAATAAAGAAGCGACTGGTAGGTTCACACCTCTTGCACTGGTGAAGGAAAATCTTTGCTGTTTACATTTATGTTGAAAAAAAAAATCAGACAGCTTTGTATTTATGTATTTTCATGTTACGTATTTAACACACAAATTTGTATCTTGTAGTCAGTTACTTTATAAGTTGTTGGCGTGTGCATTTTATTTGGTGAATAGATGATTTCTCAATGCCTGGTGTTTCAGCTGTCCAACTATACTCTTCTTTCAGGTTGAAAGAAGCCTACAGTAAAATGCCTTCTTGTCTTTGTATCACAGTATTCTGAAATATGTTTATTTTTAAGTTAAAGATTTCAGAGGGTTAAAGATGCTGCAAAACAATTTTATGCACCCACAGCTGCTGCTTTTCCTGGGAATATAGGTTGTTTTGAGTTTTTACTGAGGTATTTACAATCTCTCTTAAGAAGATTATCTCAGTACAGAGAATGTGTGGTTCTTCCAGTTCCTTGTGAATATCGCAATCTGGCAAGCCTTTGTTAGGCTGAAAACCTAAAATGGAGTTACTAGATGCTTTCAGAGAGCCTAAGAAAACATAGAAAATGGGTAATGTGACCGTACGTATAATTTGAGGAACAATACATTTAATTGTGCTATGTAATACATAGCACGAATTATTCTGAGATGCTGAATTCAACTCCCGTACTCAGGGTTTGTGTATTTAGAAACAGTGTATTAAATGACACCTTAAATTATGAAATAACAATTTTTAATTGCCTTTGGAAGGAGAAGATAAAAATGATGCTACACCCACAAGAATATGATTTATCACTTAAGTTTGGTAGTAACCTTGTTTTCAGTAAGGAAAGTTGAAAATAAGTACCTCAAATAGACTGCTTAAATTATGTAAACGTGGACCGTCTTAGTTTCAGTGAATGTCAGTACTCATCACTTGAACTCTCATGGTTCTTCAGCTTTCTCCTGTGTTCATGAGAGAGCGCCATCAATTGGTTCTGGAGCCCAGCGAAGGCTGAATCCTGAAAGAATTTCAATTCATATCCTGAAAATCTTGGTATGAATTAAATTTCAGTCTCAATTAGTAAAGTATTTTAAAATAATGCTGTTGTTTGAGGACGTTCTAGGGTTGTGTTTTTTTTTTTTTTTAATAATATTAGAGTTGTTGTCAGCAACTCTTATAAATTTATTTTCCTTATTAAATATTATGTGTTGTTAGTTCCATGCGTGTGTAGCAGTGATATAAGCAAGCATCATTTGCATTAAAAAATAAAAGTGAGTTAGAAGTGGAACTTGAAAGCAGTTAAAATTTTTTATATTCAGATAAATTGCAGTCTGATTGTGTCATTCGCTTTACCTGTGCGGTTATTTTCTATGTCTAATCCGCGAAACTAGAACGGGGGCTTTGATGTGTGGCTATTCAGGAACATGTATTTGAACGCTTAAATTCCTGGCAGAAGTGAGTATTTTGCATGTGCAGTAACTACTGTTGATGTTGTCAGCCAATAAATGAAACCTGGCAGAAATTCATTCCTCAGAGGACTGCGTACATGCCAAGTTTGAGCTTAAAATGGAAGTTTGAGTTGTTAGATTGCACAAGTGCTTGCAAATATTTCCTGAACTGTGAAGCTTTATCATCATTATAATAATGTAAATATCTGAAAGGATTTTGGAGTTACTTATAGCTACTTAATGCTTTTGTGTTGGGAACCAGCCTGGTACATTTCAACCCAAAATAAAAAATGTGTTTAAAAGCAGGTATCTAAAATGATGCTGTTCTCTCAAATAATAACAAGGGTTGTGGAAGATTGACGACTTGATTGTCTGTGGATGTTTTGATAAAGACTTAGGTTAGTTCTAACTGATGTGGTAACTGTCAACAGAAAATCTAACCCATTTCTTTAAAATTAACATTCTTGAAGGAACCTGGAATCACAACAGGTGGTCAGGGACCTGCAGGTGTGTCTTGCTCAGCCTCTTGCCAAACCCAGGTGCAGTTAGAGGAGGGTTGTTTAGGGCCTTGTCCATGTGAACTGTGACCATCTATGAGGACGGTGATTTTATGGGTTCTCTGATGCATTTTGTCCATCCTCACTGTAAATATGTAAAACATTAAGTTGACGCACATTCTCCCTTTTCCTCGCTTGCACCTGATACTCCCTTCACTGCACGCCTCTGGGAGGAGCTTGACTCTGCCTCTGTGACCCCTGCTCCCCAAAGTCAGGTAGCTGCAGGCAGCGGCGAGGTCCCCTGGCACAGTGGGAGCAAAGCTATTTGCTCCAGCTGTAACCTGTACGTGGTGTGTTCCAGTCTTGATCATCTTGGCTGCCGCTGCTGGGCTTGACCCTGGTATGTGAGCGTGTGTGCTGTACTGGGGAGTCCCAAACTGGACCCAGTACCAGTTGTGGTCTCCCAAAGCGCTCGGCAGGGGAAAGGATCACTGCCTGGACCTGTTGGCTGTATGGCTAACGCAGCCCACGATGCTCTTGGCCTTTTTTCTTGCAAGGATATGCTGTTCACTCCAGTCAACTTGTTGTCCACAGGTACTTAAAACATTATATTTTAGGGTATTAGAGTAAGATCAAACTTAATTTTTATATTTAGGCTATAGGTTTGCTTGAATATTGTGAAAGTACTAAAGGATTCAAAAAGGATTCAAAAAGATTTTCATCTTACAGACCAGAGCTTATGCGGAAGGAGCTGGATGTTAATTAAAGATACAAATTTTATAAGTAGGGATGTTTAGGAATGCAAGTGTTTAGGCTCAATTTCTGGATAATCAGGAAGAGAGATACTTTGAATTTAATTTTGAACTACTGGAAAGATTCTGCAGGTTAGCACACTGATGGAAGGGATCCAGCAATGAACGGTGCAATTGAAGTGCAAAGTACTTTTTGTAGCACCTTATCCTTTGATCATGTATGTTTTCACTTGGGAGTTGCATTATATATGGTTGCATTTGTTCTGTGTGTATCTTCGCAAATGTTGACTCATTAAAAACAAAGATTGGAGGCATTTTACGTGAATATGCCATTTGTGTTTCTTCAGCATCAGTGTTATTCCTAAATGAATAGACTTTATTGGATGTGCCATGGGGTCGCTGTGGTGATCACGTGTGAATGCTGCTTTTTGTAATAAAAACCTACAGTCTCACCCATAACATTGACCCGAGGGGAAGCAATTGCATCATGCGCTGTTGCTGTAGTGCATCTCAGACTCTTGACTTATGTTCTAACACTTGTCTCTTGCTCATCAGCTGCTCCCTTGGTCAAAGTTCTTGGCTTCTGAAACCGTCCCCCTTCTTGTTTCGGACTGTGTCTTAAACCTTCAGCGAGACTTCCTGCATCCCATTACTCTGTGTTCACAAGTGTGTGGTGACGCAGGTACAAGTGTATGGGGTAAACATACCTTTGTTGATGGGTAAAAACTGCTACAATTTACTCATCTTTCAAAAAATGACAATTAAGTACCCTTTATCAATGAAGAAAAAGAGACCTGTAAATGTCTACCGAAGCAGGTGTCTGTGATGGCTTGGTGTTGGATTACTCTTACGTGATTTACTTGGTATTGCATGCGTTCTTCCAGTTTTACCTGTTGTGGTTTGCTGTTGTTTGGTTTCACGTGTTCATGTACAAAGTGATTAAACTGCATTCTCTTCTGTTTGGAGGAGAAAAGGTGGGAAATTTCCTCAGGAACATGCTTAAAATAAATAATTACATTCTATTGAAAATAAACTAGTCTTTGAAGTTTATGTTTTGTGGGGGGATACTATGATCCTGTTTTGAACTGAATTATATCTCATATCTCAGTTGAAATTGTTTTGAAATAGTGAAGAACGGATACTCCTACTACTCTGCTTAGATGGCAAATGTGTTGGACCGAGCAATTTAGCAGATCTAAATAAATTTAAATACGCAGAATGAGGACTTCCTCCTGCTGAAAGCAGATCGGTTGGAGTCTCTGTCAGGCAAGGTGCTTTTGAAAGGAGAGCTCCATCCGTGCAAGCAGCCTGACAAGGCGGTGGCGGCGGGGGGGTCTCTGGGCAGCCCTCAGCTCGGTGCGGGCCGGAGGAGGCCCTGGGGAGGCCCTGTGGCGGCCACGGCCCTGCGCTCCCCTCCCCGGTGCGAGCAGTGATCTCCTTGCCGCCAGCAGCGCCCTTTGTTCTGTTGCTGGAAGGCTGTCGCGGAATTACAACTCGAGGGGTTTTGCTTTCCGTTGTTGCTTTCTGGTTTCTGTCAGGTTTAGAAAGCGTTTGGTTAAGCTGTTGTGTGTTCGCTTTAAGTTGGTCAAAGCGCATATGGATCCTTGGGTTTGGAAGCCTCTGGTAACGGTTAGCTCTGTTGCTTCAGCTGGGGTAAGGTTTTCAGTGAGCAGACAAGTGGTCGTGGCTAGCTGTGGCTGCGTCCCCCCTCCCTGCTTTCCCTTTGCTGCCCGCCAGCCCTGTGGTGCTGGAGGCTTCCAGCTGGCTTCTCTCTGGCCTTTGTAAAGAGGCCTGGGGAACGGACGAGGGGAGCGCAGGGCGTAGGTCTGGCTGGGAATCGCGAGCTGATTCTGCCGGCTCAGAGAATCTTGCTTGTCCGCATACGGTCTCCGAAGCACCTAATGAACATCCAGAAGGGAATTTCTAGAGGTTAGGAGCAAACATGATTTAGAAAATTCCATCTTTTATTCCTTCTTGTGCAAAAGTAGTGGAGCACGGACTGTTACTGGGCAGAATGGGTCTAGCAAAGCTGTGCTGGGGGCGGATCAGCCGATTTCAACTTATTAAAAGTGCTCAGAGTAAGAATTCCGTAACATCGGGCTGGAGTGGGTATAACATCCAAAGACTTGATGTAAAGTTTCTCTGGAAAAAGTTTTTTCTAGTTTGATCCTACGAGATTGGAAGCATAGGGAATCAAGCCTTCTCACCTCCGTCTCCGTAGATCTTAAGCGTTTTTTAAATTTGGTGTTTTAATGTTGGAGGATTAAGATGTCAGACTGGAGAAATGAATTATAACTGGGATTTGAGTAAATATCCTGTTGAAAATAGTTAAAGAATGAAGGATTTTATAAGTAATATAAGTAATTATATGAACCTGCTGGTAAAAAAAAAAATCTGGGGATATTTTGAATGTAAATATATACAAGGTGTTGTCACAGTTCAGGGTTACAAATAAGAAAAATTCTTCCTTTGCAGTTTTAGATGTTAGTTGACAATAGGAAATTAAAAGCATTTTCTATTTGAGGCCTTAAGTTCTTTGAAATGTTCCGTTATGATTTGCTGCTGGATTACATTGCAGACTTTTAGCAATCTTTCTGTTTTATGAAAACAAAAAGTTACTTTTACTCCTCAATTTACCTCAGTTTTTCGTCCTTTCTGATTTCCTTTGATATCTGTGGGTTAGCTTAGTGTGCTTTGTTACCTAAATCTTAAGCAGTTAGAAGGATTAAATAGATGTCACTCTCATATTGGTGTTCTTTATAAAGTCTTTGACTAACAAGTAGGAGTATCTAATGTGCAAGTTAAGGATAGTGTGACTTCCAGCAGTTGTATAACAGGTCGATGTGTGTTGTATAGTACAACTTCTGCCAGCTACCTCTCATTGCTCTGACAAAACTCTTCATCCAACATACTTATTCTGTTTTGATTAGCAGTACAGATGGCAACTTAGCAGAAGTGGTGAGGAGGGCTACGCTGCCGTATTCTTGTTGCGTAGACGGCCTGGTTTTTGGCCTCGTGGTGGTGACCCCCAGCCTGGCCTGCAGAGACTTGGGCCCTGCTGACAGGGGTGGCTCTTCCCGGCATGGTGACCGTGCTTGGGATGTGGCGGGTGTTCCTGGCACCATTCTCTGAGGTCTCTGCCTCAGGTCCCTCTGGCGTGCCGCGGGAGAGCCCTGGAGCTGGCTGCTGCTGCTCTTCCCAGTCCCTCCTGGACCACGTCGTTGCAGGGACGTCAGTTCTCCTTCATGGTTTTCTTCAGCTGAGACTAGTGTCCCCAGTGAATTTCTGATGACATCAGGAGACTCACTAGGAGCCCATCACAAGGAATCTGGGAGTTTCTTTTCTCCCTCTGTTGCAGGCTTTGGGAACTCCCTGTCTGTCCTGGTGGCATGGTAGGGGGGAATGGCTCATGATGTTTGAAGATGGCAAGTGAAGCCTATCCCCCCTTTTGAGTGTGGTTGACAATGCAAGGCAGGCTTTTCCTACCTGCTGGATTGGTGACACTCAAACCAAATTTCCAGGTAAGAAATGATTCCTGCTTCTTACTTATATCAGCCTTAGGTAGTATAAAGGGAGAGAAATGAAACTCGGTTTTAGTGTTATATGTAGGAGTGGATGTAAATGGAGTGGGCAGTAAATGTATATGGTTGAAAATAATTTTGCTAGTTTGGATGATGTTTGGAGAAGTGTGAGACAAAAAGCAGAATTTGATCTTAACTGTACATTTTCATTTGGAACAAGATGTAATTTGATTCACGGCAGTAGGAAGTGGTGGGGAAGGGACGAACTGGTACAAATAGCTGTGTATGTCAAAAACTGTGGAAGAGAGCAGATAACTGTTCATGCTGATAGTTGTTACTGGTCTCGAACACTGTTATGATGTTTCTGATATAAAAACAAATAGAAAACAGTGATGTCAGCCCTCTGAAATGCAACACGAAAAGCAGCTTGAAAGCCTACCGCTATCGTCTCTTGTAAAATAGTTCATCCTTTTCCGTGGTACATCATTCCAAAGGCTGATTGCTGTCAGCTGTATTTATGAAAGTACTGATACTCACTAAAGCATCAGTGTGGATGGTGAAGTGTGTGGTGTGTGGATTTTTTTTTTCATTTCATTTTTTTGCTTGTGCACCTGGAGTATAACGGTGTTCCTGGAGTTAGTGCCGATGATAGTGTTTGGATGACAGTGTTGTATGAGTAAGTCAGAAAGGTACTGCAGTTCAACACATCTGGACTATCAGCACAGTGTTTCACGTGATAAAGTCAATGCTTATTATTTCTTCCAACATTTCTGCGGGAAGTCTTGATGGTAATAATTATGAACGGGGAGAGATGATAGACCGGTCTGACCTTCGTAATTTCTATGGATGTCGTCTAATTCATATTGAATGGTGATTTAGAAGAATATTGATCTTTTGACAATAGTTCTTGCTGTGTGCCATTTGATATATTCCTTGGAAGTAGTTACCTTTTTTTTTGAAAGCTGTATTACCGTGAAAATGTGTGTATTAGGACTAAAAATATTTTTCAATATTAAGTTTCTAATTTAAATTGGCACAGAAAAATCAAGTAGTAAGTTCTCCTGTAGTATAACTAGGAAGATATTTTTATTGTTATTTCATTTTAATTTTGTTACGTAAGAATCTTGTTGGGTTGAAACCAGCAGTGAAGCCTGGTCTTTCTACTTGTTTACATAAATATATGAGCCGTAGCTTGTCCTAAAATAGATTCTCATTACATTTTTATCATTAACTTTGTTAGCTCGCAAATTATGTTTTGACAGAGATAAGGACTTCCCATTTCTCTTTTTCTGTAAATGCTGTTTCAGTGTGGTTTTCCCTCTTTTTCGGAGTTGTCTGTATTTTTTCAGCAGTGCAGTTTGGTTTCTAGTACTAATGATGTTGCATTAATTTGGTTTATATTAGATTAAAAGATTGGGATACATCAAGTGAGTATGAGTTGTACAAAAGCTTGTGTAATATTAGAAAGCCATCAATATAATAATTTATATAATAATAGTAATTGAGATGTGAAAAT